>NW_020955436.1:133828-286985 GCF_003031625.1 Empidonax traillii | reverse complement strand
TTTTCACATGTGACCTCCCAGACATCTGACCTCCTTCGGGTTTCCGTGTAACAACTTGTAGCAATGCTGCACCCACCCCTAAGGAGCTAAATTGCTGCAGCAAAGATCATTTTTAACTAATTAAAAACAGGTTCATTACGAGAATGAACCGAGGGATACCTACAAGCATTGGTGCTTCTGAGATCATTATTTGTCATGAGTTTATTCTTTGTAGGTTACTGCAGAAATATTTTTTTTAAACACTATTCCATAGATAATCCCTTCAATATATGCTGTTGCTACGGTTCAGGGGCACAACAGACCAATAACTCTGGATGTGTAAAGTAGAGGGGATTCGAGAGGAAACAAGGATTTTGCATCTGAAAGTGAAGGAACCAGATTTATTTATGCCCCAATCTTTGTAGTCTCCTCTGATGCACATCTTACAGTGATCATGTTATGACAAACACAAGTGTAGATTTTGGTACATGTCATGATCTTAAATAATCCTGACTGGCTGCATGAGTTGGGGAGTTTAGGAGCCCTTCAAACTGTTTAACAATAGGGATGTCAAAAGGCACTGTTTTGATGGCATCTCTTTTCTACTATGTTTGTAGACATACAGGTGAAATTAGAATTTGTCAGAACTGTATGTCTAACTGACCCCACAGCTCGGGAGCCAGATGTGTTTACACAAACTCAAGGCCATCTTTTGTTCCAGCCCAGCACGGGGTGAGGGGGGAGAAATGTTGATAATTTGCAGAGTTTTATACTTTTGCTTCAGAGCAGACCACTATTTAAAACAATAGATAATATTTGCAAAATGCTTGCAATAGAACCCCCGGTTTAAAATTTGTCCTGGAGAAGTATTGCTATGCAGCAGCAAGCTCTCAACAGGAGACTTTTGTGCATCCTTTCACACCTTCAGAAAATTTAACTACCTTTACAGAGTCAGCTACCTAATTCATGAAAGGAGTGATATATAACACTCCTTTGACTTGCACGAAGTCATGCTAATTTAAAGAACACAGTTCTGTTTTTTCCGAAGAGTTCTCAGTTGTGTTCAAAAACTCAAAGCACGCTTCAGTAATAGGTATCTGTACTCTCCTTGGTGTGAAGTTGATGTAAAACTGCCACCTATAGAGAATGTCAGCACAACTAATACAGCCACCAACGAGAGGGTGACCTACAGGGCACAAAATAGAACAATGTGCCCTAAAAGGGGTAAGATTCACGGCACTATGTTCATGTTGCACCGAAGTAAGATGAATAAAAGTGAAAATGGCTATAAACTCTGTATGGTAAGGATTGATATTAGCACCAAATGCATTTAATGTCCAGGTCACTAATGACCTGGAAGGTGTAAAAAAATAATGAAATTTTCAGAGGAAACTAAAGATTATTTCTGCAAACATCTGCTTGTGCAGATTTTCAAGGGGAGCAATTATTGTCTTCAGCGGGATTACTCCCATCCACACAATTACACCTAATTTAGTTCTGACAAGATCAGGGACAATGCTGGAAAGATCTCAGATTGCTATGCAGAAAGTGAGAACTAATACAAGCAAATTCAGATAATTATAGCAGCAGCTAGGAAACTGAAAACCAAGATTTAGACACAACAAAATCAAACAAATACAATATGGTGTAAATCAGCAGGAATAAGAAAGCCCAGCATCTAAACATCCACCAAAACTTTTCATGAAATATCTAAAAAGTCTTGAAGCATACATCTTAATACAGCAACAAAGCAGGCTAACGTATTTTCGGATTGATTACTCAAAAATTTCCTGGAGCAAATAAAAAGCTTTCTATAAGGCTGTTTTATAGTTACTTTGGAGGTACCCTTCCTGTCAGAAAATAGGGACAAAAAAGCATGAATAGGGGGAAAATAAAACTGAGAACTGTCTTCTGGTTAGCAGACATCATATATCATTTTTTCAAGTGATGACTAAGCAGAATGTGGCCATACCTGCCCACAAATATTTTCATGACGTAAACATCAAGACAACAGATGATTTATTTAAAGTTCAAGTAGGCAGAGCTAGAATTAACAGGGGGGGAGGGGGGAAAGAAAAAGAAATTATGCAGACTAACAAGAGCATTTCTGGCACTGAATCACATAAAACTGTACAAGGCCAAATGAAGGCTAAAAGTCTCTCATCTTTGAGACACTGAGACAAAGTGAGATGAAGATGTGCCAACTGCAAGATGGACGATGTTGTGATTGCCTGGAACTTCACAATGTTGCAGAGATTTGTCATGGCGTAAACCTTATTCACTCTGTCACCATGGCATTAATAATACATTCAGAATAACTTACGATGCCCATGAGAAATTAAATTGATGACTCAAGTTTTCTGGATTGTAGTCTAATAAAGGTAATGATTTGTTCTTTTTCTGTAGAAATGTGAGTTCATCAAGGCTGCAGAAGGAAAGGCTATCAAAAGAACTATATAACGCTGCATAAAAGATACACCGCAAAAGCAATTTCACGGAGGTGACATAATGGTGACAACACTAAGAAAAGTTTTCTCTAAATCTGAGATTTATTATTGTTTCAGTGGTAGGTCTTGTCAGACACAGCAGACACATGAAATGATAGGAAAGTGGAGTTATATAGTAACACTGAACATTTTCTATTCTTACACTTCTTTTTTTTTTGCTGGTCCTGAAGCCCCTGACAAGTTACTGACTTTGTGGGAAAGCAGGGTTTTCTTAGCTTCACTAATTCATTATTCAAAGCCTGTTTTGCTGCTTACACCATTTCTACAGTTTTAGCTCTTTAATTCAACAGCACTGATGCTCTTTTTCCAATATTAGTAATCAGTGGTAGTTAATAACAATCTAAGCAATTACAGGCAGGCATAGGCCTACCATGGAAAAAAATATGAACAACTGAACTAAAAAGGTAATTAAAAAACTCAACAGGAGTGACATGGAAAATAATAGAGGAGATGATGGAAGAGATTAAAGAAGGACAACAAAGCAGGGAGAGGACCAGAAGTGAATAATGAACAGAGGAGAGGCTGGTGCGAGGAAGGATACCCAGTAAGAATAACAGAATTAGACAAAATGATCTAGAGAGCAAAATAAGATGGGAGTGAAAGGGAGATGGTTGAGAAGAAAGGAAGATCAGATCCTTTAACAAGAGCAAAAGATGAATCCATCAGATCAAATTAAACCACAGAAATTTGACCACTGTAAAATAAATTGTAAGTAGAAGCATGAGAGTACAGAGGAAACTGGGTAGTAGTGGAGTGAAAGCAGAGAAATGGAATGGACCGGCTAATAAGTAAAAATTCTGGCAGTTGTTGGCAGCTCTGGCTTTCTTTTCTTTGCACAAGTTACTTGATCTCTCTGAGACAATGTAATTCCACTAAGGAAGGCTTTCTCAAACCGTCTTCAGAGCTCATTGATAATTTTTAGTGTTCAATTAACACCAGTCTAGGAAGGTTCAGTGAAACTGTAGCAATCTCAAGATAATATTTTTTAGGGTATGCTCAATATCATTTTAATAATACTGACTTAGTAGAAGTAGTTTAAGCCCCTTCATATTGATGCAAAAAAGTTGGTCAGAAAATGCAACAAAGCAGTGAGCTCTCATTAATAAAAGAAATGCAAGACATAATATGTCTTATTGCACATTTACATTAGGGACTGTATGTTTCAATGAATTGTCTTATTTCCACACAAAAAGGACGTTATCAGTATTAATAGAGCTGAATGTAGATCAAGCTGAGAAGCAAAGAATGATAAGACTTGATCTAAGTTTTGTTGAGCAGAAAGATTATAAATACTCTATAAAGCAGAAGAGACCTCAAAATTGGATCTAGTAATGAGATTTCATATAAATTGGGTTCAGTACATAGCACCTCTGATAAATCTGAGCGAGGAATTTCAATAACACACACATGCGCTACAAAAACCTGTCTAGTGGTATCACTATAAAGTATCAAATTAAATATCTTATTTGAATATTGACTGTAGACAGAATATTAAGTAAAAAAATCAATATTCAAAATATTCTGGATTATTTTATAGAGTTATGCATCAACATCAAATTCGGTCTTACAAAGTTTTATCTAGATTTGCTGAACATAAGAACTGAAATGATTTTTAAATTGAGGAACAGAATATGGATACCCCAAAAAATAGAATTATATTACATGACTCTCTAATATACTTTGAGTGCTATTTATCCCTAAAGGTAGAATACTTACAGGCTTTCGAGTTGGGGTAACTTGAACAGAATGGTAAAATTCCGGTTGGACTCGGCTGCTTTTCTTGATTTTTCTTTTTCTTACAGAAGTTTCCTGCTCACTTAGATGGTGAGCTTCCACTATAGGCTGTGTTTCCTCAAGGCGAGGTGCTGCACGTCTTCGAGCATGACGAGGACTTGATCTAAAGCCCTGTGACAGAAAAAGGCATCATCGTGTTTGGCATCTCCCTGAATGGAGCCATGTAACATCAGCAAAATCACACAGGATCTTAACAACGACTTGAGGTATTGGCATGCTCACCTTACATTAATGGAATGTCCATATATACTGCATGTAACAATAAAGAGATGTTGCCAAGTGCTGATAATATCACATAGATTATTGACACAGCTAGTAGCAGTAACTCCTGTTGCTTTTCTTTATAAGCTCATACTTTTAGTTATTTTTAACTAAATAGTTCTAATTTAAAATTTATAATTAAAATTTTCCAGGTTAATTCTTGGCCTCACGAGAAATTGTTTTAGGGAATGTGGGCTGCAAAGGTGCGTTGTTTTTTTTTTTTTTTTTTCCTGAGAATGAAAATGAAGACAAATTGGTAGATTATAACCAACATTTCTTGTAAAGAGTTCAGATAGTGCTAGAGTTTGGGGAAAATCCTACCATTTGGAATAAATAATTAAGACAGAGTGCTCTCTTTTGCTCTTGTCTGAGAAATACAGATATATTTGGCCAAATTAATAAACTCAGGAAAAGCCGCCCTTCAGAAATGCTCTTCAGAGGCTTGCGGAGAAAACCTCTGAGCATCATCCAAAATGGTTCATGGCCTTATAGAATTTCATTCCTTTAATGGCAACATATATAATGCTATCCCTGTATTGCTACCTGCAGAGCATTTACAATGAGCATTCTCTCATTTTATCGAGTCCCCTCATGAGCATGCACAAGCCTGACATGCACCATTTGTACTGAATACAATGTTGGTTGATATTAAACTTGGCCAGGTTGTAATATCCATTAACTTAGTCACATCAGCTTTCAGATTAAGTGAGCCAGATCTATGTCCTTAGTGACAGTCTGCAGTTTAAAGGCTACACTTCCTTTCAAAGCTAAGAATAGATGCAATAATTCCTGATTTTCTAACTTCTTTTCTTCTGGGTAAATATCTCTGCTGAAGTCCTTATGTAACAAAGCCAGCATTCAGAAATGGCTGGTCCATAGAAAGATTCAAACTTCTCCAAGGTTGGATTTTAGATAAAACTAAATAAATTTGTTCTGTGACTCCAAATATCCTGAATTCCTGTCAGCAGAAAACTAGTGGGAACAATAAATTTCCATATAAACCTGCTGGGGTTTTTTCCTCATTCCCTTAGCTTTTGAGTTTTGTGTTTTGTTTTGCCTTTTTTGTTGTTGTTTTAATTAAAAAGTCAGCATAGCAAAGTTATGCTAAAATGCTGTTATGAAGCAATCAAAAGTAGATGTATGGCTCTGTGAAAATAGGATTTACTCCTCTAATGTTCATGTGACTGCAAGGGAGGACAGCAACAGTCTGTTCTGGACACTCAGACAGACAGACAGGTGTCTTCATTGTTCTCCATTAAGTAAATAAATCTTTAAATGGCCAAAACACACAAACACATATTTTCATACACATGCTCGTGATTGCTACAGATACATATGGCATGCAACAGATGATGTGAAAAGGCTGAAGTGACATGGTGAAGTAAATTCCAGGTAATAACATTCTACTCCTGAACACTGGAGAAGAGAGACAGGAATAGAGACCAGCTCTACTCAGTCAGTCTGGGATGTTCTTATATGTGGTGCATCAGGGCTATGAAATACATATGATGCAGGGGTATGGACAAAATTTCTTCAGTCTTTTTTTATGATCCCTCTTACTCTACTGAAGCAATAGAATTGTTCAGATTACAGATAGGGACAGACTTTGACACCCTGTATCCCGATGGAATCCATATCAACCAAAGCAAGCAGTACAGTGAAAGCCACGGCACCAGAAGATCTGCACCGATTTAGGACCTCCAAACGTTCAGAGATGTAGATCTGTGAAACACTCTGCCACACTATTGCAGTGGCAAAGCTTATTGCCCCATTTTTTTCCCTACACTGTGAAACAGCTAACAGATACTTACAATGTATCTGTCATTCAACCTGATACTAGGAACTATTCAGGATGGCAGGAAAAAATACAACACAGGGAGCCTACTATTACAGAGCTTACCGCTCATGGAAATTTTCTTTTAGAAAAAATGTTAGTGTGTATCAGGGATTATTCCATACTAAACGAAAATATTCCTCAAGCGACTAAAATACCCAGCAAATATATTCCAAATTTTGAAATCAAAACAGATTTTCTAAATGCATTATTGTTCATTCACACATGATGGCTACTGGCCGAAGCCTTGTGATATACCCTGCACTGCAGCTGTTCCCTCACCACACTCCCATTAGCTGGATAAAACTCTTCTGGAAAGTATGTTTATGTAACAGAAGAATTGATAGAAGCTAAGCAGCTCTGTAAGTGCTTAGAAACGCATGCCAAATAGGGATTTAAGTATGTGAATCTGTCTCACTGAGTGGCTTCACCTCAAAATATGTCAAGGTTTACTGATTGAGTATTATGCTTCAATATGAAAAAGTCACCTGTGACCCAGAAAAATCTGTTTATAGACAATGCTTTGCTTTGACATTTTATATATTTTTCTCTTTTGCTCTTTATTACTAGCAGGAAAATGGGATCTTTATCTCTTTAAGAGCTCATCTGCTTCTGTTTGCTGAAGCTTATTCTTCTCTTGAAGTCATAATCTGCCTGCAGTATCACAAATGGTTGCTGTGGGGAGGATTATAATGTGATAAAGGCAGAGGATCATGATTTCAGGTGGAAAATTAATTCCATATCAACAAAGATAATGTTGCAAGGGCAGAGTCCTCAGACCAAAACCCAGAATGCTTACTCATTCCTGCTATGAGACTTTGCCAGAACAAAGACTCAGATCTGGAAAATTTCAAAATTTGGTAGTGAAAAATAAAGGCAAGAGTTAAAAGTGATTATGGAAGTTAAAAGTAAATTATGGAAGCTGCTACACCTATGATCACTGCAAAACTAGAATCGCCAGTGATTCATTCCAAACACTGAAATGAACTAAAGCTTCTTGTGTCATCTGCGTTATTTATCCTTCAGTTTAGCCCAGAATTGAAAAAATGCTATTAATACAGCAATCAAAATAAAAAATGTGGAAATCACAAATATCTGTTTGGCAAAGACATCACTATTCTAGATGTTAAGTCAATGCTCAAAGAAGAGCAAAAAAATTTACAAAATATTCAGGGAAGCACAATACATCACCTGAGACCAAATTACTGAGGAAACGCTGGAGATTTTAGAATCACATTGATAATACAGTGAGGTTGCTCTAACACCATTAAGCAATTTGTAATTTCCACTATCATGTGAATGCTGTGTCACTGGGCAGTGACAAACTTTTTCTTGTTCTTTGCACTGAGAGGGAGTTGCTCATTAGTAGACCCTACTGCCTGACTCATTTTTGTGCCTGTAAAATTCTGAAATAAGGCAAACCAATAAAAACCTCAACTATGTATTTTAGAAAATCTATCTTCCAAAGACTAAAATAGCTGCACAAATATTTACACCAAAGTATTCTCTCTTAAAGAAACAACACAGATGATCATCAGAACCAGTTTTAGATATATCAGAGGAAGACAAGAGGCAAACTGAACCTGAGATTATCTTCTCTCCAAAAGCATTCATGTGCATCCTTCCGGTTAGAGTCAGTTTGAATCCATGAAGAATGTTCTCCCTAATTGTACTCTACAGTCAGCAGGACTAGAGAGGTGTCTCTAGAGGCTGTTGCAGAGCCAAAGCCTAGTCCACCTGCTCTCGAGGGAACTTTTCTGTCTGAGGAAGCAGGCTAGGGAAATCAGCCTCTTCTATCTGAAATTCATCCTTTTAAGTCTCCTCTGAAATTGTGAGGTGGGATTTTTTTCATGGAATGAAGTGTGATAATATTGAAAGAACCTGTTCTATCTTTACACCCAAATCAGTGATGACTGTTGCCAGCCTGGGCACTGCATGCCAGAGAACACCATGTAAAATTGCTTTCACAGTAAGGTGTTCTGTAAAAAAATAGCTTCTTATCCAGCCAAGTTTTAACTTCATATCTCTAATTCAGTGACCAATTTCTTGTCTAGAGAAACACATGTGGGTTTCCTCTGACCAAAGTTCATCAGACCTCCCCTCCCTGGGTTGCCCTTTAACCCACTGAAGCCAGCAGGGCAGATGAACCATTCACTAACAGCATCTATTTCTCTGCCTGTAATAGGAGCCCAAGCTGACTACTTCACTTATAGAAATCCATACCGTCAGCATCCAAAATTAGATAGGATGGATCAGGCCTATGATGATTAGGATTTGATCTGCCTTCAATACAGTATTCATCATTCCATACATATTTTATCATCAGACTTCCTCCTTCTTTTCCTCCATCTACATGAAATGATTCTGGTCTCTTGTATAATTTTTTTTCCTCTGAGATGTTTACATTTCCTTATTCACAGACATTACTCTTGCTGGATCCCTGTAATTCAGTACACTACTCTTATAAATCCATATTACTGACATATATAATAGTAGAATGTTTCCCATCCCATCTTCTCTCTTATGAGGCTGTACATCTAAAAGTGGTTGTCACTGAACTGTCAAAAGTCATTCAGAAGTCCCTTTCTGGAGACCATAAACCTAAAAATTAGGAAAGAGGCTAAAGGCTTTTCTCTGTAATATACTCAACTTTGCACCTCTGAACATCATTTGTGTGTTTATTTGCCCTGTTTCTTCAGTGTGGTCTGGTATTTGATAATCAAGTATGTCATACTCTGCTAACCTTGTTATGTTTTTGCTTATTCTCATTCCTAATTCATCCATCATAAAACCCATGAATTTGAAACATCCTAAAAACCTTGACTAACTTTTGTTGATTTGTTTTTGTTTGTTTGTTTTTTAATTTACAGATAAGGATATTTTGAAAAATGTGTTGAACCTTTTTCTTTCACTCTCTTAGTTTTTCTGTGTTTATTTCTAATTCTTTGTCTGGTACTTGAATAGCACCATATGAATACATCAGTGTTATCCCATGTGTGCATTATTGCTTTAGTGATATGAATCTCTGACTTATCCATTCTTTCAATGCACAATTGTATTAATTCATCAGATCCTTTTCCTTTCCATTCTAGCTTCTACTAATCCTACTGCCTTCATCATACATTATCTATTATTTTTATGCTCGATAAGAAACCATATTCAGTTTTCATTTTTTCCAGTGTATAAGTATTTTGTATAGAATATATTGGGTGAACTTGAACCCAACCTTTCTAGCCAGTATGTGTTTTTGGAGTCAACAAACATTAATATCATCAAGGTAAGAGTGCATTATCTCATGTCCAGCTGAAGTCAGTAGAAATCTTTGCATTAACTTCAGTGGGCACTGGACTGCAGCCCAGTTTACCTTCTGGCAGAACTTCAGTAAATCACAGAAAAAGTGCTAGCTTGCATTAAGCCATAATTCAAAGACAACAGAACTCAACTGTGTTTGCAAAGGCCTGTAGAGATATTTGAATAAGTCCTGTAGATTAATGCACTTTTTAAGGTGCACTAATGGATATCAAAGCCAAAAGAAGTTCAGGTAGGATATCCAACCTCATGTGATTGCTTTTAAGGTTTTTGACTTCTGGTTGTGCGTGCATGAGAATTGCCATCTATTACCATTGCCAATTAATGGCCTCAAGAAACAGTCTTCAAACTGTCAGTTACCGCCTGTTTAAAGCTTGAAACTTTTATTTATATGCAACCTACAACACCTTAGGGCCTGAGCCATTAAAATGCATAATATCAAACCTGTTCTCAAGACACTGGCGTTCTCAGCTGTTTTGCAGTCAGGCTGAAACAGAATTAAACCCTATAGTTGGAGTACCTACTTGAACTAAAAAGGGAGGTTTGATGCAATAACTTTATTGTATGAAATTCCCTGCACTCTGAAAGAGAGAAATCTAAGATTCTGCCTGCTACAAAGAGAAACATATATATATATATGCATCTGTATTGTAAGAATAGTTTCAAAAAGTGACCCAGATTGCATTATTCCCCTCATTCCTCTTCCATCATGACTTCCATCCCAAATACCATCAGTTTACAAAGAAACAAAAACAACAACAAACCCCCACAACCAACACTTATTTAACTGCCAGTTCTGCAAGTTCAACCCAAAATCCAAGATTCAAGTTAAATTTTCTGAGCTATTTATACATTCTCTTTAATAGTGAAGATCGCTAAGTAATGCAAAGTCTTAATTTTCTATCATGGGAAGATTACCTACACTGACTGGGTGTATTACTTCGCAAACACCCAAGGTGGATGCAACTGCATTTGATTTTATCAGGATTCTTTCTCGATTCTATCAGGACTAAAAAAGAGCCTGCAACCTTTTTGTTTGTGTGTGTGGTTCTCTTGATTTTATTTTTTTAATCTTACAAAGGGTTCTTCCCATCAAGATCTGAATGAGGATTTAAAACATAAAATGTATGATTTTACATTCAATTTCTCATTCCACTCCCTCATTAGCAAGCTTTCACTGATGCTTCTTCACATGCCTTATGTTATTTTAGGGGATATTATTCTTATCTTCTAAACCTAAACTCTAAGCAGTGCTGGAACCATTTCTCAAATATTGAAGACTGTGATTTGGCAAGTGTCATATTCCAAGATAAGTCCACACATTCAAAGGCATCTAAAGCAATTGTCTTTTACATAACCTGAACAAGATTGCTCTTCTAAAGGAGTTCAAGAAATAGAACATCAATAGCCTGCTTTCCAGTTAATAAGCAAGTACCTGAGTATATACAAAGGAGCCTTTGTGTGAAGCTAGGTTTAGGTGTGAATTTAGAATACAGTTTCTAATAACCCATGCTGTGTTACACTTCTGTTTTACATGACGTTTTTAGTTTTTCCTGTCATAAGGTCAGGACTCTGGTCAAGCACAGGTAAGCTGTACCACTAGGAAAATCTGATGATCTGCAAGCAAATAGCCAAATAGCACGCCCAGTCATGCCTCAAGATACCCCTTAAATACTCTTTCCTGTCTAAACCTATAAGCCACAAAAGCTGACCTGTTCTCCAAGCAGTCCTATCATTCTCTGACAAGAAGGCTTGCAGCTTTCCACTGCTGCCTTGCCTTTGCAATTGTTTCTCCCACTTCCTTCCCTGTTACCTCAGCACTGCAAGCCTACAGTAGGAAGGGAACAATTATTTAAGAACAAAAACAAATCAGAAAACTCCTTAATCAGTGGTCTGCAAGGGAAGTTTGATTTAAAATATACTAATGCATTCCTCAAGCATGTCCCTTTTCTACCTCTGATTCCTTCATTTTCCATCTCATCATGTCTCCTCATCTTGGGCAGTGTCCAGTATACATTAAGAATCTGCCATAAGAAATTTTCTTTAAATATTAAAATACAGCAAGAAGGAGAATAAGAAATAACAGAGATTGCTAAAGCATTGCAGTGCTGCACAACATCTAGTACAAAGAAATTACTGTCCTCTGTCCAGTGTGCTTGTTTGAAACAAACTGGTAAGCAAATTTATGCTACCACAGCATGTGAAGATGGGTCTGCATTTTTTCAGTTATAAAATAGATGCAGAACTGATGAGAGACTTAGCAGGAATATATTAGAAAAAAATACCTAGGTTGGAATTCAGATATCTATTAAGATACCCAGATTCAGATACCAACAATCTACCTGAACAGATCTCTGCTTCAGCAGCAACTAGACTGAGCTCCTTTTATTACCAATAAAAACTTTAGTTGACACATTCAGTGAGGCTCAAAGAACCATTCAGCTCATCCTGAAGCAGACGCCTACACCAGGTCAGCTGAGGTGCTCTACAGATTATAGGCTGTAAATGCCTACAGTGAGCTTATTGGGCTGCATAACAGGATGCTGGTTTTGCAAAGTCACTTTCCAACTCCAGCCACACTTCACATGAAGGAAGGTAGCGGCAGCAGATCAGAAGGGAACGATGCCTTGAGCTGGCAGTATCATTTTATTCTCTCTAGAACATTATGTATTTCAGTATAGTTAATGCTATCAATTTATATAATCATCAAATAAGTCTGTAAGAACTATGTTTCACTTCCAGTCCGCTCTACTATCTACCTTGCCGTCCTGAAGCCGAGTGCTGTAATTAAACAGCTGAGTGGACAGGGGAGATAAGGATTTTGGCACAACTTGCAAGGTTTCTTTGCCCAAACATCAACTGCAGTTAGCTTCTGTGGCTGATGTGGTGTTTTCACACTTCAGTCGCAACTCATGTTTCATTCCCGCTGATGAGTCAGGAACAGCAAAGCTCTGACTCTCCTTGATGCAAGGCAGTAGGGCACGAGGGAGCGCAGCAGGGGCTCAGACACTTTGCATACTAGAAGTATCCACATAACAGGTACCCAGGCTCACCAGTGAACTAGAAGCACAAGGAATAAGCTTTAAAACAAGGCAGTTTTGCTAGATCTAGGTTTAGATCAGCTGTCTCAGCTGGGAGCCTGACAACATGCTAACAGATCTCTGCCACACAGCGCTGAGTCCTTGCCGCGGGAAGCTGCAGGAGCCCACGTGCTCCCTCCACAGAGCCTGAGACCCCTCCAGGCTGCAGAGCAAGGGGGGCAGGCTGAGAGGCTGCAGCTCTGCATGTCTGACACAACCAGGCCAAAAAAGCCCAGCTCAGCTGAATCAGATCCTATATGAAAACAGCAAGGTGACTTCATCCTGTGCTCTGCGCATTCTTCCATAGCACATCAAAGGTGCCTCTCCTTAAAGAAGTCTGGGAATGGAAGAGAGTGTGAGTGAGATTTCCATATCCTTTGAAAACAGACATAACAGCCTTGGAGCAGCCACAGCCCTGAGGGTCGCAGTACCCTGTTCATGTGGTGCTCTCTCATTTAATACCCTCAGCCTAAAGTGCTGAGCTGTTTCTGAAGGGGCATCCACAACCTCATCTGTCACCATTATAATCTAACCACAGTAACTGAGAAATCAATGAAGATGATTAAGCTTCTCTTAGCTGTATGTGGTCTATGGACCCCTGCATGATACTTTCTGTCTGTGTAAAAACAGTTTCTGTAGCAGAGCAGATGTGGTAAAACATGCACTCACCAGAAGTATGACCTCAGCTGTTTTAATTCACTGTTTCAATCTGAGGTTAGTTGAGCTAGCTAGAAGTTCCCATTCTGTACCTGTGTACAATGTGGCTGTTAACAGACGGATGGCCACAAGCCATGCTCCACCTGCATCCCCTTGAAACCAGGGCTCTGCTTGTGTGTACCGGGAGTGTGCCCTGGCGTACAGCAAAACAGAAGCTGCTGCCTCATCTAAAACATACTTCCAGAGATAACAGTAGATACTGAGAAGCCTGGATATCTAAATACTTACATGATATCTAGGAGTTTGTTGGAATAACTGTATTAATGGGAAACTAAAGAGTAAGAACTTTTATGAGGTAGCTTATGCAGCGGTTGTCTGTATCCTGTTAGAGAACTGTGGAGATGTGTTCATTTACAATGCAGGTCCCGAGACCATGCCTGACCACCGATATGGACCATGACACAATGTCAGTACTTTATCAGGTGATTGATGGAGCTAGGAGGAGATCCCCTCAGCATTTTAATGTTCTGCAGACTGTCAGAAGCCACAGCAGAGATTCAGACAACCAGAAAGCTATATAAATATGTCAGGGATTTCTACACTACACTTTAGCACAGAGCAGAGGTACCCAAGTTAACTCCTCTGAAGCTGGTTTAGTTCAGGAACCCAAGTGGTCTTGCTGCAGCAACTGGGCAATTGCCATATTTTGTGATGCAATTACCAAACAGGCTGTTCCTCAGCACAGACCAATGCTTGCTGGGCTATCTAAAGGCAGCACTGCACTGACTAAAGCTGACAAAAAGTGATGGACAGACGACATATAGTAAGCCAAATCTCAGTGATACCTAGTTTGTCATGTGACAGCTCAGTGTGACATACCCTGTCTGGGCCACATTATTGGACATGTTACTGAAAAACAGACAGAAGGATTTGTCCTTATACAGTATAACCTGTATGTATTCCTGTACATTCTTCCATTCATTCCTGTACATAAGTGCTTTCATACATCTAAGAAAACAATTTCTTTTCCCTTGAACCTGTTCCTTAACTCTTAGACAGCTAATGGAAAAATAGTTTAAACAACCTGGGGGGAAAGCATGTCAAACACAAAGGTAAAGTATTTTCAGGCTAATTCAGCTCTGCAAAGACAAGGACACATCCTTTCAATAGGTGAATGAATGTATTTTTCTGGCTAGTCCTGCATGTTTCTGGTGCTCCTTGAATGCACTCCCTCCAATCAAACAGAAGACTCAAATTCAGCTTGGAGGGTCTGCCGATTTCTCTTTTCACTGGAGCTGTACATATCTGGAGCAGTTTATAAATAGCTGCAATGCTCAGGATGAATTATTGTGCAACTCTTCAAAGACTATTCATTATTGTTTTGTAGAATATCTGAACTGTATTTTTAGGCAACTGTCTCACAATCAGCCTCAGAAGGGGGACGATTATGGCAAAGGTATGCTTACGGATAAATTCATGAACACTTTTTCTGGGCAAAGTAATAAATTCATTTCCCAGAGACTGTTGTACTATAGTTTTCCATCCATTGTACCACAATTGATGATTTAGAAAATCCATTTGCTCTTAAAAATTATCATCAGTCTTGGCTGACCTATTTCACTACAGTCTTGTCACAACAATATACCGAATACATATAACATTGTAGGCACCGTTCAGTGTACTAAGAAGAAAACGTGGGGTCTGCAAAACTCAAACTACCAAATATTATTCATTTGCTACAGCTGTGGTTAACACATGCTGCCAGCCTTCCTAAAGAGTCTTTTCATAAAGTGTCAACTCCTGTTTGCCTTACTGGTTTGTCTAGTCCCACCTGAGTTATGTGGAGTCAGGATTTACAGTGGGCTCTAAAACTTCTATGGATTTGTTTCCTAGGATTTATACCTGTAGGTCTCAGTGGAAGCATTCACAGGAAAATGCCCCAAAATGTATGAGTCAAAATTAAATAAATACAAAATGAAACCATGTTGCTCATGACTACCCATTGACACTGATACCTTCAGTTCCTGAGATCACAGTATTTCTTTAAAAGGTAAGATAAAGGAAAACTGTAAAAGTCAGAGAAAATTTCAGGCAAAAGACATTTTTCCCCAATAACATGAAAACCACTAACTTCTGGTCTAGCAATTAGTAAAATTATCCCTTCACAGTCTCATAAACCCCAACCATTTCTAGATCCTGAATGAGGAACTTCCTTTTTCACAGTTCTCTACCACCAAATCAAAAGATATTAATAATTGTATAATTTGGATTAATTCTTTCCAGCCTAAGGACTAGAAGCTTGTTTCCTTTTTAATTGAAAGGTAAAAATCTCACATAATCCCATGAGTCCAGAGGCTTCAACAATAAGGAAAACTAATTCAGAAAGAAATTTAAATCACAAAAATGGCAACACCAACACAGTAAGCAATGCTTTTAAATTGAAAGGTACAAGTGTAAAATGCTGAACATTGAAATGTATCAATCCCAAGCCCATAAAGTACTCAAAGAAAATTCTTCTAATTCATGAGAAATCAAACTTCTACAGAGAGCACAAAAAAAATTAAATCAGTGCATCACTAATAACATTAATATTTTTAATATACATGGGTTAATAATAGTAATAATAATAATAATAATAATAATAATAACAATAATAATAATAATAATAATAATAATAATAATACAAACCATAGATCAGAGTCCCTATTTGGGTAAAACTCTCACTGAGTTATATTGTTATTTTGGTGTCATTTTTGTTTAGAACAGACATTTCATTCTACAACTGATTTTCAAAATAAAGAAAGAATAGTGCAAACAGCTACTTCAAAGTCTGATGTGTCATGCAGTAATGAATATTTCCGTTGGAAATTTACTTGTTTTCTTTTTAAAGCAATGGCATATCTAGGTCTTCCTCAGATTAGAAACATTAACTATTCTGGGTGTGATTCCTTTGTGACTTCATGGAATATCTATAGCACCTGGGGGATGTAGGACTTAAGAGCAGTTATAGTCATAATGAACTTAAGGACTGTAATAAAAATAACCTAAAAAATAGACCTGAAAAACTTCAGATGGTAGTAAATAAGTGTTAGTGGTAAGGTGTATTATCTCAGTAAACTCTCACATCTTCTTCCTGGTTAATTTTTTCTGTTATGAAGCACCTCTAACAAAGACAGACTTTAACCTACTTTATATTCATAATGATTCATGCAAATTTATCTGTTTTTGAGGCAGGAGGTCAAGTGTTTAAGTTCATTCTATAATAAGTAAAATCTGCATAGACTCTTGCTCTATTATAATGAGACATATTTTTCAGAGACATTAAAAATCAAGCCCCCCAAAAATGAACTATTTGTGGATTCAATTCACCAGTGGCATATAAAATTCAAAACAGGAGAGCTGATAATAAATACATTTTCAAATTTTGTATGTACACTCTCCCAGTATAGAGTCTTATTTTTTTAATGTGGGGGTTCAGTACTAAAGGAAAGGTATTCAATAGTTCTCACTGCATAATAGACAATGAAGGCAGGCACCACAAGAGCTATGGCTCTGGCAAAGAATCTCAACATAAATTTGCACATATCTATTTTTCCAAATATAAGGCTTTCCTGGCAGGCAGTCAATCATGCAGGAATTGCCAACCGTTCTGTAGATAGGGCAATTATAATTCTCTGTGCACTGCTGCTAGACCACCTGCACGTTCACATGTGATGGAAGTCAGATTTGAACGCAGCTCTCAGGAGATGAATGCCAACTCACTGCTATTTACTATCAATTTTCATTATCTTTTATATAATTAAGAAACGCCATTTATAACTACACCTGACAAACAACTAAGCATAGTGGGATCTAGCAGATGAACCTTGTGCTATAAAACTTGGAGTTGAGATGTTACATTCATTTGGGGGGTAGGGGAGTATGCAAAGCCCATATTTTCATGTGTATAACCCTTTGCTTTCATCAACATCTTATTGGAGTTGGAAGTGCATGATGTTTTGTGATGACGTAGATTGAGAATGCCAAATTCTGCTTTAGATAATGCTTCCAATATTTTTAATGGAAGTATGCCTGTAATTTTTTCATTAATCAATTCCCTTAGATTCATTAAAATAACATTTTACTTGAAAAAAAAATGGAAAATGAAAATTTAATTATGTCAAATGAGTCATTGTTTTCTCTTAAGAATCAAAAGTCTCATCGGATAATAAAGGGGAAAACAGCTCCACCACTTATTTAAAAGGGCAGTTTAGACCACTAGCTGCAGTGTTATCCTATCTAAACAAATGTAGAAAATTATGAAATAATATAACAGTTCTTATTGGTTTATGTTTCACTAAATGGAAGCTTCTTGGAAATGTTTTAAACTCATCTACTTCTGACTGGGTGATACGCAAATAACCACATGCTGAAGTAATAAAAATAAATTACTCTGCAAACTTCCCTTTTCAGTGTCACCATGCAGGATGGCACGTATTTCAAAAGGGTGTAACACACGAAACTTCACCTCTCTCTAGGCTCAGGATTGAATGAATTTTACATGGAAACCAAGTATTTCTTATTGGATAAACTAAATAATGAAAATAATCTTTTGATTTCCAGAGGGACACATTTGTTTGTTGACTTTACTGAAGCACTGTTCAGTCAACAACAAACCTGAGCTTTTCATAGTTTAAAGATAGGACACTCCCTATGTCATCTTCTTTTTGTGACAGTGAGTACAAATTTCAAAATACTTAAGAGTTTAAAAACTAACTGCCAATATGAACCACATTGCAAAAATATATCCCATGCACATTTTTGAAAACATTAGTCATAACTGGGTAATTTTCACACCTACAGCTGGGTAAGAAAAAAATGCAAATCATTTAAAACAAAAGATCATTTTAGTGCAAAACTCTCTCTCAAGGCTTCCAGAAAAAGAGGCAATGGCATGAAGATATGCCTTAAATCAATAGCAGGAAGCCAGGCAAGAGAAATATCCAGACAGGAGCTTTACAGGGAAGTGTGGAAACAAAGTGGATACTAAACCAAATATTATTTTACATATTTTCCCAGTAATTATGCTCCTCATTCAGAATCCCTAGGAAGTGACTGGGGTTTGGGTTATACTTTCAGCACTGGCATGTAAGAGTTTTGATTCCCCCGATCTATGAATACAAAGTCACACTTTGAGCTGCCTGCCAAACAGGCTTGTAGTCTGGATCCTTCTGGGATCTCCCACGGCAACATCTAAGCCAAGCAGGCAACTTCCCTGGCAAAGAGCAGGGCGCAGGTGAGGACTGGTGGCAAAACAAGAGCTTCTGCAGCCACAAAACTGACCAGCTCTGCACGTATTTACAGTACAGTCAATAACTGGGCTCAGGGTTGCTTTTGGATAGAGGGAGGTCTGGCACACACAGTAAGCACAGCTTTCCTGCAAGTAACCAATACCTTTGGGAATGACACAGATCGGCAGGCCGGTTAGGGTAACACAAATGAAGAGCTCATTTTGTGTTGGTGGGGGGAGAAACAGACCAAGAAATGAAAGAGGGCATTATGTTTTTCATGCAAAATGAAAAGTTCACTATGTGATTTCATTAACAAAAGACCACGACAATATGTACTTGGGTAAAGAGAACAACTTCTGACCTTGAAATTGCGTGCTAAATAAATTACCTCAGAGCGAAAGTGATGAGTTCTCATGACAGCATCTGGAAGGCAAGCAGAAAGACACACAGGCTCCACCAGCTCCACCTCGCATTTTGCTCCAGCTAACGGGTTTACCCCGTCGCTCGCCCTTTGGGGCACACTTCGGGACGGGTCTGGCCCTCCCGGCGCAGCCAGCAGCTCCGCCCGGCATTTATATTTAATTCATTGGGAAGAAGTTCAGCATAAAGTTCTGCTGCACTTGAGAGACCGGGCAGGGATGGGGGGTTCCCCATCCCCTCACCTCGCTCCCGCTAGCCGACGTTTTGCTAAGGGATGGGTGGAGACAAGGCTGCCGCAGTCCTGGGCTCGGCTTGAATTCTCTTTAAAGCCTTTGCCCGGCTAAACCGAGGCAGAGCGGCCCTCCGCTGGCAGAAACCGCGGAGTGGGCCGGGGGCACCCCCCACCGCCCTCGGGGACCGGCAGCATCTCTTACCTCGGCTCCTTGAGCGACCTGAAAAGACGGATTTGATGGGATGCCTCCCTTTCTGGAGCCTGCGGTGCCAGCAGCAGAAGAATAAAATCGTGGCAATGGTCCCCAGCAGCAGCAGGAGCAAGAAGAGGGCGCATTGGATGCTGTAGGGTCTCAGCAGGACCAGGAAAGCCGCGGCAATCATGGCTCAAGCGCCCGGCTGCCCCTGTGCGTGCGCGGGTCTGCGGCGAGCGGCGGGGGGCCGGGCAGCGCCGGGCAGCCTCTCCCCCCGGCAGCGGGGCGGGCATCGCCGCCGGCTCCGCGCTGCTGGAGCCGGCAGCCGGGCGGGAGGCGGCGGCGCGGGGGAGGAGGAGGAGGAGGAGAAGGAGGAGGAGCGGGATGAGATTCAGGCCGTGACTCAGCAGCCGCCGCCGCGGTGATGGTTGCGGTGGGGCTTCCCCTCGGCGCCCGCACGGCTGCCGGGAGCGGGGAGCGCGGCGGGCAGAGCAGGAGCGCCCACGGGCACCGGCGGGCGGGGCGGGGCCGGGCTCCGCATGGCAGCCGGGCGGGCACGGCACGGCACGGCGGGGCGGGGCGGCGGGAGGAGGAGGAGGAAGGTGCCGCCGGTGCCGTGAGGGAGGAAGGATCGCAGAGCGGCGCATCCCGCCAGCGCGGGGACTCGGCCGGGACGGCCGGTGACATCACCGCTGGAGCTGCGGCAGAGGGAGGCGGAAAATGGCTGCTGCGAGGTACGGGGGGACCCCCGGGGGAAAGAGGGGCTTCGGCCGAGGGGCGCGGGGCGGCAGCGAGTGCCCGTCCAGGTCTGTGGGCGCTGGCGGGGGAAGGGGCTCTGTAGAGGACCCTGGACCCGAGGTGCCGATCGCGGCGTGTTTCATAGCAGAGCTGCGGTGGGGGAAGGGACGGGGAAGCGTTAATGAGATCCACCCTGACAAGGTGACCAGGGCCCTCGTGCGATGCTGCCCCGTGTCGCCGATGCCGGGGTTTAGGCGACAGCTGTGTAAGGCAGGGCCCGAGCAGCGCTCCGGGACGCGGCCCCGCAGAGGGCTGTCAGGCTGTCAGGCTGTCACCGGCAGTGCCCGCGCTGCCCTCGCCCCCGGGCCGTGTGTGCTCTGCACACTTGCCCAGCCGTGTCCTGCACGAAAGCCGCGGGGAAGTTGCCTGGCGCAGGGGCTGGACAGAGCAGCACCTCCAGGGACCCTCTCGCTGCAGGAAACTGCAACGCGCTGCAGCCAATGTCATCGCCCGTGCCCTTCGCGTAGCGCCGGGCCGGAGCTGAGGCACAGCAGGCAGCGTCGAAATCCTGGCATGTGCAGGTTGCTAATGCAGATGATAACAAGAGTTCACCTATGTTGCTACCTCTGTAGCTGTTACTGTGATACTCCAGACTTTCAAAGACTGTTTCAGAGGCCTTTGGAAATGCAGTTCTAAACTCCCTCAACACTGCTAAACATGCACAAAAAAACCCACTTGCTGAAAATAAATACAGGTACCATTTTGCAATATTGCATTTGCCTGTGTTACTGGGAAAAAGGGTTCATTCAAGGCAAAATTCATGTGCTTTTCATGCATCTTTGATGTCAGTACATAAATCTGAGGAACATTTCCAAAACTTTAGAGAAATAATTAAAATCTCTGTGTAAATATTGGAATAACATTGAAATGTTACAGCTTTATATGATTGCCATGAAACTATATATGAAAAACATATGTGTAAATTTAAGTTAAATTACAAAATATTCAAGTTGCAAGGACAGAGAGGGAAATGTATCTGTGGGAGCTTAAATAAGAACAGGAAAAATAATCTATAGATTAGCGAAACTTATTTATCACTGAGATAATAACATTGTAACACTTTACCGTATCTTTAAGGCTAGGGAAGTCCATTATCATTGAAAGAGCATCATGATACCAGAGGGCAAGTAAAGAAAGAAAAAAAAAATAGCTTTTAGGTCTGTAATATTTTATTCCAGGAATTTTGTATCACTTGGTGCTGTACACTAACATAGTGAGCCAAAATAGTCTGTCATATTACTTTGTAAAATGGAAAGTTGCTACATTGCAGCCATGGATTCAAAGCTTTCCATCACTGCCTAGGAACTGCCAAGTGCTGTGAGGTTGTGTTGCATCACGTGGTGCGATATTGAAATCTTTCCTAGTACCGCAGCACACTGCAGTAAAATGGTTTTAATGCAGATTACCTGGAGATTATTCAGACCGTTCATGTTACTTCACTGGAACATGAAGCAAATCTGTGTGATCCTCCTGGCACAGCACTGCCCTGCTGCAGTGCCGTGCTGCAGGATATTGCAGGAGGAAACTTTTTGACACCTTTAGCTCTGCACTGGCTCAGTGTTTCAGAATGGGATGATAGAGCAAATGTAGCGTGGCAGTGGCTGCATGGTAAATTGCAGAGAACTGAGAGGGAACAGTTCTTTTCACACTATTCTCATGAAACAGTTCATAGAAATCATCTGACAGACAAATCTGAAGTTTAGCTCTTTAGTTTAAGGTTTACAGCTTTTCCCTTCTAAGACTTAGAGCTCACTGGTGTCTTGAGAATAATGTTTTTCCAAAGGGGTATAATAAATTTCATGACAACTGCTTAAGTTATTTTTTCAAATGCAAAAGAGGGTACAGTTTAGTACAAGAAATGCTGACATGCATGATTTTTCTGAGAGCTGCTGCTACAGGCTTCTGAGTCAACTGTCTCATATGTATACCAAACTGCTGCTATGGCTTTCTTTATATTCATTACTGCTCTCTGTGTGTTAAATACTGCAGAGTTTGGTAGCATGGTTAAAATATAACTTCCACGGTGAATGAAGTTGCTGAAGTTTTTTCACATTAAAAATAAGCAAATTATATGTGAGGATTTTTATCCCAGATAGTATTAAAGAGAAATTTAGGTATAACACTTTTAATCTAAGCTTCTTTACAGAATGTTTTTCCTAAACTTTTCCCAAATCTTAAGGAGGATGAACAGAGAAGAGAAAAGAAATGAAGAGGGAAGGTTAAAACAAAACCTCTCAGCTGAGATTTGACCTCAGAAGGAGAATCCTGGAGGTGAAGCTATTGCAGAGAAGAGGAAGTAAAAGAAGGTAAAAAAGTCTTGAGACTAACTGTGATAACAGTGTGTGGAATGGCAGGGGAAGTCAGAAGTCGTTGAGAACTGGAATTAAGTGTTTTATAATCTAAAAAGGCAGTTATTGATCCTGCAATAAGTAAGGAGTCCTGCTGCCATTTCAGAGTACGCATAATGTGGCTGCACTTTTGCAGAGATGTGAGCAGGTGGGACTTAGTGTCCTGCAGATGCTTGTTTTGATGGGGGATCACAGGCAAACAGAGCAGTGACAAGGTCACTGACATAGCTGATGGTTTTGGCAGGAGTCTGGGAAGCAGCCTTTTACTTGAGCAATGCTGAGGGAGGAGGTGGTAAGCACTTACCAGAGGGATGAAAAGGAAAGTTCTGCTTCAGAGACTCCATAGAAAAGAGGTGACCAACAAATGTTTGCAAGTGGAAAGGAACAGGACGATGCTTCTGTGGTTGCAGTTACTCTTGGATGCAGTTTACCTATTTCCCCAAGTTGTGTGAGGAAATGAAACTTATGTCATATTTCTGCAGCTTTAATGTAGGAGTTGAGCAGGGAATGTGCTGCACCAGCAACAGCCCTCCTGCAGGGAGACAAGGCAGTGTTGACTTCAAATATTCTTTCAGCCAGTCTTTCATGATAACCTGTTCTGACTTAGCAGTCCTGCCCAACCCTTACCCTGCGTGCAGACTTGCAGTACAGTCTCTGGGCCAGTGCATATTCCTTGATAATTTAGGTGAGAAACCATGTCTGCAGAGATCTGCTGACCTCCCTCAGTGTGAGCTGCAGGATTCAAGGGCATTCCACAACTCTGCGAAGGCACCTCTCTGCTCCTACAGACTTCAGTCTCAGACCTCATTTTGTAACTGTAAGATGTCCTGTATCAGTGAGCTGAAGGAAAAAGGTCACATGCTGGATCTGGTGATGTGGACATAAGAATAGGAGATGATACATGAGACGATTTCAGAAGAGTTGCTGAGTAAGTGAAAGGGTAAGATCACCTCCTTTCACTGGTTTGTAGTTATGCTTTAAGGACTCTGTTTGTAGTATTTAATTATAATTAAGTCAAATATTCAGCTTAAATGACTACTTACTTGGCTGCAAGGGTTCTCTAATCATCTAATACTTCTTAACACAATATTTGTGGTTTTTTTCTAATCAAACAGGAACCAAAGCAAATACAGCAAAAACTAAAGAAGCAAGCAAAGTAAATATAGAAAACGTAATAGTATCTGAGTGTTACCAACTTCATTTAATAAAATAATTGACTATCTCACTTTATATTCTACTCACAGATTACATGCTGCCCTTAGTGTGCTTCCTAGCAGCTTAAACATGCCACATGAGAAGATTTTGTGAGAGTTTCTGGTAGATGATTAAAGCTTATAAAATACTTTCTTCAGCTGAAAGAATAACATATTCCAGCTTGATACAGGCATCCCATTTAAAGAAAAAATCTCTTACATGAAATAGTATGTTATAAACTCAGCAAGGTTATTGCAAATCTTTGTTCTGCAAAACCTGTTAAATCGTTTGCCCCATACAGTCCTTTGCATGCTTACATTAGCATTAGTTAATTCTCACAATATCCTTGAAGCTAGGTAAATGTGTGTTATTGTTTCAGATCCTTTAAAAAGAGAAGGTGAACTAGAAAGGTTGTATGATTTACCCGAGACCAGACTGTGATTCCAGTGCTACAGACTAGACTCCTCCATGACTGGAATATTTTGTCATCTGCAGGTGTCTTAGGTGACCATGTAAAACCAAATTCTTGCCAGATTTATTTATGTAGAGGTAATTGCCCTTATTTTGTGAGTTCATCAACTCACACAACTTGCATATTTTAATTCCCTCTGTTTATTAGACTGAATGTAAATTGAATGGAGAATGACCCATGCAGTTGTACACTCATGGGTTACAGTGTTGCTAGAAAAATGCTGGCAGGAATTCTGTAGGCGTAAATTGACTTTGCAGACAGAGAGGCTGATCTTGAGCCTAGATGGAAATATACTGCTAAAAGAAAAGCTCCTATGGTGCTTTTTTTTTATTATTATTACAGCAGTGGTGTGCCCCTTTGTCCTTGGTTAAAATTTGCTCTGTATTCATTTTTGGCAGTGTATAATGTAGCAGTTGTCAATCTGAATGTGGCCTTCCATCCCAGAGGGAATTGCACTTCATTAGTATTTTTATATATATAATTAGAAGTTGTTTAAGGATTGTTTCAGACTGATATACAACACTGGTCCTTCCACTCACTTTATAAAGTTGGGTTTAACTATATACAGTAAAAAGACATTCGATTTTATAGGAAGGGAAAAAATACCTCCAATAAGTTTTGCAGGTTTTGTCCTTGCAGGGAAGATGCCTTGCTGTCAATTTTCCTAAGTGCATGCAGAATTACTCTTAGTTGAAGTAATATTCCCTGAAGAAAGGGGACAACATATATGTCTCTTTTTCTAGCTCATGACCTTTAATAGCAATGCAGATTTTTTTTTTCCCTGCTACCTACCAAACTGCTGGAAAACCGGAGCAATTGTGGAAGAGTTTTGGAATAAAAGACAGAGCACTTTGAGTATTAACTAGGCATGACTTCTTGTCTATCATCACTCACCCATGACAGCCAATAAAGACATATAAGTAGAGATGGTTCAATAAAGACATATAAGTAGAGATGGTTAAGATGCTGCTAGGTTATTAAATACTGACCAAAAATCAAGCCTGGAATTTCCAAGCTGCTATTTCACTTCTATGCTTTTAAAGGGAGAATGCCAAAAATAGTAATACTTTGGGGCAGCATAAAATATATAGCTTCTGCCACCTTATAAAAAGAGTAAGATACATCCTCTTATAATCTCTCATATCAGGTTATCAGTGAGTTTGTTTGAACAAGTCCAATTTGAAAGTGCATTAGTTGCATATAGAAAGTATGCCTAATATTTTTTCAGCCTTTTAGGAAAAGGTTATTTGACTTCCTGGGCTCATGTACAGAGCAAGCACACAGTTTTGCACGTCAGCACAGATTTGCTTGTGGTGAAACTTGCCCTCCCATAAACATCTTTATACAAGATAAGTGAATGCATCACTGGTCTTTATAATTTGGGAGCTGTTATGATGTGTTGTGTTGGATTACCTAAGCCACGTTATAATGAGTACAGCCAAGTGTTTGACTTTACAAAGCCATGCTGACTTGTTTCTCCTTCCAGGCTACTTACTGCTTCTAAGTGTTTAGATATATTAATCTGCGTGGAAAGAACTTTCATGTGATTATTCAAACTCCTGTAGCTCAGGTATCTCATCCAATTCAATAAATAAAGTGATTTTTTTGTTGGTCTGTATATTAATACATTTTGTTGTTCATGGCATTTGTGAACAAACAAATTGAAGTGAGTATTAGTTTTCCATCTGTCAGCTGTGAAATAGCTATTTAATAAAGATACTAATCTGTGATGTAGAATTAAGATAACTTCCTGTGTCGTGTTATTTGTCATCTTGTTACCTTTCTATGAATCTTTCACTAAGTGTGGGATTAAAATACAGATAAATAAAGTGTGTGGTTTATAGGCATGTGGGGTATCTAGACACCTATTTAAGCTCAATTTAATCGTCAGGGCCCAGAGAACAATTTGTTTCCCTGAATTTATATGTTTGGTGCCATCTGAGGTTCCTGGAGTTAGTAATCACCCTCATAAGCCTGGAGGAGGGTATAAGCCCTCTGTGAAGTCTGTGCCCAGTGAAGAGGCAGTTGGAGGCCAGGCGTAATAATTTATGGTATCTAAGATTGCACCATGCATTTATTTTCAGGCAACTAAACTGAACCCTACAGCATTTGAAAAATGCTGAATTGCTCTCCAGGGAGCTTTAATTGTGTTCAATAGAGACTTGACCTTTACGACTATTGGAGTTGCTGAAGGCTGAGACATCTCCAAAAGGGTGACTGCTGTGATAAA
Source organism: Empidonax traillii (assembly GCF_003031625.1). Lineage (NCBI taxonomy): Eukaryota > Metazoa > Chordata > Aves > Passeriformes > Tyrannidae > Empidonax > Empidonax traillii. The sequence continues at coordinate 260,407 of NW_020955436.1, read as the reverse complement.
ATACCTTGGGGAAATTTGCACTTCTGGAGTGGCAGGTGAAGGCCAAGCAGAATGACACTGATGCTAGATGCGTGTTTAGGAAGCCAAGTTTATCCCTAGATCTCCAGTGATTATAGTGATAACTTAGATACCTGGTGCACCAGTGACACCTAAATGTAAGCATCTCCGTCTAGAACTGAATCCTGTACTGAAAGCCCAATAATGATGCTAGGGTGCTATCTTGAAATTTATTAAAATGAGTGCCATGTTTCACAGTTAGTTGAATAAATTATTCATTAGAACAGAAGTTTAGTACTTCCAAATATACTAAATATACTTGTTTGAAATTCATTACTCATCCTTTCCTATCACTCAATATCATAAAAAAAAGTAATGGTTTGATGCAAAAATTAGAGCTTTACCAATAAACTTCTTCAAGTTTTCAATTTAAGCCACAGTCCTACAAAAGATTTTGGCATATTTAGATACTAATGTTATTTTATAGAACTTCTAGGTCGCTAAAACTCACAGCATGGAGGGCACTACTGTGAAAAATAATAATGTCCTCACGAATTCTTTGGATCACTCAATACATTTCGGAATGTGATATAAGGTTTGTGCCAAATTCTCTGTATAATCTTGTGAGTTGTGAATGCTGCTGAGGCTTTGAAGTCAAGGAGACAATCTGTGTAAATAAGGTCAGAGATGTTGCTTTACCATGAATAGCATCACTTTTTAGAAAAGTAAATAATCAGAGATATATTTCATAGCTAGTCACACCTGAATAGTGATCTATAGACAGGAAGTGACCTGTTGGATATCAGGAATAAATCATATAGTTCTATCCTTCCATTGGAAGACAAGTGGGATCATTTCTGTGCATTTTTAGTCTTGATAGATGCTCCCCCAGATTCCCAGCTGAATTTGGAACACAGTGGTACTGATGATTCTGGAAAATCTGTATTTCTCAGCTGAGAGCAGCAGATTTGTGCTTTTGAATCATATTGTCCCATAAAATGACTAAGATATTGGACTGTAAATCTCTTGAGCAGTAACAACACTTTTGCATTCTTCTGAAAGTGCCTAATTCCACTGAATTAATTAGTAAATCTTTTACTGATTTCAGGGGAATAAGATTAGAACCCACTACAGGGCATATAACATATTTAAATATGATCATATTTTCCACCATACACTTGCTACTGGGAATTTTGAGACCTCAGTGAAGCCCGAGTTTTACATCAACATTGTATTTAACGTCCTGACAAGTTCAGTGTAAAATGCCACAGTACAAGTAACACAAATCAAATCTGTGATTACCACTTATTGTACTGAATTGGAAACAAATAGTTTTGTATGAGGTAGATTAAATTCAAGACCAGTAAATGGGTTTTGGGGTTTTTTTGTTGTTGTTGTTGTGTTTTTTTGGGTGGTTTGTTTTTTTTTTTTTTTTTGCCAAGGAACAATGAGATTATTGAAGACTGAACTTCAAGAGTATATAATAGAAAATCTTGGAACATAATAAAGTACTAACTTTACTATGTGTTGCATTAAGGCTGTAGAAATTTGGCAGAAAATAAATTCCCTTGCATTACAGCTGTTCCTCAGAAATCGGAGGAACTGGGTGTGTCAGGGCTTAATTTCTGATTAGAACCGATTCAGCACTATCCGCCTGGTAAAGTTCAATAAAAATTCCTGTGATCATAGACTTACACATAATGCAGTTTACCAGTTTGATACTATAGGTCTGGCTGAGTTCAGTAAGGACTTTCATAATCCAGATTCCAGAGTGGTATGGTTTATTGAAGCATCTGGAAAGCAGGTTCGAGAATTCCAGTGATAAACATACTAACTACAGAGTGTTAATGTATGTTGCTACAGAAGATATAGTAACAGAGATCCATTAGTGATATAGATATATAGATATAAACAAAAAAATATTCCGAGGTCTGCTGCAACGCTAGCTGAAGGCACAAAGCTCACCTAGAGGCATTCCTTCAGGGAAGGAGAAGAAACAATCCGTGTTTCCCCCTCTCTCTTTTTTTCTTTTTTTGCCCCCAGACCCCTCTTCTTTTATGTTGGAGGTGGAGTTTTGATGGTTATCACACACGTGAGACCTGTTCTCATTTCTCTTCATTTGCATACTCAGGGATGTCAAAGTCAATAGGCAAATAGGGCTTAATGAAGGTCTTGGTTGCTTTCAGTCAGAATTTATAGTTGACACAAAAGGTACAATAAACACTTTGGTTCTCCTCCATCCACTAAGGTGGCAGTAAAGGCTGTTTGATCTTCGCCAGAGAGTCTTTGAGTACATCCTTTAAGGACCATGTTTGTAACAAGGCTGGTTATGCTCAGTGGAGAGGAGGCTCAAGGCTGGTACAAAGGTGTGGGTGCTCTCCTGTGCTTCACTGAGACAACACTGGGTGTGAGGCCTCCACTTCACCCCAGTCATCATTCAGTTCTTATGTCTTGCCAGAGCCAGGTGCAAAATAAGCAGGGGTACATCTTGTGCTTTCCTCAAACCAGCCTCATGAGTTTTTACTGGCTTAAGGCAACTCTGCAGCAAGTCTGACAATGATCTACAATTACATACCCGTGTTGCATGGCTGTGGTACAGTTCCTTGACTTGCTGAAATCAGTGGCAAAGCCCTGTTTTAAGCCATCAGAATCAGACCCATCGAGTGGGTATACAATCTCTTGTTGTGAACATGTAATATTTTTCTCTGTGTTTACTGAAAGGAAAGAGAAATAATGATCTCAGCATGCCATCTGTCAGCTCTCTGGCTGAATGGAACAGTCTATGTCAGTCAAAGGCCGAGATATGTCTTTAAATGACCTTTGTGGATTTTGGTGGTTTTTTTGTTGTTGTTCTGGCTTTCTGGCTTAGTAAAAATATCTTGTGTACAAATTGATAGCATTTGTGAAGGATGCGAGGTATTAACATATTTGTAAAAATTAAGAGTCCAATTGGAACTTTAAAATTAAATGGCTCCTTCCTTTTTTTTTTTCCTCTTCTACAAATGACCTAGAACAGTGAAAAATCATAAATTTGCATTTCAGTACTTCTCAGATAAGTAACTAGTGTTTTCAAATAGAGAATATAGCAGAATTAAGTAACTTGCAAAACATTAGTGACTTTCTAAGGTCATATAATTGTCTCTGTATTTAGTAGCTGCATATGGGTAATGCTCATGAATGATTTTGTGTCCTCCAAATAAAGCACTGACAACAAAGCATTCAGTGTCAGAAATCTTACTTGATGACTTGCAGAACTGTGTTACAGAGATTTAAAACAGAACCAGATACACTTTAACAGACTTCATATGCCATCCTTTTGGCTCCCTATAGCAGAATGTCTACTGGAATCTATACTACTATCCAAAACCTATTCAAAAATTGAAAAAGCTAGTATAGTATGTGTTGGACCAGGCCAGCTTTGTAAGGAGACATACCTAACCCCATAGTCACTGAAAAGTCAGTGGAGAGAAATAAGCTGTCCCAGACAGTAAGTCATATGCTGTCTTTTAGACATGACTTAGGGTGAGATGAATCACCTCTCTTTCTGCAGTGATTGAGCCAAATGTGGTTAGACAACCTCTCACTTTTAAGGCAGTAGAAATCTGGTAAGGTTAATGCCAGTCCCCAAGATTATTTTTTGTTTGTTTGTTTTTGGTGACGTTAATATAGTATATTTTGTCTTTGATCTGTTTTGGCAAATAAAGCCTTTTAGAGAGACGCATTTCCAGCAGTCCTGACTCAGCCAAGGTTCATATGGCCTCCAGTGGGAGAACAGGGTTAGAAAACACTGCAGGACTTCTCTTTTGGAAAGTGAAGTGTTTTACTTTTCCTTTCCCTGATTAGTGACATTTTGTTTTACCTTTCCATTCCCTTTAATCACTGGCTAGAGATGATGCCAATGGACAGTTAGGTGTTATCCCCAGAGCCCATGGATTGTCACAATAAATTCTGTGAAAAGACATAGTTTCATTAATGTCTATTGCAGGAGCTGAAGCCATTGCTCCATAACAGAAAAATACTAACAATCAACTACTGCACTCTGTTCCCTTTATTTGGCAATGTAATAATTTCAATATTTTACCCATAACACAAGTAGTTGGGCTTGTTCCTAGAAGAGCTGCAGCAGAGGAAAGGGAACATAGCCAGTCACTGTTGCTGCCCCACAACTGCTTTCCTGCCTTGGTCCCTCAATAAACAGCAGGAACAACAGGATTGAGCACAAGTTTCAGAAGGTGGACGGGAAGCTTTCAGACTCCTGTCGAGAGCTCAAGGAGTGGATTGATGCCATCCCTCCTCCATGGCTATTTGTGAAATCCATTCCTTATTTCTCTCAGCATACTGTGTAACTTACATTTTAGCATGGCAGCTGTTAAGGCCCTTAGTGAAATCAGTTTAGTTGTTTACTACTACACCCTCCCACCACAGGCAAGAATCTTGGCAGCTCAGAAGAGCTTTATAGATGATGTAGGCAATTTGCTGAGCTTCTAGTCCTGCCATGACCACGGTAAAAATTGTTTTTAGCTTAGAGTGGCAGGATGGATTTTCATGGATCCAAGTGCTTGCCTGGTGAAAAGACTATGCAGGAAACTTTTTTGTCCATGTGCTTCACAGTGTCTACCAGGCTGCTGTCGTAGGCTTTGAGCATCCAGAAGTCCACATGTCCATTGACACCATTAGGCTGTTTAACAGTGTACACAAGTCTGATACTTTCCAATGTTGCAACAGTGTGTACATGAATAGCCCCAGTGCCTTGGGGAATCAATACTTACCCTCCATGCTGTAAACAGCCTGTGTATTCAGTGTATCTGGGCTGGCTTGCTAACCCTGTACAAATTTAGAACAGAAGAATGTCCCATGGCTCAGAGAATATTTGTCTCAATACAGAATGAGAGACAACAGACAGACTGTTAGAGGACTGTAGGGAAACATTAAAAAAATATAAAAGCCAGTCAATCAGTTGTTAGTCTTAGCATGCTGGCAGCTCCAGCTTTGCTGCAATTCTGTTGCTTTTATGTGGGTTTTTAGGGGGATGATGAAGTAACTCGCAACTGCCAAGGCCAAGGGCGGAAATCTCAAAGTACTTTATTTGAGAATTGAAGAACTAGGGAGTGGAGATTGCTGTGCTGGGTTAATCAGAGGCAGAAAGTGACACCTCCAAGCCAGATGAGAAATGTTAAGCTGTCTGGGCTATATACTCAAAAGCATTTTGAAAAAGAAGGAAGAATACTGATGCCCAATGTGATTGCATACACCAGCTGGTTTAAATCCGGTATTTTGTTGTTATAACATGCAGTTATATTTTGGACCTCACCTGTCCCTAGCGCTGAAACTTTTTGTTCCATTGGGTTTCATTTTATCTATATGTTTATTCATTTGAATGATCCCAGTTTGTAGTATGAGGATCCATAGGGCATGGATCAGTAGCAGAATGAGGCCTTCAGTGTTTCATGCTAGGCAGAGATAGTCAGGCTACTTTGTCTCCAGGATTTACATGGGATGAATGCTTCCTCTCTAACACTTGAAAGAAAATTAATAGCAATTCCTTTCTTCAGTGGAGCAATACTTAACAATCCCTCTGCTATCACACTCAACACATTCTGCATAAAATCATGATTTAATACTCTTTTTAATGGTGATTTCTTGCGCTTGCTTCCCTGTATCAGTAAACATGTTGACAAGACTGCAGCTGTCTTTTGCAAATTCAGTCCATCTGTGTATGGAAAGCCAGCTCTGTTGAGGCACAGCACAGACATGGGGAATAGTGACGAGCTGGGCTTCTGCAAATGAATTGACATTGCTTCTTAGGGCACCGCAGCCAGACATCCTCACTTTGACATAACAGCCCCACGTAATTCTTCCTTTCTAGCTCTGAGTTACCTTTTTGACAGCCTCTGTATGAGGCACTAAATTTGCTTTTGACTGATTGAGGCCAAGTAGATCACAAATCACGCTGTCACATCTGGGAATTCATGACTTTTCCGCTCTGTAAAAGTACTTCACCTCTATAAATTGACCATATGTTTGCTGGGAAGATCAAGGTTTGGGAAAATCAGATTTTCTATCTTTATTCATTTTATCTGATTTAATAATTTTAAAATAGAAAATATCTTCTCTGAGTATAATGGCAACACTTAAATGAACTGGTTACATTTCCAGTAGAATGTCATAATGTATGTTACATTTCATATTTCCATGAAAGGCATATCAACTTAATTAGGAAAATAAAGCACAAATTATTACTTTTCCTGGTATAGAACTTCAATGCTTTAAAAAGCCCGGAAATATTCCTTTGCTTTAAAAGTATTGTTTTATGAAGCAAATGATTTAGCTGTATCTTTGGGTTTGGGTTCTCCTTGTTGCTATTATTATTCATGAAGCAGTATAGCTCTCTTCCAGTCCTCAGCCTGTCATTTCTTTTGTATGTCAAGTTTTCCACTGCCAGGATGTGTCAGACCTCACCCAGTCGGTTGTTCTGAGTAGTTCTGGGTTGGTTTTCTGTCCATGATTAATACAGCCCTGCAAGTCAGACATCCCTCTTAATAGTATGTATAGCTAGTACTTTCCTTCATTCTAGGGAGAGTTTTTATCACATCTATATCTTTTAGTCAGAGGCTAGATGGAAAACTTCTGTTGGGGCAAATGTAGTAGTAATAGAGATCCCAGCCAGAGACTGATTAAGCATAGTAGTAATATGGAAGCCGGGGCTCTGTGAGTGAAAGCTGTTTTCTGTGCATGATTTTGGAGGCAAATGTCTGATGTACAGGTATTGAGCAGATGTACAGGTATTGACCGTCTCCCATCTTTCAAGGGAGATATAACTCTTTGCTTGGCTAGTTTTCACTTTCTTAGCCCGGATATTTTCATACAAGGTAATTACCAATATCCAGGAAAAGGAGGGTTGGTTGGGGGTTTTGTAACATTTCTGTGGTGTGACACAGTAACTGCTGATTTTCCTATGCTGTCCTGCAGGCAGTGTCTGTGTGACAAGAAAACCACGTAACAATGAAAAAATTCACACTGTTTGATTTTGTAAATGATAATTCACTGCAAATTGGAGAGACTTCATGGATACAGGACCTTCCCAGTGATGACCATGAATTAGAAAGACTTCTGAAGCCAAACGAGCATGTGCTAGTAAACTGGCCTGTGGGAGAAAGGAAGACAGAAAAGCACCTGGTGAAAGTTGTGTACATGAGCGGTGAGCGCAGTTCCAGAGCATTTATCTGATACAAAATCTATTTGTAAGGTATTGCTACCTGATTGTCTCTGCTTTGGCCTTTTTTATCCCATCACTTCAGATGATCCCCAGGAGCTGGTGGAAATGATGCAAAAGATATTACGAGCAGATGAAATTACAAAAATACAAGTCCTTGGAAAAGGCAAGAGGAAGAGGATAGAAATGATATTCTCAGAAAGTGAGGACAGTGACCTGGATAAAGAACAGGTGAGTATCTGTCTTTTTGTGTGTGATATTGGTAGGCCCATGAAGGAATGCAATAGACTGTAACTATTGATTCTTCACAATATAACACACAAAACATGTACAGTAAAGGTAAGAGGAATTCAGGTAATCTTCACATGGTACCTCAGCACAATAACCTGTCAGAGTAATTAGTTAGGCAAATAGATTCTGTCCTTTGCTATTTAAAAAGAGTGTTATTCAAGAACTGGATGCTCTGCAGCTCCGTTACATTTTCTCCCGTGAGACAGAAATCTGACCAGGGTGTAAAAAAGGGAAGGGACCAGGTCTTCTGAGCTATGCATTTTGCCAAGATCCACAGTGACAAAATGCAGAGAAGAAAAACATAAAACTTAACAAAAAGTTACATACATAATACTAAGAATGTCAAGTGCACAGTGAATAAAAGTTTATGTTATACTACGAGTTATAGTATACAGTTATACTGTATTGAAAGGCTCTATAGGAATGCAAAGGCGCTGTTATGCACTTGTTTACAGGGGAAGATGAGGAAACATATAAAAAGAAAGAAATCATTGCAGGCATCTGCTCCTGCCAACATCCTGAGTCAACTTGAAACGTCTTTAATTAACAAACAGGTAAACATCCATCTTCAGCAATTTTAATATTTTAAGCAAAAGCAAACTGAAATGTATTTGTTGAGAGGGGCATAAGAGTTTTGTTTTCGGGAAGCTTAGTGAAGTCTTAAAGACACTTCCTTGGAAAACTGGTGAATGGAGAACAGAGACAAAGGTGCGTAACAGTTACATATTACACTGACCTTTCATTTTTAATTGTAACAGGAATAGTAATAGCTGTGTTCAGAAACAACTTTTATTAAAATGCACTGAGTGTGTTTATACAATCTATTTATACAAGAGAATGCTTTGATTTAGCCAGATATTTTAATGTTAGTTTCAATGATTTAATTTTCTCTTGTTGTTGCTCTAGATAGCATGGTTATTTTGGTTTTTTTTTTTCAGAGAGAACCATATTCAGAAAGCAGCTTTCTGTATAGTGAAAGCAGCAGTGATGATGAAGAGCCTTTATTTCAACTTTCCAAGGTAGAACTGTGTGCCAAAATTAAAAGTCTCAAGAGGAAGCTGACAGACACCATGAGAGAAAACTGCCGCCTAAGGCAGTCCCTGGTGATGCTTCAAGGTAAAATCAGGAGTATTTTGATGAAAGGAAAGCCTGTAGTTTGATTTATAAGAGGCCATTTGGCTGGAAATTATGGATGCTCAAACACCTGACACGATCAAGGCCTACCATTAGCATCAAAGTCTTTGATACATGGCAACATTTAATTTCAGCAGCACTTACCGTCTTACATGGAGGCCATGCAATCATAGACTAAGAAATGGAAAAATCTATCTAAATCCTGTCAGTTGTTCTCAAGAGAACCTTTCCAAAAGCTGTGTATAACCCTCGGCTAAGCTCAATCACTCCACTGACCAGTCCAGCTAACCTTATTTATTAGCAGTCTTACTTGACCTACTGGAATTTTATTTATTCTGGAATGATTTAATTTCTAATTACTTTTGTAATTCCTCATTATTGATAATCTGAGTTAGTTCCAGGTGCACCAAATTTAATCCTTTCCCAGAGGCGAATCATTTTGTTCTTCTATAAATTACTCTGTAATAATATCCATAATAATCCATATAAATGATCACTTAGTGATCATTTCTAAAGCCCCTCTCACTTGTTCCTGTCGCTGACTCTGACGCAGCCAAGACTTAATCCAAAATTTCAAAACATTAGTGAATGAATAATGTTTAAAGAGGATTTGCTCCTTCCCTTGCCAGCTACACCATACTATCCCTAGACAGTCTAGTATCTCATCTTTTTATTGCCATATGATTTTGCAACTGCTTATCAGTTTCATTGCTCATCTGACTCCATTTTTATGTTATTCATCTTTACCTTTTAAATATTATTTGTAAGCATTTTCTTAGTATCTGACACTTTTCTCACACATTTAAGTCCATTTTTCTTGCATCTTAAGCACTTGTAGTAGTCTTTTACAGTATTTTCTGTACCTTAGTGATTCTATATCTTGCTGATTCATCACCCCTTGCATCCTTTTTGTTCTGAATTGATTTTTCTTAATGGACTTAATAAGTTTATATTTGAAAATAAATATTACTTGGAAAAAAGGTTATTTAAAACATATTCATTACAGATTTAAAAATGGAGAAGTCTCTGCAGTCTGTGTGACTTCTTTGAAGAAAAAAAGTCATATATTACTTAGACCAAAATCTTGTAGAGATTTTGAGATAGTAAAAATAAAAAAGAGTGCTTAGTGCCATGATGGGCATAAACTAATAGTTCCCCTTAGCCTTGCACAGAACTGATCTATTCCAGAAACTAAGGCCAGATCTTCACAGGTGGGAACAGCAGAATAGTGGGAAAGCATTTGGGAGAAGAGGAAAAAAGTATGTTGAAAAGTCTTTGCTGACTACTTTCACATTATGACACGAATCTAATTGCAAAAATACACATGCTTATGCAATTCGAGTCTGAAAGGTTCAATTACTCTTCTACCCTGACTTTCCATCTGATTTCAGTCTTGCCACAGGCAGTCACTCATTTTGAGGAACTGGTAGGGATGGCTGAAGCGCTGCTCAAAGGGGGAGTGACATCATCTACGTCCAGTCTGCACTCACATGCTGTTTGGAAGGCATCTCACAATCCATTAGCAGATCCCTGTGCAGCTATGCATAGTAACTCCAGCTCACCAGTAACTTTGAATGTGGAAGATGAGGAGCAACAGAGCGAAAAACAGGTCAGTTAACAGGCAATTTCAGGCACAAAAATGAAAACTTCATACAGTACAAACTTTACTATTATAGTATAACAAATATAAAAAATAGGCATCTGCAGAAATTATTTTATCATCATTCTGCTGATTATGTGACTAATGAGCTCCTTCTGAGCAGAAGGCTCTTTCCATGCAAAGCACTAGGTTTCATCCTGTACACTCTGAAACTTCCTTTAATTTCAGTGACCTTGCACATCTGTGTCTAAGGGCAGAATGTGGAATGCATGAAGAAAATGCCAGGGATACCTTCCAGTCTAATGGTTTGGATGCCAAAGGAGAATGGTAGTGTTTTAGAGAGAGAATGTAAGAAAGATACCAACAGTCTGTTTAAACTGTTAATTTGTAAATGGAGGCAGGTATGTTTCTGTAGTTAAGTAGAAAAATGCAAGTATACAGAGAAACTGAATTAGAACATGACTGAGAAATATGAGGCACAGCATCTGTACATGAAAAAAATTCAAGATGCAGCCAAAAGAATAATTTCAGCTTCTGTATGCACAATTTACATAAACATTCTTATGCACTGGGTCATGCTAATCCATTCAAATCATTCTCGTGTGTTGTCAGGGGGAGCTAAAACCCAAAGAAATCTATTCAAAATTATCAAGGTATGATGCTTTGACTGCTCATTGCAATACACTAAATTTCACCTAACATCTTCAAAGAAATAAAAAGACCTAATTTTCTAAGCAACTTGCCTTACTTAAAAGAGGTGGCTCAAAACTGCTGATTGGGAGACTTCAAGTTCTTGGGCTGTACCACTGCTGCGTGCAGAAGGCACTCTCAAAGCTCAGTACCAGATGTCACAGTTCTTAGGGCATGTCTGCTCGGAGGCAGGAATATTAGCTTGGGCACAGTGCCATGCTACTGAGGCTGTACAGAAACCACGCCAGAACTGGACCACGGCCAGCCTGCATGGAGTGCAAGCAGAAGGATTTTGATATGTCTGAACATGTCGTGTCTCCACTATGTGAGTAATAAGGATTGCTTGGTGAAGGGTTTGCTAGGGTAGATGGGGTCCTTAGTCTACCCCACAATGCTTCTGGAAAAAAATTAAGGTGTGTCTGTAGTTCCAAATGCTGAGTGGTATACAAGTTTACTGTTAATCTCAAGCATATGGTTTGCAGGGATTACATTTGAAATTGTGGTTTAAAAATAGAAAATTAAAAAGATAATTTCAGCAATAATACTATATAATATTTCTAGTAAACTGTAATAGTTATGCTTATGACCAATTTTGTTTTCCAGTTCAAGATTGAAAAGTGGCAGATCGCACTTTGTAACAAGAGCAAACCTCAAAAATTTATAAATGACTTGATGCAAGCACTTTATACACATGAATACATGGCTACACACAGCCTGACAGGTGCAAAGTCCTCCTCTTCAAAGGATAAAGCGGCAAAACCAGCTATGAATCAGAATGAAGTTCAGGAAATCATAGGTGATGGCTTGTTTAACATTACTCAATGTGGCACTGCCTTGACAGGGGGCTTTCTCTGAGGGAGGGGCTGTAATGCTTAACAGCTGGTCTACTCAGGTGATGGGCTGTTTCGTATTTCCTTCTCCAGCTACATAATTTTTTAAACCATCTGTTACAAATACTGTCAGTGAAATGCTAAGTAGTAGTGTTTCTACTGTGTGAGTTTTGGGGTTTTATTTATGTACCTACTCAGGCACAGTGATATTGTAAATCTTTTAGCCTTTGAAAGGTTAATCTATGACAATCAAATTTGGAGCATGGTGATAACAGATAAGGGAAGGCATAAAGAGGACACACTTGAATCAAATTTAAAATTATGTCTGCTGTGTTCTGAAGTTAGTGAATGTTATGAATTCTGACATTTTAAATAGCGCTAGAGGCAAAAGGAGACAATAAGTATAGAAGACAGGAATAGTGATCAGAGAAGCAAAGAAAATTTGTTCTATGCTGAGGTTTAAGGCAGAAAATATTCGATGCATAGGACAAAGAATAATTTCAGATGGAAGGAGTAGCTTTAAAAAAAACAGTATTTTGTGAGGACATGAAGCCTGATTTTTATTGCATTCACACCTATAGTTTAATACTTGAACAACTATATGTTTGTTATCCTTTCCCCATTGCCAGTCCCTAGGATTTCCCCGCTTCTCTCGGTTCCCTTTCCAGCTTAGCTCGAGTTCCTGTACCCTGGTCCAGTTTTCTTGAAGTTGGACAGTAGTTTCAAAAGTTATCAGTCTTTTCCTTAAGGAAAGAGGTTCCTTAAGAACCTAGCTGGAGAAAAAGGCCTAAAGTCAAGAGAGATAAAAGGAAACAGTGTGTAAGATAGTGAAAATATATTTAGAGGCAGTAAGATGAGACAATTTCAGATTGTTGTATGAGAAAAATGAAAAGGATTTTGTTGGTTGAGAAGAATGGTTGGACTCAATGAACTTAATAGTCTTTTTTGACCCAATTGAGTTTATCATTCTAAATGCTACTAGTGACTTGTCCAAAGGTGGATTCTGGGGAAGGATCTGGAGAAAACTGAAAAAGGAAGCAGAGAAGATAATCAGGACATGGAATATAGCATGCTGCAGAGAATTCAGTGACAAAGCCTGTAAGAGAAAATCGAAGAAGTCTGTTAAGGTAGAAAAGAACACTCTGGAATTAGAACTGAAAAGTGTCAACATTATATAAGAGAAAAAGAAAAATTGGAAGGAAGGGTGGGAGTTCTAGGACTGTAGAAAATGAGTTAGCAGATAAGATTACTTAAAGAAATGGAAACTGTAGGACTTGAAAATAAAATGAAATTATAAAGGGTGGGGAAATCCAGGGGAGTAAAGATGGAGAAGACAGGAGCAGGAATCATATTCCTCATGTTGAGTCCTGATAGTATTGCATTCAAAAAATTTAGCCAGGCAAAACAGAAGGGAAATTTTTGAAAAAAGAGACATTATCTGCAAATGAAAATTAATGAAAAAAAAAAAAGTAAGATTAAGAGGCATGAGGACTGACGAGGGTAGGAAAAGGACTCTCTGATCAAGAACAGAACAAAGGGTGGGAGGATTAGCAAACACAAATCACTCTCTACAGGAAGCCCTTGTGGCCCTGGAGTTGCTTTTGAATCTGCCAAAAGCAGGCACAGCAATATGGAAGGCACAGAGAAAAGCAAGAGCTGGCATCTGCAAAATCTATGAAGGAGTTTGTAAAGACAGGGAAGTAACTAGATCTGAAGCTGAAGTCGCTGGAAATTTAAAAGGTGAAAGAAATGGATTTTAGATCACACATCTCTTGTTTCCCTGATTTGGAGGCCTCATTTATATGATCTCTTTATTTTGCAGGAATCACAAAACAGTTGTTCCCAAACACAGATGATGCTTTAATTCGGCGAATGATGGGACAAAAACTGAACAATTGCACCAAGAAGCCAATTTTAAGCAAAGATCTTAACTCAGGTGCTTTTCAGAAACAAAGCTTTTGGTAAGTCTTGGGGAAAAAAAAAAAAAAGCTTGTAAGGTGTAATTCCATATATTACTCCATGGTTACAAAATCTAAAAGCACTCTTAAAATCACAATAAAAATGCATACACATATATGCATTACCAAGTAGATAAATATTTCCATAAACATACAGAAAGTATGTAACACAGAAGCTTAACATTACAGCACAAAAAAAGTTATTGATTCTTGACAAAGCAGCACAAGACTATTAATTTACAGGAAAAGAATACAGAAGTTAACGAATAGAATTGCTTTGCTGAATATATCTGGTTTTAGATTTGGCATTACTTACTTTTCTTATTATTCTTTGGCTCTCCAGAGACCAGTCAGTTCCATTTTCATGTCACCTGCTCTGCCCCAATTAACCCACAAGTGAAGATAAGGAAAATCACACCTATTTTGTACATATTGATAAAACTACCATAGGATAGCTAAATTAGCAATCATTTACTGGCAGAAGAGTCTAAATTATTGGGACAGAGGAATTATTAAATAACATTCTACTTATTATGGGCATTTTTACTTTGTGAATGAAACTAATCTAAAATTGCTGGTGAAGTCACCTCTTGGCATAGTACTGTTTCCACATATACCAAATGCACCTATCACAGACTGGTTGAGGTTGTGAGGGACCTCTGTAGGTTGGCTGTTCCAACCCCTGCTGTTCAAAGCAGGGTCACCTAGACCCTCTCGCTCAGAGCCATGTTTGGTTGAGTATCTGCAAAGATGGAGACTCCACCACCTCTCAGGGCACCCTGTGCCAGTGCTTGGTCACCCTCACAGTGTTTCCTGATGTTCAGACAGGGCTTCCTGTGTTCTCTTTCTGCCCATTGCCTCTAGTTCTGCCACTGGGCACCACTGAGAAGGGGCTCCATCTCTCACTCTCCCAGTCAGACATTAACGCACATAGGTAAGATCCACTGGAGGCTAAACAGTCCCAGCTCTCTCATCCTCATCTCAGGAACAGGACAAAAGGTGAACAAGGAACAGGAGAAGAGATTAAAATAGGAAGACAAGAAAGAGAGGTTTGTACTTAGACTTTCTATGCTGAAGTAACATTTTTCTTTTCCTGGTTCAGTTATCTCCTGCAAATTTGCAACTGTAGGACACTTCATAACAGAACAAAAACAACAAAAAACCCACCAACAAAAAACAAAATCACCCCGAGGTGTTTGACTATGTTTTGACACCATTGTTTGAAAAGTAGCAGTGCTTTACTGCTAAATTCCTCTCTAAGCCACCTAGCACTACTCCATGGACCACTAGTGGTCTGTGAATGGCTCCTTGAGAAATATTTAGAGAATATTTGTTGGAAGAATCTATATACACAGGTTTCCCCTCTGGAAACAATAAACAAATGCACCAGCCTGGCTAAAATAAAGTTTATCATGTTAATGCTTGTTTTCTAGACATGAGAAGACTTCATAAAACAAAGGTCCTCTGTATTTGTAACATGCAGTGTGCAATGATTCACTATAGTATTTTCCCTTGTCCTTGACACAGGCAAGAAAAATAACAGCACAGAAACACAGACTTTTTCTTCTTTGAAAGTATTAAATCTTAAATATTTTAAATTTTAAATCTTTATCTCCATCAGATGGATCCATAAATTTTGCTAATTCCTGAGTCTCCTTATGTACACAATATTCCTGAAGCCTTGACAGGAAGATCTTGACTATACTATAACAATCCTGGACTGTTTTTTAATACTGCCTATAGATCTTCCAATTTAAACTTGATATTTTAAAAATGTCTTTATGTCTGTTATTGATCAGTATTTATTTAAAATCCAGCCCAACATCCATGGAAACTAATTAACATGTTGCCTGCATAATCTCTCTTGAACAGATGCTTATTAGAATGGATTTATAATGAACTCATTTTACAGCTGTTTAGAATTTCCTCACTGTAAAAGCATTTAAGCACCATGTAAGTAATCAAGATAACAGCGGAGATTCCTTTAACTCAGATGACACACATATTCTCTATAAGAAAAGTAAGAGAATTTAAAAGTGCTCATAATCTCACTGTTACTCCTGCAGTTCACCTTCCAGCAATGAAGTTCAGAGAGGGGTCAAGAAAATTCTGTTGCTCAGTATCTTTAAACTAGTTATGCACACAAGTTACTAACTTTTAAAACTGGTGATACTACAGCTTTTATCTCCTCTCTTGCTGCTAATTTTTCCTTGCCCACCTCCTTTCCCTTTCCCCAGAATACAACTACAATTCAAGAGAAGAAATTTGGAGTCAAATCCAATGAGACAGACAAGTCACCATCTCTGATCCATAAGGCTGAGATGAAACAAGGAAAAGGGGAATGTGACAGTGAACTTATTTAACTAGCTAATAAATAAACTCTGCAGCTCAGAAACTAAGAACAGTACTAATTGCACATTTAGTGTTAATATCTCAAACTTAGTTATAAATTGTCTCAACAGTGGTTCAACAGCTGCTCCTCAGGGCATCATCTCTTCGGCTGTTCCTCCCAGTACACAAGACCAGCAGGATGATGATTCACCAGCTGCTAATGCACAACTTCAGCAAAGTGACAGCTGCCTGACTCCTCCACCTCCCTCCCTAGAGGGTCAGCAGGAGTGTCTCAAGCCCGCTGCTTCTAAGGTGGAGTCTCAACTCTCAGGCAGTTCACCAGCGCCCTCTCCCAACCAGAGTTGAGGACAGGATCTCAGGAACTCAGACAAGGAATAACTGAAAGTGTTTCATACCAGTTCACATTCTCAACAGAGATTAAGAAGTAGTATAAAAAAAAATAATATCTAAATGGTAGTAGATATAGGGTACTGTCCAACAGTATACAGAGATAGAACCCTGAGAACTTTTTTCTCAAATAAACGAAAATCCCACAGTCTAGAAAAGAAATGAAGGCATATTAATATCTTTGGATTTAAGATATTATAAGATATATGCATGTTATGCAGTAATTCAAAAAATATAAACTTGTTCTGAAGAATACAAGTAGAGTTCCCCTTAGTTAGAAAAAAAGCATTATTTAAAGCAATACCAAAAGAATATATATGAGGAATCTTAATCCCCTTCCTTTCACCTTGACAGCTGAGGGAAAGCTGCTTAACTGATCAGAGAAAGCTATTGTATATTAATGCAAAAAAGAGATACTGATATGAAAAGAGAATAGAAAGATTTCCTAGTGAAATGAACACTATGGCCAGCCCAGGATTAGAAAGCACAGGGCCATGTGAGCAGAGAAGATGAAATAAAATACATATTTAAGGAAGCTATTAAATTGGAAAGAAGAAAACATTCTTAGAGCAATGAAACTGCAACTCTCAAGATGTCCACAGCAAAGAAGCAGCTGATTTTTAACCTCTGAAAGTTAAAAAGGCAACAGAAGAAGTCATATTCCCTTGTAGCTCAGGGAGAAGACTTCTGTGTGGGCTGGGGTAAAAATTAAGTGATTTGCTATCCTTTTTCATCTCTCATGTCTGACAACTCCCTATAGATAGGATCAGGAAGAAAGCAGGTATGAAATATGTTAGTTCTAGTCATGTTATTAACTACCATCTATAAAATGTAACAGAAGGATGCTATGTACATTTTGTATATGTAACTCTATGTACAGCATATATAAGAATGTATATAGGTAATCATATTTTTGAAGTGGATTTCTATCAAATAAAATTAAACATTACTATGTCTTAGATCTGTTTTACTGTCCTTACTGTCTTCTGGGCCTTTTCTTACATCGGCCTCTGTTGCACACTCTAACAAAGTTGGGATTTTTCTCTCGCTCGTTTTTTTTTATTATTTTTATTTTTCTCTTTTTTTTCTTTAATAACTCTTCTGAAGCCAACTTCTGCAAAGCCTGTCGGTTTCAGTTGGGGAAGGATTTGGCCCACCGTACAAGAGTTCTCTAACCTAGAAGTTATCACAGCTGATATTGCACAGCTGCAGCTGTTTGGGAAGTGTTGAAGCACTTGTTGGGCAAGTACAGGGAGCCCAACAGGAGCAGCTGTTCTCCCTGTCGCTGGTGCAGCACTGCAGACCACGCTGTACTTTGTGCTTGTCTATTCTGCTGACTTGGTAAGTAGTCCAAGGAAAAAACCAGTGGGGCTGGCAGCTCACCACAAGGAGTAAACAAGGATTTTCATGGTAGAGTGGATGCCCTACTGCTAGGCATGGGCCAGGGAGAGACGTGAGTGTTCTGGACAAAAGAAACAGCATTAAGAAGGAGATGTTTTAATGTTTTACCAAAGGGTAAAAAGGGAGCAACTGCAAAGAGTCAGTTCCTTCTTCTGTCCTAAAGTATAGAACTGATGTTACCCCACTGGATAAAAGAAGATAAAAAAAGCTTTTACATAACTACCCAGTTAACAAAAGAGATGTACTCCTTGCAGTATGACCAGAAAGGAAGAAAATACAACTGCTTTTCCAAAACGACCCTGACAAACTCTGAGAACACAAAATTGAAGACTAGATAATCACAGAGTAGAAACTTCAGTAGTAACAGAAAGGGAGAGTGTTAGGATCCAAATATTAAAGTTATTAAAGAGATTCCTCTGCCAGAAATAAGGTGCAAGTGAGACCATAAGCCAAAGTCAATAATACGGGTTTTATTTAACAGTAAATGAAGTGTTCAAGGGGGGAGAGAGAGATAAGGAAAAGGAGGGGATGGGGGGGTGAGAGTGACAGAGAGACAGATTAAATAGAAAAAAGATATCACCACTCCATAGATTCTGACAGCATCCCATTGGTCCTTTCCTTCTGGTATTCTTCGTGGTTGCAGGCTGTATCTGCCAAGTGGTGGAAGGAAAGAGTCCACAGAACTCCTCTTTCATGGGGTTTGTATTGTGTGGAGGCTACATGGAAACACCCCTGGACCTCCCCTGGATGATGTAATACTGGATCATGGGACATTTCACGAGTCTTTGGCACCTTCTAAGATGTTTCAGCTGTCACTTATGTCAGTGTAGTTGAATCAGTCAAGACCCTTTAGGGTCCATCATCCCAGCTGAACAGCTCAGGCTAAGTGTGAATGTCTTTGCTGCTCCCCAGAGGAGTTTTCACAGCTGAGTCATCATATAAGGGAGGATATTGGCTTGACAAGGACTATCCCACCTTGCAGGATTTGCCTGTTATCAGCCTCTTCCCTTATCTTGGAGTCCAGTTTGTAGCTGCAGGTATGCACACCCTTCTGCACCTGGGAGGCCACTCTGAGCATCACCATCAAAGCAGCCATCCAAGTGTGTGAGCCATCAGCACCAGTCTCTTACAGCACCTGGGCAGTTACTGCAGGTGGTCAAATGTTAGCAGTACAACCTCTTACACTTGGGGATACATATTCTCCTTTCACCTGGAATAGATGGTCAATGGTAACTCCTTATCTCAAGGTCATTTTGCAGTCCAAATTAGTAGGCATATTCAGAGAAGGGTGGGTTTTGGTAAATGAACAGCTGTTTCTTTTTGGCAGATGAGCTGTTGGTAGATGAGCAGCTGCAGTTTGTTATAGTGGACAAGTCTTTTGGTGATCTCAAAAAAGTCTAAGCCATTAACCATTTCAGTCTCTGTCAGAAAGCTCTGGCAGGAAGTGTAATGCTGCTTCTCCCAAAATTTGCACTAAAATCAAATTCATTGACGATTGGTAAATGTGTGGTGTCCCAAAGAGTAAAATTCTTCTTATATGAGTGACAGAGGACATGTTATTTGCAGTCCTCACAAGTGGAGAAGGCTGATGGCTACTGCAGAAGAAACTATATGCCATATGACTGTATGGCATTTAATAACTGTAGAGTTACTACTGAAAAGGTAAGCAATAATAAAAGTAATACTTGGAACTATTTCTTTCTATTAGTGCATATTAGATTGAATTTGAAGCTTACCATGGAAAAGAATTTGTTCATTGTTTATCATGAAGTGCTCAGAAGAGCACTTGCTTTCTAAGGCAGGAAGAATATCGAGATATGTGAAGAGTACTGAAAAACCATACTGTTGAATCAGGGGGTTTAATGCATGCCAAGTTCATGTCTTCCCTTATTAGGGTATACAAAAAGTAGTCAAAAAATCCTGAATTTCCTAGATCAAGAATAAGTGGCAGTGTGCCATGTTGATACAAGAGGGAAATCAATGGTTAAAAGGGCAATCAGTGTTTCACTTACTTTAGGGAGCAAAGAGAGCAACAAGGAAATTTAAATTCAGATCACAGAAGGGACCTTGAAGATCATCCAGTTCCAGCCCCCCTGTCATGGGCAGGAACACCTTTCACTAGGCCAAAGTGCTCAAAGCCTCATCCAACCTGGCTTTGAACTGTTCCAGGGATAAGGTATCCACAATTTTTGGGGGGAACCTGTTTCAGTGCCTCACCACCCTCAAGTAAATAATTTCTTCCTAATATCTAGTCTAAACCTACCCTATAATTAAGGACACATAGTGACTACATGGAATTAGTTGCTAGAGAGCCTTACTGAGTTTATAAAGACAGTCTGCTCAGAAACAGCTTCCACATTCTATATGATACACAGACCTCATTTGGATGTTTGAACTTGCTCATGAAGAGCTTATGAAAACCTCTCCTCTCCTTGCCTCCCCTCTCCTTCCCTTCCCTTCCCAACAAGCTCTGCATAAGAACATTCCTAAGCTGGCTCCAAGTCTGAAAACTGTGCTTTCTATGGAATTAGATGAAATACACGAATTTTGGAATTCAGAGTTTTGTTAGCATGTTGGAAATGCTGACATGATTGCATGGCAATTCTCTTCCTATTTTTTTTCCTTAACTGTATTGTTTACATACAAGGAGGAAATTTGGATTGCTCATTGCATGAGTAAACATTTACATCAATTACTACGGAAAAGTTCATATTCAAATTAGTGTCATCTTCACAGGGTCTCAGAGTTTGGAAAAATAATATCACCTTGCTGTTTTAGTAACTTGTTACTATGGCTCCTCATATTATCTATTCTCAAGAATCAGAAGTTATGAAGTGCAAAAGCAAGCCACAAACAGAATGAGTGCTGTCAACATTCTGTTAGCAAATTTAAGTTATAAATGCAAAATATTAGAGTTTAAGCTGCAACAATGACTTTCATTTTCCAAGTAGTAGTCAGATTTCCATTATTTTAGCTGTGAAATAAAACTGGTCAAATCAGTGTTGTTTATACAGTTCAACAAGGGTGATTAAGTTGTACAAATTTGTTAATGAGTATATAATGAGTACATATAACTAGCAGCTCAGTATATCCATCTCCTGTCATAAAGTTGTTTTTTTTTTAATTCATATATGGAAGAGGCTTTGAACTAACTTTTAAACTCTGTGTTTTCAAGAAAAAGTGCACCAAATTAATGCTTACATTAAATACCACGATATGTTATTGCTGATAGTTGTTTATTCACAAACCTCACATAACACCAAAATTTAACATGCAACCTTGAATTCTTTCTCTCCTGTGTGTATATAGGATTTGGTAAGCACACACCAGTGAAGTGCTTTGGGGGTGTGCAAGTAGCTCTTTTATACTGACACACAACTCATAGGTGACATTTGCACTGTTCAGCTTACTCAAAGCCAATGCATTGAGTAAAGATGATTCATACTGACTTTTGTTTTAGGTGGCTAGAAGTAACTACATGAGGAAGCAGGAGAGCAGTAGCAGATAAACAGCAAGAATCATGGGCATGGGGGTCTGAGTGATGTTTTCTTGACCCTGCCAGTTAGGGGAAATGAGGAGAAGGGCACTAATAGGACAAATCAATAATTGTTTGCAGAACCTGTGTCGGTGACAAGGATTTGAGTTGTATGACCATGGGACTATGCTTGCAGATCACTGTCTGCTTGAGAGAGATGAGATCCACCTCACTAAGTAGGGCAAAGCTATTTTTACCAGTAGGAGCACAGATCAAATAAGGAAGGCTTTAAAATAAGAAGTAAGGGAGAGAGTAACCAGCAGCCCTGTGAGGGATTGATGGACACAGAGAAAAGCAAAGGGCATAGGGTGGTGTGACAGGAACACACAAAACAACAAGATGGTGCTTAAGAGGGGTCACCTTCTTTGGATGTAAGCAAAGAAATGTCTACAAAACACCATAATGCAGAAATCCCCCAATCCCTTTCTAGGCAGTCAACATTCTGGGATGCCTCTCCAAAGTGCCTGCATACTAATGCATGCAGCATGGGGAACAAACATGATGAGTTAGTCCATGTGCAGCTGCAAGGCTATGATCTTGCTGGGATCACAGAGACATGGTGGGATGGCCCCCGTGACTGGAGTGTTACCATGAAGAGAGACCAGCTCTTTAGGTAGGACTGGATGGGACATCAAGCAAGGGAAATTGCCCTTTATGTGACAGAGCAGTTGGAGTGCATGGAGTAATGCCTGGGGATGGACAAGGAACCAAATGAGAGTTCATAGGGGAGGATTCAAGAGAGGACAGGTAAGGATGACATTATAGTGGGTGTCTGCTACAGGCTGCCTGACCAGGAAGAACAAGTAGATGAGGTAGAGAGATAAGAGCAGCCTCACATTCTCATGTGGGAGTTCAACCATTCAGATATTTGCTGCAGGGTCTGTATTGCAGGGCATAAGCAATCCAGGAGGTTCCTGGAGTGCACTGATAACTTCTTCCAAGTCATAAAGGAGTCAGCAAAGACCAGTAATGAGCAATGCTTTGTTGGACCTCATAGCAATAAGGGAATTGCTGGGAATGTGAAGCTCAAGGCAGTTGTGGCTGTAGTGACCATGAGATGGTGGAGCTCAGGATCCTGAGGGGAGGGGAAGTGTAAAAAGCAGGCTCACAACCCTGGAGAATGAAT
The DNA here is from genome assembly GCF_003031625.1 of Empidonax traillii. Classification (NCBI taxonomy): domain Eukaryota; kingdom Metazoa; phylum Chordata; class Aves; order Passeriformes; family Tyrannidae; genus Empidonax; species Empidonax traillii. The sequence continues at coordinate 237,893 of NW_020955436.1, read as the reverse complement.
TTTGGCTCTTCAAAGATCTGCCTCGAAGAGTCCCATGGGGTACAGCCCTGGAGGGAAAAGGGGCCCAAGGAAGCTGTTTAGTATTTAAAGATCACTTCCTTTCAGCTCAAGGAGAGTTCATCCCAGTGAATAGGAAATCAGGCAACAACGCCATGAGGCCTGTGTAGATGAACAAGGAGCTCCTGGTCAAACTCAAATACAAAAAGGAAGCATACAAAGGGTAAAAGCAAGGATGGGTAACCTGGGAGAAATACAGAAACATTGTTCAAGCATACAGGGATAAATTTAGGAAAGCTAAAGCACAACTGGCATTGGATCTAGCTAGGGACGTCAAAGACAAGAATGGCTTCTCTAAGTTCATAGGTGACAAAAGGGAGACTAGGGAAAATGTAGGCCCATTGCTAAATGAGGTGGATGACCTGGTGACACAGGACATGGAAAAGGCTGAGTTGCTGAATGCTTTCCTTGACTCAGTCCTTCCTAGCAAAACCAGCCTTCAGAAATCCTGGATTCCAGAAATCAGGGGGAAAGGCTGGACCAAGAACAGTGTACCCTTGGTGGGAGAGGATCAAGTCAGAGAATACTTAAGCAAACTGGACATATGCTAAGTCCACGAGCCCCGACAAGATGCACCCACAGGTACCGACAAGAGCTGACGGATGTCATGGCAAGGCCACTCTCAATAATCTTTGGTGGCTGGGAAAGGTGCCTGAGGCTGGAGGAAAGCAAATGCCACCTCCATCTTCAAGAGGGGAAGGAAGGAGGTCACACAGATAAGGTCAGCCTTATCCTGATCCCTGGGAAGTAATGAAGCAGCTACTCCCAGAAACCATATCCAGGTACTTCAGTGTCAAGAAAACCACTGATTCATCAGAATTACCGGAATTACCAAGGGAAAATCAGGCCTGACCAACTTGATAAACTTTTATGATAAACTGATTGACGTGGTAGATGAGTGGAGCAATCAACTAACTTTGTTTATCTGGACTTCACTAGTGCCCTTGGCATCACCTCCCGTAAGATCCTCAGGAAGGATCTTTGCAGATGCCCGAGCTGGACAGCACCCCCCGGAGTCGGGCTGGGCGCCGGCAGGCTGGGCACGCACAGGCAGGCGGAGGGACGATTTTCCCGCCTTCCCTCCCTTCCGCTGCCAGCCCCAATGGCCGCCCGCCCTCCTCCTCCTCCCCCGGAAGCGGCGTGGGGGGTTTCCCCCTCCGAGCAGGAACTCGGTGCAGCCCAACTGAAGGTAAGGCGAGAGGAGGAGAGCGCCCGGAGCGCCGGCCGGGGTCCGCGCCATGGCGGTGCCGCGATAGCGAAGGCACCTGCCATGGGGGCCGCGGGGCGCTGCGGGGGCACCTCCCGCTGCCGGCGAGCCGCGCCGCGCCCGCCCCAGCCCTGCCCGCCGCGCCGCCCTCGGGCCGCAGAAGAAGCGGGGACGAGGCGGGTCGGGACGGTGGTGCCTGCGGGAGGGGGCGGCGAGTGAGCGGGGCAGGGGCGGGGCTCGGGGCCGCCGGTTTGAGCGCAGCGCCCGCGGGGCCGTGCCCGGCGCGGCCGCGGGGCGGGGGACTCGTGCGGGGCCACGAACGTGAGTCAGCGCCGCCGGCGGGCAGGGCTGCTCGGGCACGGCCGGAGCTGGGCGGGACGGCGCTTGTTTTGGAGCACGAGGCTCAGCCCTCTGGGTCTGCCGCGGTCCTAGAGCGGCCCGGAGCAGCCAGCACAGCCGCGGCTGTTCCTCGAAACGTCCGCGCTCGCCCGCGGCTGTTACCGGCCCGCCCCGGCTCAGTCGTGCCTGGGCCCCGCTGGGCTGAAGCTCGGGCCTCGGCTCTCGCTGGGCTTTCGGCCTCAAGCATGTTATTGGGCTGCTACACTGCAGCGGTGGCTGCTGGAGGAGTATAGGTGTTGGGATGTTTTGTAGGTTTACCCGTGTTTTGCGTACTTGGAAAAATACAGCAGCGTGATTCGAGTCCAAGTCGTTTATTTTTTCTTTGGGTATCAGTGATAATTGTCAGTGAATGAGAGGCAGGCTTGTTGAGTGCAGATAGACTGTAAAGCCAAAGCAGGTGTAAAATGGAAAATGCTGTATAGTTAAAGAAAAAAAAAATAAAATGCTATATCATATTCTGGTTTCTGTCTGTTTAGATAATGGAGTCTCGTAGCTCTGTCAGCCTTCACAGGAGTAAATCACCAGCTTCTGAAAGTGAAGATGAGATTGAGTTCGTTGGAGTAAGTAGATCTTCTACTGGCAGTGCACTGCTTGTAATTAATACAGTCTCAATAGTCCACTAAAACAGGAGGGGGACTTTGTTTACTTTGGTGATTACATTTTGATGGAAAGCATTACTCTTAAAGATAATTTGATTTGTGAATCTGTGTATCAGATAACAAGTCAGTCTTAAAGGTTTATGTGCCCTTTCTTGGAAGAGTATAAGATGATGTCCATTAGTCCTATAGAGAGAATATGGATTGGAGTACCCCAGCAAGTCAGTGGGGAATTACAATGAATTACATATGTAAGAAGTCACTGTAGAGGACTTTGGTAATCATTATATAGTACTTTGCTTCGTGAATAGTCCCACTTATGTTAAAAACACTGTATTTGGTTTAGAAGAAGAGTAAGGAAATCATAGGTTAGCAGCCTTAAACAGTCTTCTCAAGGTGTGAAGCACTCTATAATAGCTACAGTACAACACTTAATCTGATACTGACATGTCTTATGTGAATGTAACTTTAAGACACTTTTATCTATTGGATGTCCAATAAAAGCAGAATGTTTTTCATGCTGCTTGTGGTCTGGACTCAATCTGTCATCAGTGAAGTAGTGCTAAATGGCAGGGTTACATAGGAACATATTGTTGTTTAGGTTGGGAAAGACCATTAAGATCACTGAGTCCAACTGTTAACCCAGCACTACCAAGTACAGCACTAAGCCATGTCCCTAATTGACTCAACTGTCTATCACTAAACCATATACCTAAGTGCCACATCTACACATCTGAAGACGTTTTTTCTGAAGGACCAAGTTATATGAATAAGATCAAGTGATTAATTGATGCCAAGATTATTAATGGCTGGTTTCCTGTGGATTTGTCTCATTTCTGAACAATAACTAGATTTGTTTCCTGCTCTATTTTATATGGTGCTTGATTAAAGCCTAAGCTCAATGTACAGACTTTTTCTGCAGGAGTATTTAGATGCTTGAGTATGAAGGATTTTTGCAAAGATCTTAAATAGTTGAGTATCTCAGAGACTTCTTAATTTTCTAATTGATTTGGTCAAAATTAACTAATGAGTTCAGAGTTCCTTATATACACACAAGCATTCACGTGTGTCTGCAGGAGAGGATTTGGGGGTGTTGGTGAACAAGCTGGCAGTGTGGGCTTGCAGCCCAGAAGGTCAACTGTATGCTAGGCTGCATCAAAAGCAGCGTGACCAGCAGGTCAAAGGAGGGGATTCTGTCCCCTCTACTCTGCTCACATGAGACTCCACCTGGAATGCTGCATCCAGCTCTGGGGCCCCCAGCACAGGAAGGACACTGACCTGCTGGAGCAAGTCCAGAGGAGGGCCACCGAGTTGATTAGAGGAATGGAGCACCTCTCCTGTGAGGAAAGACTAGAAAAATTGGGATTGTTCAGCCTGGAAAAGAGAAGGCCTCAGGATGACCTAGTTGTGGCCTTCCAGTACCTGAAGGAAGCCTGAAAGAAGGATGGAAAGGGCCTAATTACATGTAGTGCATGTAGTGATAGGACAAGGGGAAATGGCTTCAAACTGAGAGTAGATTTAGATTAGAGATTAGGAGGAAGTTCTTCACTGTGCAGGCAGTGAGGCTTTGGAACAGATTGCCCAGAGAAGTTGTGGATGCCCCATCCCTGCAAGTGTTCAAGGCCAGGTTGGATGGGGCTCCGGGAAACCTAGTGTGGTGAAAGGTGTCCCTGTCCAGGGCAGGTGGGTTGGAACGTGATGATCTTCACATGATGAACCCAAACCATTCCATAATTCTATTATCATGATTGTACAAGCTTCATTTTCTTCAAACTGGGCAAAGAATGAGGAAGCTAATATAGCTTGGAATATGTAATGATTGAAGGGCTGCTGGAGCACCAGGAGCAGTAACTGAAAGAGAACTGAAAGAGAAGAACTAAAATCAACACTTCTAACTACTTTCTTTTTATTTTATTGGCTTTGTCTATGGATAATACAGATCCTTCATGATCCTAGTGACAGTTGCTTCCAAGAGAGGCTTCTAGGTATAGGAAGATGACTGTGCTTAGTCTCTTGCAGGATTTATATCCTGGGGTGAGGAGCTTACTGTTGTCATTGATGAATACATGGGGAAAGGCATGTGACCCTGGCCATCACCTAATGTCAACAATGCGTCCTCAGATCTCTCATTTGCTTCTAGTGAGGTTGACTTTAGACTTTGCAACAGGATTTCCAGATTACTTGGCTAACTTTGGATCATCGTTTCTATATAATAATGTGTATGGCTGGAAGTATATAGGCTCCATAAATGTTGCATATGCATGCTACTTGATTGCATGCACCTCCTAAAGACCTAGTGCACAAGATGGTACTGTATAAATGGAATTTGAGAAGCCACTGGGGTATTTCAACCTGTGCTCATTTTGATAGACAATAAGTAGTTGTAGGCCATGTGATCTCTGTGGTTTTCTTCCCCCCCCTTTTTTTTTTCTTTTTTACAGTTTGGTGAGGTTTTTTGTTTCTTTCTTTCAGTTTTCCTTGATTGTTTTTTTTTTTTTCCATTTCATTCAAACTGGGCACACTGTATTAGGGTGTTTGAATTCATAGTGTAGAACTATGATGAAAAGTCCTCATTTGATGGAGCAAAGGCAATCTCTGTTGCTGCCAGAGTTTTTTAGCTTTTATAGTCAGTTTCATCCTCATTCAGGACACTTAAAACTATTCTTATATAATTTCCCACCTTTTAATTCGTCATTACAACTTATTTTGTCCATTTAATTACATTCTAAGTTTTGCATACCAGCAGAAAAATATAATTTAATCTGCAAAGCAAGCTGTTATTCCTAATTTCTTAAGATAGGATGGCCTTGCCCCCATTTTGTTTTCTTGGGAAGGATAGGGCAAGAGTGAAGAAATTCACAGGTGTAATGGGGTCTGTAGCACTTAAGTAGACAGATAATTCAGGTTTTCAGAGTTTGCACCAAAAGCATTGGAGGGTAATTAGTTAATATACCAAATCAAGTGATTCACTAAAACACAGTAGCTACCATTTAAAGATTTTGCTTCCTTTCCCCCTGAGATGTTAAATATTAGATATTCAACTGAAGTATTTATCTCTCTGGCTTTCAGTTGTATCACAGCAGGAGCTGAATAAAATGGTAGTGCTGTTAGGAGGCATCTCTGAAGTAGAACTTCCGCTCAAGTCAGCCAAGGACTTGAATTTTTGTATTTGCTGGGATATAGAAATCAAAACTTTCGAAGTGCATGTTGGTTCACAATGTTGGTCGGTTACTCAGTCTGAAAGTTGGAAGTCTGTTGGGGCAGAAATTTAGAGCACAAATAGTACAACTTGTGTCAATTTTTAAAATTTATTTTATTGTAAAGTTGTTCTATGATAAGTGTGTTTTACATAGTGTATACACACTTTGTGGTCTTATAAATATTTGTCAAAGATAAGTTTGTGGTCACATACATGAAAACTAGTTTCATGTTTCTGCATGCTGGTGTGTGTATAATTATGCAAAAGTTTAATTGTGTTGTTCAAGTAAACTGGGTATTTGGTCTGAATGCAATTAAAGCTAAAAACTGAACAATTAAAACACCTTGCATGATCTATCAGTGGACAAGGTGTCTGTTAGCTAGGCCTGATTACCCAAAGATTGAGTGAAATGAGGGAGGGGAAGAAAGAGACCACAATGGTGGTGCTCATCTTGAGGGGAGTTACAAAGTGTTGGACAAAGCTATCTGATCCACAGTTTTTTCACTCTCCTACAGTGATGGAATCCTCAGGGTTGGCACCATCTTTGCGTTACTATTTAGTTGAACCAGTCGGAAAAAAACAAAGTACTTAAAATTCTCATAACTTTGAATTTGAGGCTCATCCTGTGTGGAGGTGAGCAGTACACAAAAATTGGATAGAAAAAGGCACAGAATTTGATAAGGAAAAAGAACATTTCATGCGTGCAAACAACATTTAAACAATTATAATATTACTTGCCTTAAATTTACTATTCTAGTCACTAGAACTTCCTAGACTTAAAAGCAACTTATTCTGCATTTCATCTGTCAGTTTTGTAAGTTTTATTTAGTTGCTGAACCCAGGGAGTAAATAAACACAAATAGGGAAAATCCCGGCCTTTGAAGAAGGTACAGCTGTTAGGATCAGAGCTGAACATTTCAAAACACATTATTGAACTGATTGGATAGTCTGGTGGTCTGAGTGTGTCTTTGAACTCTTACTTGCTAACACCTGTTTATAATAAAGATTTAATTTCTTCAGAGTTGTACAGAGACTGTCAGTTTCTACAGAAATAAATTTGTAAAGGATTTTTTTAAATTTCATTTAGAAATATCTTTATTTGATCATAAAAAATTAAGCACTCTTTTGGGATAATTTGAGGCATGCAGCTTGATTCATATAAGCTTTTGTTATATGTCCAAGATACCATTCCTCTTCCTTGCTGGTGACTGTTTATGCCTGGCCAGCTGAACATCTTTACTGCCTTGAAAGGTGGAACAATGTAAAGAATGAGACGCAGTAAGAGCAGTAGAGACGCCTGCACACTGCTTTTTTCTCCACTGTATCTCGTGAGGCAGTGAGTCTTCCTACCCTGCCCTACACGATTCATTGTTAATATCTTGAAGAAACTGCCAAATATATGGCAGAGATGGTACTGTACCTCTTCAGGAAGTCCTCCTTCTGCCTGGAAAACTTAACTTTCTAAGAAATAAAGCACAAATATGGAGTATATAACAGCTCTGTGGTATCTGCCAGATATATTGCCAGACAATATGGGTGACCATGGATGTGAGTTAGGGTTACTAGGAATATTTTTGTTTGGTGTATGTGGTCTTACTCATTCTGTTTCATGTTTATTATATTAATTAGTTAGTTGGCATATGATGATGCTGTAGCATGATGCGGGTTTGGAGGTTTTTTTGCGTGGCATCATGTTATATGGATATAGTGCTTCTTTTCTTGCCTTTAAAAACTGAAGGCTTACAGCAGTGAGTATGGATGGAGCTCCACATTTTATTTAGTACATCTTCTTTAAAAAAATTACAACCTGTGTGCTTTAGTTTGGGTTGCTGACTCTAAGTTTTCTTCTGTGTTTGCTTTTTTATGTTTGTGCCAATGTTCTACTCTCTACTGGAAGCTTGTAGTAGAAATGGTAAAATTGGTATGATTGGAGAGTGAATTGGAGACATCCTAAGAAGGAGACAAAACTGATCAGTAACCTTTAGTGACTCACAGTGGAAATGGAAAAGAGGGACAAAAGATGGGAAATGTGCGTGCAAAAGGAGCATATGGCTGTCAAGCTAGGAAGAATAGAGAAGACCTGATAGCCAGGGTTGTTTGCCCTCCATATTCCTGCATGGAGTCCTGACCAGGCTTCCTGGATATCTTTGAAACTAAATGCTGGACAGACTGTTTGGACATGTGTCTTTGTGCTTCTCAGTATGTGGTGTGAATGGGTAAAATGTGTTTTCTTTTAAAATGAAATTACCTCCCCCTTATTGTGATTCCAGTACAGAGAAGACACTTGTGACCTGCCTGTGGAATATCTGCTCAGAGAGGATTTAACTTTTAGGGCTTAAATGTGTATGAACTGTTTCCCACTTTCTTAATGTTTGAAATGCCCAAGGAGTTTAATTTCTTGTGTATTGGATCTGACTGAGATGAAGTTCATTTTCCCCATAGCAGCCCTCACAGTGCTGTGCTGTGCATTGATGACTGGAAAGAATCAAGGCACTCCCCAGCATTCCCCCCTCATCAGTAAGGATGGGATGGGCAAGATTTTGGGAGGGGCATAGCCAAGACAGCTGACCCAAACTGACCAAAGGGATATTCTGTACCATGTAGTGTCTACTCAGTAATAAAAACTAAGGGAAAGGACGGTGGCATGAGCACCCTGATAAAGTGGGCACCCCTGCCCATGACAGAGGGGTTGGAACTAGGTGAGCTTTAAGGTCCCCTACAATCCAAATCCTTCTGTGATTCGCCATTACATCATTTGTCTTATGGAGCAGCGTGTACTGAAGCCCTGTATCTTGGGAAGTGGCTGGTCATTGCATGATGGTGGGAAGCAGATAATAAATCTTTTGTTTTCCTTTGCTTCCACATGTGGCCTTTGCTTTTGCTTTATTAAACTGCCTTTACCTTGACCCAGGAGGATTTTTTTTTCATCATGTTTTGTCCCTGACCTTGCTCTGCTGAGGAGGCGAGTGGTAGAGTGGCCTGGTGGGCACCTGGTGTCCAACCAAGATTAGGCCATCACACTTTTGGAATTGAATTTGTGTTTTTAGAAACAAAGCTAAAACAAACCCTGAAAGAAAAAAACAAGGAAAAAAACATTTAATATTGCATAGTGAAATCTGAGGCTATTCCTGTCTTGGTAACAGGCTGCTACCTTATTACAGGTTGAGTATCTTTAAAAATGTAGGTCTGAGTTGATTGAGAAGGTGAAGAATATAATGTTATTAGGCAAGCCGAGATTGTTGATTTATTTTTTTCTACATGATATCTATGTATTAGCTTATTTTTGAATACTTGTTTGCATGTTTTACCAATTTTGTGGAATAGTCTATTTAGTGGAAAAGTTGCCATGCCAGAATTTCCTTTACTGCACCTTCTTGAAACCTTGGTGAAATGCTAATGCTGACAATGTGCTATAATGCATGCAGCATTTATCTCCAAGGACAACAATTCAGTGCTTTTGCATGTGTAACGCTTTATTCCAGGAAGGACCTTTAAGACCTGTACTTGAATGTATTGATCTTGTCAGCAGTGAGGATGAAGAACCTAACAGCAGTTCTTACGTTCACGTGAGTATATTGTAATATATTTTAGGAGATCTTAGTTGAATAAAATAATTGCTCTTCTGTATTTTTTCCTATTGGTTAATTTTCATAAAAGCCATATTAGAGATATTTTTAACAATTAATAAATAAATAAAGTTCAAGTATTTTGTTTTTTTCCTACTGTTGAGTGGAAGGCAAGAATGCCAGCACTTCCATTTTTTTCCAGAGCTGTTTTTTGCCTCCTTGAAATGTGCTTGGAACTTTTACTTGTCTTTCAGTCATGTTAGAGAGTGTGTTGAAGAAAAAGATCACTTTACAAGCAGCCTCAGAAGTCTGTGTGTCCAGTTTCTAGCCTGCAAATGTATCTGGTCTACTCCTAGACCTTTTCTTTCTAAAATAACTTTTTAGGAAAAATGTATAGGTTGGAGGACCTTATTCCAATGACAACCTGGTTTTCTCCCTGCCTAATCCTTCCTAATCCCTCCTAAGACTGTATGAGTCAGAAGCAGGTTCTGTTTGTCCCCTGAGCTTATTGTGCTTGCTCTGTAGGACCTTTGAGAGAGGCGGTGATTAACCCTACGAGAGTTGGTTTTGGCAGCAGCAGCAGCTGCCATCTCTTGACTTCTGCTTTACAGTGTTACAGTAGAGGATGTTTGTAATAATACTGGTTCTTAAGGAAAGATGCATCTTCTGTATATTCACAGGCCGACTCTACAGTGATGATTGCTAGAGCTAGTTGTGTGATAGGAGCAAATTACAGTGTATGGCCTATCCCTTATGCTACAAAAAGCTAAGGATCTGCCTTTCTGAAGATAGTAGGCAGTGACAGAGCAATAATTGTTTCAGTTCTCAGTTTTTCATATGGTCTGCATGTGAGCTTTCAAATCAGTAGGGATTTTGTTTACTTATTTAAAATAATTTTCTTAATTTTCCTGTGACACCCAGCACAATCATCCATGTTCCTCTACTGCTTTGGTGAGACTAGTGTTTTTGATGAATTGCCTCGAATAAGTGGAGAGGAGGGTTGTTTTAGCTGCTGCTTTAATAGAAGTTACTGATGTTGATAAATAGGAAGAGAAAATCAGCAAGGTAGACCATGGAACTTAGGATAAGAGTATCTGTACTGAATTATGTCCTAATGCTTGGGCATCCCTTTTCACTGTATTAGTGCCTTTATTTAATCACCAAGTAAGTGTTTAACTTTCCAATTGTAGAGACCTAAACGTAAGGATCACATTGACTATCAGAAAGAACGAGTTGCATCAACCCTGGATCGTCTGGCACGACATGTTGAAGTAGAGAAGCAGCAAAAAGAAGAGAAAAACAAAGCCTTTAAGGTATTGGAAGTATTTTGTTTTGGTAGAATGGCATTGTAAAGGCCTTGTAGTCACAAGTGTCATTGTTTTCACTACTAAATAAATAAAATGATTGGTGAGCCAGACCTGGAACTAGCAACTAGGCTTCTGCAGCATCATTCGAAACACAATACAGACTTTATTTCTTCAGTGGCTTTTAACTGATAAATGTGCTAGTCTTATTGCAGTTCCTCAGGATACGAAAAAACTAAATTCCTGAAAATCAATGGCAATAACTTGTTCTCTTGTTTGTATATCTAGCAGAGCAACCTTAACATCAATTACTCTTGTTAAGTAATTGAAAAACAAGTGTTATCACAAACAGCTATGCAGCAAGCCTACTTATTTACTTGCTTTTGTCTGAGATTTTTGGGACACTGTTTGCCACATTAAATCTCTGTATTGAGCAATATTTTACAATGTGATAAAATTTTTTATGTTTAAGGCATAATTTTAAAGTTGAATCCCATTAATTGCATTGGGCAGAGATTTGAAAGGCTTGTACTTCTTCTATTATAAACTGGGAGATGCAGTCAGTAGGCTTGTTGGAAGGGCTGCTCTCAGTGGGAACCTGGACAGCTTGAAGGAATGGGGATTACAAGAACTTTATGAAATTGAACAGGGAATGAGTCAAATTCAGGATTTGTGGAACATGCTGACTTTCCAGCCTAATTTTCTCAACACTTTTAAAATCACATGACTGTACTACAGTTACTTTTTATAATCTACACTAGACTATTCAACTGTAATCCAACAAAGTAAAAGGCTGTTAGATATAGTCCAAGGTAGCCTTGAAGTCTGGAGGCCTACATCCCTCTCCTGTCTCCTTTACTGAGAGAGAATTTGGCAATCTGTTAATGTCTCCACATGCCGTTTTCCGTGTGTCAAGTAATGTCAGAGATAACTATCTGGCTTTCAATGTACTTTGAGAATGAAAGCTAAAAAATCCTTTGTTAAAGATGAATATTTTCCTCCTGGGTGGAGAAAAACTCCTCAGCAGTTATTGTAAGTTGCAGAATTAAATTTAGTCTTCAAAGTGAAGATGCCTATTTTTTTTCCTTGTCAGTGGAACAAATTGACTCTTTGGTTTCAATAATGATTTTGTGTTGCTTTTTTAAAACTTCATGATGATTTGTTTCTCTTTATAAGATTATAATCTTATTTATGTGCATGCTTCAGGGACTTCAGTAGTTGCAGTAAATTAATAGACCCAAGATGCAGCTCTTGAACTCTAGGGGGAAAAATTACTGGTTTTTAATTTTTTTAATTACTTTTATGTTCTACCTTTATTGTGTTAAATAGAAATTAATCAAGTTGTAAGATTTTATTTTCCCCCTGCTTTAGGTTTTTGTGGGTATGGATTTTGTTGGTTTTTTCCTCATGTTTTTAGAAACCCATATGTAAGTTTTGGTATACATACTTAATCTTTAATTTTTAAAAAAAAAAATTTGATCACCACCTTGCCTGGTATGTTTTCCCTCTCAGGAGAAGGTTGATTCCCAGTATGCTCACGGTTTGCAAGAATTAGAATTTATTCGGGAACATAGTGATACAGAAGCTGCAAGGTTATGTGTGGACCAGTGGTTAAAAATGCCAGGTAAGTGTACAAAACTAAGTTTCAGTGAATGTTTCTAAATCTTGAATTGGAGAATAGAACATGTAATAATTCATTGGGCTTGCAGGTGCCGTGTGCATAACCACATCCTACAATATTAACTTTGCTAGAATGTGGCATTTGAAAGTTCTTAAGCACTCATTTCCATAAAATCCATTCTTCTAATGCTTTCCTGCTTAGGAAATTTAATATACAAAATCTGAAAGTCACTAAGGCCACATTAACAATTTTTAAAAGAGAAGCTGCTAGAAATTAAAAATACTACTATTGAACTGCTGCTACGTAAGAAAGTGTTACTCCAGGATGTTTAATGAATTTCAAATAATGCCTGGATGAAGGGTGTGAAAGTGCTTAAAAAGTTACACTGCTGAGGATTGAAGAAAGTGATTATACATTGTTAGTTTGCTTTTAAGAATCACTATAACTTGATTTTTAAACGCTTTAGGGCTTGTGTGTTATTTGTTTTCTTAAGCCTCTATAATTTATGTTCTGGTTAAGTACGTTGTTTTGTAACACAGGTCTGAAACCAGGCTCTCTTAATGGTGGAAAAAGGGGTGCTTGTAAGAGGGCAGCTCAGACACAAGTCAACAGCAGTCCCAAATGCTGTCCTGTGATGCACTGCAACAGAGAGTTTGATAATGTACATCTTCTTCTAGGTCACCTTCAGAGGTAAGGACATAGTGCAAGAGCTCAGTGCAAGATATCACAATGAAAGAATATGCTCTAACTTAGGACATCAGCATCAAGTCTACTTTAAACTGCCTGCACCGACAGAGTTCCATTTTGAGAGCCAATTAATATGTTACACAATTTATATAGATGATGTGATGAACTTCACAGGGGTTTTTTTCTTGTTTTGGGTGGGTAGGGGAGTTGTTTGTTTTTTTCCATTCAGAATTGATTTCTTGTTGAGCATTTTGTAATATATGGGTTTTTTGAGAAACAAGATTTCTGTTCTCCAGTTCTGTTGTATTATTGTTCAAACTTGAAAAAGAGCAAAAGGCTAACTTATGCAATTTGATGGTAAGATTAAAAAAAAAGAACCGCTAATAAATGGGAAAAGGAACAAGAGCTTACGTCAGACATCTGTTCATAGCTGATGATTGTTAGTCAGGACTCAATGTGTCTGTGGTCAATTCCAGTAGATACTGCCTTTTAACTAATGAATGTCTTTGTGGAGAAGATGGTACGGTGAGAAGCTGAGGGAAGTGTCGTGGATTAACCCCAGTAGGCAACTCAGGCTCACACAGCTGCTCACTGACTCATCTTGCTGGGATGGGGAAGAGAATGAGAAGGTTAGAAGTGAGAAAACTCGGCTGAGATAAAAACAGTTTGATAAGTAAAGCAAAAGCTGCATGCACAAGCAAAGCAGTATAAGGAGACAAACATGTAAAGCTCGGATGATGTGTTTGTCTTCCCTGCTATCTCCCCTTCCTCCTCCTTCACCCAGCTTTTATTGCTGAGCACAGTGTCTTATGCTACAGGCTGCCGCTTTGGCCAGGTGTGGTCAGCTATCCCAGCTGTGTCTCCTCCCAACTTGCCTACCCTCAGCCTCCATGCTGGTGGGGCAGTCTGAAAAACAGACTGAGCAGTCACTGCTCGGCAATAACTAAAACATCGCTGTGCTATCAGCACTGTTGTTTGATCCAAACGCAACAACCGTACAAGCTGCTTCAAATAAAATTAACTCCATCCCAGCCAGAACTAGTGCAGGGAGGTATAAAAAAAAAATTGAAATCCCTCTGTGGGAAATTGAGGCTTTATTACTTCTTTTAAAAACAGTATGGTTCCTCTGCAGAGTGGCCTTTATAAAAGATAAGCTGCATGGAGATTCACGTCTATACAAGGTATTTCAACTGATACAGTTAATAATAGGGGAAGAGAGGAATTTTTACGGTTTAGGTTGATTGGATAGGGGTTTTTGTCCAACAGCTTCAAAAGACAGATCTTTTCTCATTTAAAAAAAAACCTTTTAACTATTTAGAGGGGACTAGTTTGTTAATTATTTCTTCCTCTCCAGGTTTGATCATTCTCCTTGTGACCCAACTGTCACATTACATGGACCCCCAAATAATGCTGTTGCCTGTGTGATATGCTGTGAAAGATTTTCAACCTCCCAGCAGTATAGTGATCATCTTTTATCTAAGGCAAGATCATAAGGATAAGTAACTCGCCTGACTGAATGTAGTAGAAAGTTTTCAAAACCTATAATTATCCATTTTTTGGGTTTTTTTGTTTTCTTTTTTAACCCTCTTTCTCTCCCTTCTCTTCTTTTAGTCTTAAGACAGTTTAGTTTTTTTTTTCTTATTCTCTTGTGTTTCAAACACCTGATGTAGTCTGACAGAATTCTCTTTAGATCTGATCATTAGATTGTACTTTTTGGCATACTTTAAGAGGTTCATAGTCTTGAGCCTCTTGTCCCTCTCTTGGTGGTGTTGAAAGGTCTTCCCTTTTTTCATATCTTCAAAACTATGAAAGATGAAGGCAGCAAGCAGAAGAAAGGAGCTAGAGGACAGGGGAAAGAGGCAACAGAATGAGGAAAGAAACTTGGGTGATTCAGATAGCACTGTTTTGTCTGTTTCCAGTCTCTCCAATAGAGGTATTTGCTGCTACTCACTAGTTATCTCACAGAAGGGAAAGGATAATCTAGCATTTGAGTTGTGAATATAAGCTGGTAGTGTTGCTTTTTTGTTGTTGATTGCTCTCTCTCTCTCCTGTTCATAACATGCTACCGTAAAACCTGAATTGCATAACAGATGCTTAGCTTTTACCTTCTGGGTGTGTGGTTTTATTTAGGCAGTCTGCTATTGGACTGCATAATGAATAGCATTTTCAAAGTTGGGTGTTTTAATAACAAATATTGTTGAGTGCTCAATCTCCAAAAGCTGTGTTAAGTTCAGGGAAGTTGGAGACGTTCTGAAAAACAGAGTAACTTTAGCCTGCAGTAGTAACTCCTGATGCATACTCATACCTGACAAGCTTGAAAGATTGCAGCGTAATTTATCCCTGCTCTTTTTCTGTTGCTTCCAAGTTGTGTGCCTGTGACATGTCCTAGGGCATTAGCAGGAGTCTGCAGCCAGGTTTGGGGAAAGGAGTGACCCTTGCAGCAGGCAAGAATGGATTACTTTGGTGTGAGGGGATGGGGAGGTAATACTAATCAAAGCTGTGGAAGAAAGCATAAGCATATAATGAAGATTCACTGAGTGACTTATAAAGGAGCAAGCAGAAAATATCAGAAGTAAAACAAAGGATTTTTACCTTGCAGGCAGAGATCCAAAGTTGATGTAGAAGGCAAGGAAGGTGGAAGGAGTTGAGTTTTAGAAAAGTCATGGGCCTGTCAGGCTATTCTGAGGAGCAGCATTGGTGATAGAAGGAGCTTTTACTGAGAGCCAGGGTAAAGGGACTAGCTAAGAATTGCAACCCATAGTCCCTGGGGAAGGTGCTTGGATCTGTTTGCAAGGTGATACAGGAAGGGGATGGAGAAGTTGCTGGAGTAGTAAGGATAGATGAGTTGCTGAGTTTAACAATGGAAGTTTGACCAATCCCTTGTGTCTTATGAGCTGAAGTGCATAGAGGTAGGCTGTAAATAAACATAGATGTGGTAGCTGAAAACCTAAAAGTGAAAATACTACCACAGAAGGGCAAGTGGAATGGAAGGACGTGAGGAGAACTGGGACTGGTTTGCTTAATTTTTTCCTAAATAGATAATTTTCTCTTCCAGCTAAATGAAAATGATGGCCATAAAAAAGGTCTCCCTCCACAGCATATTCAGTGTTTTGCATGCCCAAACTGCTTCCTCCTTTTCACGAAAAGTGAAGAGTGTTTGCAGCATATGTCAGGAAAGAAACACATCCTCCAGAATTCTCACTTGAGTGGTACGTTGCTACGAAGTGTACTGCTTTTAATTTCTTCTGATAATTCGTCCTTATGATATGAATTGACTTACATTTTTCTGCTGTTTGAAAAAGCTTAAGGTTTAAAGTTTGTTTTTAATGAATTGTTATTTTTCTTTTAAGTCTTAAATGTGATGCTTTAAAATTCATGGTTTTGTGTAGAAATGGTTCCTCCGTCACACTTGCTGTAATGAGAAGCCACCAGGTCTCTCACATAAGCGTCTCATCCTTCAGTGACTCTGTGCAACTGCTGTCCTAAATAAGTTTATCTTTAGCCTGTTGATAGAGACTTGGACCAAAACAAAAAGATTTCTTTTTCAGTTCCAGTGAAACTGGCTTCTCCTTACTGTACTGTCTGTAGTCTGCTTGGAGGCTGTTGTCGGTGTCCTTGGCATTGCCGGTGACAAAGACCTGTGAAAATTTCTTCTGTGTATATTTGACAATTTAGCCTGGTTAGCTGGGACAGTGCGGCTTGTCTGATGGCTTGCACTGACTTCATTGCTGCTGAAGGCTGAAATACTGGTTATGTTGTGAGCTGGTAACATCCTGAACCACACTTAAAAGAGTTCACAGGAAATATCTGTGTGATCGAGGGCTTGAAAACAGGATTGATGCTTGTCTTAGCCGTACTGACTTTTTATTCCTGACACAAGCAATAGGCATTGAAGCATTTACTTTAATGTTAGCTAAATGGTTGAGACAGCTGACAAAGATGAAGTTGACTTCTTATGCAGGAAGTGGCCGTATTTTAGATATTGTAGTGGCCATATTTTAGATATTTTAGGTTTCAGGATAAGCCTGTGTGGCCAAAAGGATTGGTATGGTTATTTCTCATGTTCATAACTATATCTTTGACTTCTGCCCTCCCCCAGAGCGGCTGCAGGAAGTGTGCAGAAAAGATAGGCTTTGAAGGCATTATCCTGCAGGTTGAGTTACTACTGCCATCTTTGTGGACGTGGCAGTCATCTGCATGGTTATATGTTCTCTTATGTACTGAAGGTCTAATGTACTTTTATTCTCAAATACGTTATTAATTCTGAATGTGATGACTGCAGATGCTTTTAAATTCAAGTCATAGTTTTTAAAAAAGATTCCTGGTGAGCTATTGCTTTGAAAAGATTAAAAGCACAAGTTAGTGTTTTTTTTTTCTTTAGAGGCAGATAGTTCTTAGCTCAGAACAAAAAATGGAGTGCTCCAATTTTTCCTTTGCGTAGTAGGTCTTCATGATTAATAATTACCAGCATGATCTAAGATCTGCCAGTGAAGTTCACTGAAAGGCATAACGTCAAATTACTGCCTGCTGATCATCATATCTTACTAAACTGAAAAATAAAAGAGAATTTGCCTCCTAAGATACAGAACATGAACAACATTTAATCCATAAGCCATTCCCCATTCTCTTTTCAATAGAATTTTTTTATTCTGATGGTACCTGAATGTAGATGTGAGCATGTACTCTGAACAACAGAAAGTCCTGCATCTAAGAATGTAAGAATTAACATTAAGGCTGGGAAAGAGAGAAAGAGATGGTCAGAGAATGTGGAACTTGTCAAATGAATTGCGTGCTTTAATTTTTTTCTTTTAAGCACTCTATGGCTTAAAAAAAAAATAATATATGTGGTAAGAGTAGTCATCTGGTCATAGATGGAGCGGAAGAAGATCAATAAGAACCTTTCTAAGAGACCTATCTGACCTGGTGTTGTAGAAGGAGGAAAAGGGAGGTAGAGTTAGTGACTGAGTATGAAAAAGCAAGATCCAAACAGATTCAGAAATGAGATTGTAACAGAAGTTTAAAAAATTCAGACTTTTTAGTTAAAGCTTCCATACTACAGTTACTGTGGGCCACCTGTCACATGATAACTTGCTTTCTGAACCATGTGACAAACAAATAACAAGGGTAACTATGTCATCAGAAAGCTGAAATACTATAAAAGAACTTGCACTTTCTACCATTCCATTTTATAGATGAAATGAAGCCTGGCCATCCTTTACCTTTTCCAACCTATGCGAAGAACCTTCTGATATCTCTGTGTAAGGAGGTTCCCTTCCAAGTGAAGTGCATGTCCTGCTATAAGATACTACGCTCGCATATGGAATTAACAGCTCATTTCAGGTTTGTGAAAGACAGCTGCCTTTATAATGTGAACACCCATAGATCAGTGGCAGATAGGCAGACGTGTTTTTAGTGGTCCTAGTGGATTTCCAGGCAAGTAGGGCCATCAGAATGTTGACTTCCTGAGTAAACTATCAAAAACCTGCCTCCCTTCATGTCTCTTACCCCACACTGCAGAATGCTGATCAATGTCAGGATCCTTTTTTTTTTGTATTTTCTGTAATGGAACAACAGAACTTGGTGTCTGTTCTGCTGTTTCTAAGTTGACAGTGTTTGATTATGAAAATGTATAGAGTCAGATAAGCATTAATCTTAGTGTTGGCTTTGGAGATTAGCACCTAATTCTCTTTAAAGTGCAGACACTAGACACACATTGTACGGTTTTGTTGGCAAGCTAGTATACAGAGGACACTACTTCCATGCACTGATTGCTGTAGCTACTAGGTAATATTTCAAAGTACATCCAAAAGTTTAAAAATGTTCCAGGTTGTGATATAACTTCCTTGCGTTTTTTAATCCATTCTAGAATGCGTTGTCATAATTCTGGGCCTGTGGCACTGTCGAAGAAAAGCATCTCCCAAGTCGCAGAGATATTTAAAACAAAAGGTTACTGTGAGAACTGTGATGAACTGTTTGCTGATAAGAATCAGATAACCCAACATAAACAAACCACTCAACATAACATTAGAGTTTTTACTACAATGGAAGAGTCCATCTTGATGTTCTGTCATATCAACGGAAAACAGAAAAATCAGTCTTATTTGTGCCATATTGTGGATCGGTCAAGACCACTGCTTAAAAGACATTTGACTTCAAATGAGTCTGCCAGTAAAATGGGGTCTACTCCTTCAAAAAGGAATAGTGATTTTAAAGATAACAATGAAGATAATGTAGCAAACCAAAGTCAAGGTAGTGCTTGCAAAGTAAAAGCCTGGTTTTGTGAATGCCTTCGAAAGTTTTTTACGGAAGAGTTGGTAGAAAATCACATTTTATCAGCAAATAGGATCTGTCACAAGTGTGCTGTGTGTGGAAAGCTTGCTGAAAATTCAAGCATTATCCGTCTCCATATGAGTCGATTTCATGGAGGAGCACACTTGACTAATTTTCTTCTCTGGTGCAGAGCATGCTCTGTAGATCTTAGAGAAGAGGACATTATGGGACACGTAACTGAATTTCATGGTGGACATAGTTACTATTATGAGCAAGATGTAGAAGATGAACCTATGCCATCTGCTTCTGACACAGCATGCATTTCTGCAGGTGAAGATAAAGACTGCATTCCTAGCCCTATGGAACTGTCCCCTGAAAGGAGTCCTGTTGCGGGAAAATGGCAGTGCCGCATTTGTGAGGAGATGTTTGAGTCTGAAGAGAGTGTTAAACAACATTGCATGTCCTTAGAAAGCCATGCATTTCACAGGTACTCCTGTGGCTTATGCAGAAATCACTTTCGGAAAGTTGGAACACTGGAGCGGCACTTCCAAGAGCATCACAATCAGGAGACACAGACTAAATATTTCTGTGGCCTTTGTGGTCACCTCTTCTTTGACACAGAAGAAGAATTTCTAATCCATTATAAGGAGATTCATAGCACGGACTATACATTTGTGCCTGAGCAGGTGGAAGTATCAATAAAAAAAGAGGAGGACTTCCTCCCAGTCGAACAAGGAGACCTTTTAACCTGTGGTTGCCGGACAACCTATGTTTCCAAAATAAACAGGAAAAATGATTATGAGAATTGTCAGAAAGCCATGTTGGAAAAAGGAAACTTATGGTTTCGATGCTGCCTCTGTTCTGCAACGGCACAGAATATTACTGATTTGAAGAGTCATCTCAAGAGTCACACGTCACTGAAACCTAAGGGAGAGATGTATGTCATTAGATGTGCTGCATGCAACAAAAACTTTAATGATCTTCCCAGTGCACATCAACACTATCACATGAAACACTGCTTCTTGCAGAAACCTGATATATCAAGTCTTGCATCAGAATCAGAAAACCCAGTATTCAAGTTCACAGCAAGTGGGGCTTGTCAGGTCAGAAAACCTCACAGGCTACAATTTCAAGCGTCTCCATCCAAAACTCAGGACAGAGCACAGTTGTCTCCTCTGCAGAGACCAACAGAGCAAAAGAAAGAAAATAATGAGGACTTGGCACACTCTGAAGAACTTAGTGAAAGTATGTAGAAAACTACTTTCAATATTAGAAAAATATTATTGTCTTTAACACACTCTGTTTTAAGAGTCCTGAGACTGAAACATTTAGTTTTCAAATTATTTTGGAGCATAATTTGGTGTTAAAAGGAAGAGGACAATCAAGGACCTCAGAGATCCAATGCATAGAAATCTAAAAGGGATCGATATTACACATTCAAGAGAAACTTGTGTAAATATTTATGATCCTGGTAGTGCTTTCTGTGTGGGCAGTCCTATTATATCACCATCTCCTTAGTTTTCTTAGCTTGCCAAAAAGCACTATCATCTGAAAATTTATATTCTCAGTCAATAGTGTGTTTTTTTTTTCCTTGAACATACAATTTTTTTTAAGTTCATGATCACTTCTAAGAATGACATCGAGTATGCTGAAGGTGTACCTTGTGTTCAGAAGTTGGAGGTGTTTCTTAATTACTAGTGGTGTCATAATACTTTTGATTAAGAGGTTGACCTTTATGTTAGACGTACAGCAAAAAGTACATACCTAAACATTTTACATTTTATGTGCATGTAAGCAGTGGAATGCCACAGATACTTGCCATAGTTGGGGGTGCACAGTTGAATATTAAACGGACTGTTAGAATGTCTTGGTGCAGGACAACAAGCTTTCTGTGCTTACCACAAAACTATCCAGCTCCACACCATCATATAGCCGGATTCTACTTTTGTGTCTGATTTGTGTATGATTAAATGCTAATTCAGTTGATTTTAAAATCTATGCAGTTGCCAAATAGGAGCACATTTTGTGACTTTGCTTATGTAACATTGGAATACATGAATTTGCAGAAGTGTATCTCAAGTTGATGTGTGTTGATTGACCAGAAAGTCGGGTGAATTTTAAACGTGGGATTTTTTATCCTATTGATAGATGGTGATCTTCCTGATCTTGACTACCTGAGTACCATGACTCACATTGTGTTGGTGGATCTGGACAACTGGGGAAGCTTTTTCACACAGCTGCCAGCTAACCTGAACCAAGGGACATTTATTTGGGGCTTTCAAGGTAAAAAATGTTTGAAGGCAATTGGAAGATAAGATTAACAAGTCTACACATTTACTTGAGCAGAGATTCCTTGAATCTGAGAGAATGAAGAGCAGGAGCAAGCAGCCACTAAGGCTTCTTAAGTTGCGGTGTCACAGGCACCATGTAACAGAACTGTTCTTTAACTTCTTGAACTCAGTCTTAACCTCCACTGCTCTTACTATTCTGTGTAGAATATTGTTCCAGAATTCTGGCTTCCCTGATAACTTCTTTAAACTGTATCATATTAGGTTTTCATAATTATCAGGAAAGGCATAATACTTAGAGATTACTTTAACTCCCAAGTCCTTCTCATAATGCTGCTGCCTTTTTTTATTTTTTACTTTTAGAAGGCATGATTTTGCATTCTTAGACTTTTTAAATTTAGTTTAGTACAAGGTGATTGATGGAACTCACATTGTCACGAGTTTCACAGAATCATGGAATTGTTTGGGTTGAAAGGGAAAACAATCATATTTTGCAGAGTCTGCCAACAGCATCCCTTTGCTGTTACTGTTTTCCAAGGTTAAAATGCTGGTTTGATTCAGTAAGAAAAAATTGTTTGAACCCAGAGATGTCTGAGCTGTATTGTCAGAAATTTCTCTTCTCTGACTTAAGGAGAAATATCATAGTACAATCTTAGTGTTACTAGTCTGTTGTCAGGAACTTCTAGTAATAATGATACTCTTACCCAAAGGTACCTTTGTGCTAGTTAAGACTCTATGCCCAGAGATGTTCCAGACACAGGTGCCTGATGGCACAGCACAGCCCACATCAGCACCACTCCATTTCTTACTTCCTGACAGGTTTGCTTCTTGCACACTGCCTCGTGGGAATGGTCCCTGGTGCACCTGAACTAAAAAAACGTGCTGAGGAGTTACGTGTGATTAAAATGGACCATATTTATATTAGAGAAGAATTTAGCAGTTTATTAGTGACAACTATATTGTTTTGCAGCCTGGGAGCACTAAGTCTTCCAGGCACATCTGGATTTATTGTTGTAGATACCCTCTCATAATAATAATGGTCTGCACAGTTACTTGAGGCATGCTAGTCTTGTTTAGTCTATGAAAATATAGCAACATCCTTGTCTCTTCTATTTTTTTTCCTGCATTTCCCAAACAACATTTCTGAACCTTTAATTATTGTTTTTATATGATAAATCTGCATCATTTCTGTTATTCTTATTGCTCATACAGCCTTAGCTTTGCTTTGAGTTCTTCCATTGTACTGTCCAGGCTCTGCATGGTTTCTGTCTTCAGATACTCAGTTGTCTTCATCCATTTGTGGGCTAAAAAATAAAGAGACTAAATACAGTTCTTTCATTGTTTTCAGTTGTCCTGGTCAAATGCTTATGTTGTACATTTATGCAGCCAAACCCCAGGTTTGGTGATTACAAGTCTTTCCCAAATAGTAGTGACTGAGGCTGTCACAATAGAATAGAACAACTTGCAAATAGCATTTTTTTTCTCATGGACAGATATCACTATATCATTTCTATGTAGACTCTTAATAAATCTTTATCTTTGAGATCATTTTTGATACCTTCTGCTTACCTTTAGGCTGAAAAGGGTGAAAAAAAAATGGAGAAATCTACTGAGGAATGTTTTTGTTTGTTGTACTGGGGGTGGCTGTGTTGGCATACACCATCCTCTGCAGCCTGTGCACTTGAGACTTAGTTTCCCATGTCCTCACGTGAAGTGCCACCTATGACTGCTTTCATTTTTCATTCAAAATCCTTTCTTACATCCAGCCACTCTGTCAGCTGGCAGATAAAGCAACACTTTTTCCTCCCCCTTGCAGATCCATTATTTCTTAGCAATTGGGAATATTATGAAATTTTCAGTTGCTCTCTTCAAATTATCCTTTCATTTGTTTGCCTTTTTATGGTATCATAGTAACTGCAAGCTCCTCTGGTTTTCCTTCTCTTCTTGAAAGACTTCCTGCTTCTTTCCTTTCCCTTGCAACTTGTTTCAGCGTGGTATTGTTTTCTGTCTGTAGCAGACACATTACTCAGCTCATCTTTACTATCCAAATATTTTCTTAGCTGGTAGCTACATGTTTAGGATAGGGTTGAGAAAATTTCTGCACTTTTTTCCCAGTTGTAGCCTCATTTTGCTTATGCTTGACTGCATCCAAGGGTTTATTAGGACTCTAACATTTGTTTCAGCTGTTGTTCCAATTCTTGGACCTTCTTTTTAAAGAGTTCTGATATGTGATGTGTTAGTCAGGTATAGCATATCTATCTGTCTGTATATCTATCTCATATATTTGTAATGCCTGCAGTACAGGTTCCCCTAAGAGAAGCATTTCTGTTAGTTGTATTATGTTCCCAGAGTTCCTCTGCTTTTGCCCATTAACCATAACTGTACTTCAAACTGGAAAAAAAATATATTCCTGAGTCTAAAAGCAGATCATATCTAGAAGATAAGTTTTTCAGAATTAGAACAAAAAAGTCATACAAAATTGAATGAGTAGTATCAGGCTAGCTACTTGTAATGGTTTGGTTTTAGGCCTATTCCTGGTAACCAGTTTGAAACTAAGGAAGTACCCATATCCCAGTATTCCATTTTATTCTTTACATAAGCAGAAATATAAATATAAGGGTGGAGGAAGTTAGAAGTTAGATCCCTTCCAGTGGAGTTGGAAAAAGCAGCAACCTTTCCCTGCAGCTGGACTCCTTCATATGGAGGTAGGCCTGTGGGCTTTTGAGAGGCTGTTGTTTTGTTCCTGACCTCGAGAGGAGAGATCTCTGCTTTCTTAAGGAAAGTATTAAGATTTCATTTGCTAGTTCTTCATTGGCTGGGTATATCTGGTTTGGTTTTGGTTTTGTCTTTCCCCTTCTGTTTTGGGGTGTTAGGATTTTGTTTTATATATATATATATAGTATTGTAACTGTATATAAGTATAATATAGATATATATACAGTGCTATGGCTTTGTTATTTCCTTTTTGGTTTGGTTTTTTTTCCTTTCTTTCCCTCGTGTTCATAAGAAGGGGTGGGGGAGGGGAAAGCTTTCGCTGTGGTGTTGGGCACTTGGCAGGGGCCAATTCCAAACCACCACACTACTCTTTTTTCCTTTTTTACTTTCTAACTAAAGAACAAGGAGGTTGGGGGGATTTTGGTTGTATAGGTTTTTTTTAGCTTTCACATTGGTCAAAATAAATTCTGCCTTTAAAGACAGATCTACCTTTGCTTTTGCCTTCTTGCATTCTTAATTCATAGAGGTCTGTTTGCCCAAACCCATGGTTTGTGTGGGGTTTTTTATTATTAATTTTATTCCTCTTCACTGTTTAGGAGGATACAGCAACTGGAAACCTCCAGTGCAGTGCAAAATTTACAATTATCTTAAGAGGATTGGATGTTTCTTTCTTCATCCACGTTGCGGTACCAGAAGAGAAGCAGCAGACTTTGCTCTCTGTGTTCATGTAAGTTAGGGCATGCTGTCTTTATTGCTATGTCTCTGTACCCAGACGAGAGTGGCAGATGATATCCGCTTTTGGTGTTAAATACTAATTGCAGGTGAGATTCTTAGAGTCTTTTCATGAGACTTATGTGTCCTCTATAAATAATGATAAACCTGTCACTGGACTGAGTGGAGGCAGACAACTGAGAAATGATTTAAAAGTTAGCCCAAATAGGACATCGGTGTGTTGTGGAGGAGAAGAAGAGCTGCTTAGGGAATGCAGGATAAAAAAACCCTACAATTCTTACAGTTTCTCTTTAACTCCTGTCTCTCTCTCCAGGTAGCCCAAATGTTGGGCCATCTTTACAGTGGAGTTGAATGGGTTCCAGTTTCATAGACCATGTTGAGCTGACAAGCAGTGCCTCTGTTCAGTAGACCTTGAGCTTTGGCAGGGTTGGGAATGTGCAGATGAAAAACAGGAACCTGGGATACCATGGGAACTTATGTTCTTTATGTAGAATCATAGAATTGTTAAGGTTGATAAAAAACATTTAATATCATGCACTACCAGCACTACCACCGTGTTCATCATTAAACCATGTCCTTAAGTGCCATACCCACAATTTTTGATCACTTCCAGGAATGGCGACTCCACCACTTCCCTGGGCAGCCTGTTAAAATGCTTGACAACCCTTCCAGTGAAAAGAATTTCATAATATCTAATCTAAACCTCCCCTGGTGCAGCTTTATGCCATATAGTGTTTTATCAGTTAGATGAAACTACTAATACCTAATTATATAAGCACATTTTGCAACAGTGGTTGAATGTTATGTTTCACTTTCTATGTTATTCTTAAAATGCTCTGGACAGATTACTTACTTTATGTGGTCATTGTTCTAAAATGCTGCTTTTTAGGAATTTGTTCCATACTCTGTACTGTTCTGGTAGTCATTATCTGTATTTATTGTTGTATGTAGAGAAGAAATGCAGGATCAAAATGTTGAAACAGTACCTTTCACAGTGGTATAACATGGCTTGGATCATAAAAGCAGGAGTAGATTGCTGTAGAAAGCAATGAAGACCTATCCTGCACAAAGCTAACTAAATGCCACGAGAGAAAAACATGATCCCAGTTCAGTACTTGTCATTTATTTCTCTACAGGCTGGCCGTCTGGATGAGCACCTGCCCAAGCAAATTCCTTTCACTGTACTTTCTGGAGATAAAAGCTTCCTGGAACTGGAAAACCAATTTAAGATGACCCAGCGGTCAGCTTGCATCCTAAATCCTCACCACATTGAAGGAGACATGATGTGTGCCTTGCTAAACAGCATTTCAGATACCACAAAAGGTAGAAAGTAAATATTAAAACAATTCTTCAAGTAAACTCATAGTTCTTTCCAATAAAAGACTTGAATCCTTATGCTGGTAACACAAGCTGTTGCTTGATGCTTCTTGCATTGTACTGGAATTTCAGTGAAATATAGATCAGAAAATCATTTTGCTTGGGACAGGTTTTGAAACCAGATTAATTAAGCATTTTTATTCAACATAAAAAACTCTGTCATCCCTGTATTCTTTATTATAGTGAGACACAAACTGTTGTTGGGAGTCTGAAAACTCCTTTCTAGTTAAAGAGAAGCTCTTTAGAGCACTCTTATGTGTGCATTTGTCAATTTGTACTCAAATCTGCTTAGCTTGATTTGTTCTGGGTCCAAAACAAATGAGACCCTGCTAGAGCATCGTTATTTCTCGAAGTATTTCTGCCTATTTTAACTCTGATTGTCTTCCTGGCTACTTCCTATAATTGACAGCTGTCTTCACTGGCACATGACTCACACATCCATTTGCAAAAAAAAAAAATTCACTAGATGTTTTGAAGTTCTCTAAAATGCCAGATTCTAATGACATGCTAAAACGATCACATTGGTTTTATATGGGATAATCAAAGATGACTGAGCCAGCTCATTTTTGTGCAAAGGATACCAGAGCTGAGATGAGTTTTAATGCTTGTCAGTATTTTAAAATATTTTGATATTTTCCTAGAAGACCTGAGATTTTCCTATAGACTGTTATTGCTTTTCCTGGCTTCCTGGTTTGTTTTTGTGGGGTTGTAAATTGTGGGCATATTACAGAAAGCTGTTTCTGAATTAGCCATAACCTTTTTCTGAAAAAATACACCTCTAGTTTGGATACAGGTTTGTGAGAGCTATCACACTGAAGTGGAGTGAATAGTAAATTGGCATTGATTAAATAAAGGGGAAAAGAAAGATAGGGTAATGAAATAGTTTCCTGAAAAAAATTGTTTGTGATGAGCTGGAATTGATTTATGTGCTTTTGATACATAAAAGGTGCTTATAGAGCTTTCTGGCCACCATTCTGGTCAGCATTTGCTGATCTAGATTTTTCAGCTGGAAGATGGAGCTATGATTCCCAGCCAAAATCAGCCATACCAGTAAAATTCCTTGGCATAATTAATTACAGAATTGTCACTCTCATTAGTGCAGTCCATTTTCTCAAGGGGAAGGGGTTATCCATGAAGTGACACATCCCCTGGTATCAATACAGGCTGGGGGATGAACTGATCAACATCAGCCCAGCTGAGAAGGACTTGGGGGACAGTGCTGGTAGATGAGAGGCTGGACATGAGCTGGCAATGCACACTCACAACCCAGAAAGCCAACTATATCCTGGGCTGCAGCACAAGAAGCTTGGCCATCAAGTCAATGGAGGGGATTCTGCCCCTCTACTCCTCACTCTTGAGACCCCACCTGGAGCACTGCAGCTAGCACTGGGATCTCCAGCACAGGAAGGACATGGACCTGCTGGAGCGAGTCCAGAGAAGGCCACAAAGATGATTAGAGGGCTGGAGCACCTCTTCTAGGAGGAAAGGCTTAGAGTTGGATTTCTTCAGTCTGAAGAAGAGAATGCTTCAGGGTGACCTAAGTGCAGCCTATAGGAAGGATGGGGAGGAAGTTTTTATAAGGGCATAGATAGGACAAGGGGGAATGGCTTTAAACTGGAAGAGGGTATGTTTAGAATAGGTGTTAGGAAGAAATTCTTGACTCTGAGGGTGGTGAAACAGTGAGTGGTGGTTTTCCAGAGAAGCTGTAGATGCCCTGTCCCTGGAAGTGTTCAAGGCCAGGTTGGATAGGGCTTTGAGCAACTTGGCCTAGTGGAAGGTGTCCCTGCAGGGGACTTAGAACTAGATAATCTTTACTGTCCTTTCCAATTCTATGATTCTATGCATTATTGCATTCCCAGTACAATTTTTTTTTTTGTAGAGTATATAGAAATTTCTAGATTGATAGATCTCTCCTAATGTAATTATAGCTGTATAACTGTAAATTAATGTGGGCAGCTGTTTTTGCTTTGTGACCTTTGCATATTTTTTGGGAGGGCTGTAAGCAGTTGATTTAGCCTGTACAGGCTTCATTTCTTGTACAGTTTGTTGTGCAACTTAACAATATGAGACAGTGAGGATAGGGGAATGACTGTTTTGATATATAAGGGTACTCTGGCTCCCTGCCTATGTAGTTCTGCTGTTATAGCTTTATTCACCTGTGTATATTGGCTCAGAGGTGATGACTTTGATCTAACCCTTTTCTGTGTATAAATAATACTCAAGTATTCTTTTTTATACTGGTTTTGCTTTTGGAAGTCTCCTAATTTAACCGTTCTTTCAATGTCCTTAGTACTAAGTTAATATTTAATTTACTATTATGGTGATTGGCACTACTCAGGGGCCACACACCTTACCTTGCTGGCTGGCTGATTATTGTGCATTCCACTTATCTGTGTGATCACTGTTAAAAAAAAAGTAATCTTTGAGCAGAAAAGTCATAGAATGGCACATGATTCCTTTGGCTGTTGTTATTCCCTAGCAAACTGGTAAGGAACAAAAATATCTTGAGCTATCCTTGGTCCTCTTTTTCAGTCAGTGTCAGCAGGGGGGACCTAGACAGCAAGAGCTGCCTTTGTCTCCTCTTTCTGTATTAAAACAGAACATTAGAAAATTCAGTTTTGGTAACAGCCCTATATTTGCTGCGTGGTGGGATGATGTTGTTACCAAGAGTTTATAAAATTTGTCTTGAAAGAGATAAAGCCACTGCATAGCACACACAGCGTGTAGCTCAGCAGCATCAGCCATCGTTTCCAAGTCTTAGTGTGGCAAGAGCAGTGCTGGAGGGTTGAGATGGAAAGTTGTGCAGTGTATCATAGGCTGGTATAACTTGTTGACCTATTACACAAATGCAGCTGAGTGTAAGGAAATATAAACAAGAATTGCTTGCTTTGTGACTTTATCAAGCCTATGGCTATTATTCTGGAGGGAGAAATAAGTTAGAAACACTTTGGACAGAGAATCATGTTGAAAAACATAGGACCATTGTTGGTATTGGATGAACTGCAAAATGAAAAACCTGTTTCCCTGAATCACCTCCACAGAGCTGTCATTAGCTTCTGAGCAGCTGGGTTGTCATTAGTTGTCATTAGCTTCTAGCACCTGGCAGTCTGACAGGTGCATCTTGTGAACCATTTTACTGTGTCAGTGGAACTGCTGTGGGAACAGTGGTACGTGAATTCTTTTTAAAATAAATAAAAATAAAAGTTCCTGCATATGTTGCAATAGGATATCAACTATATGTTACTTTAGGTGAGCCTTGGCTGTAGCAGATGCATGAATTTCCTTTGAGGCTTGAAAAGAGGAGGCAAGAGATATAACCCTATTTGTTCTCTTCTGCTGCTAAGCCTGAGTTCATAAATGTAGAAGGTTTTTGCTTTTATGCTAAAGGCACAAGACACAGTGGGAGCTTCATGCATGTTAGTTGAGTGGTTTGGGGAGGGCAGAAGGGAAGAGTTTTCAATGTCTCCCTCTGTAAAAAAAAAATTTGTAGCACACAGAAAACACCATTTTTCAATGAGCAGTGGTCAGTGTTGAGGGCAAAGCTGATGGTAGGTTAGGGGTTGTCATACCCATCCAGGCACTGGCAGGAATGCCACAACTTCTTGGTTGACAAGTTATTTTTCTGTAAGTTGATGGTTTTAGCTTAACTGTATTTCTCACAGTCATATTCAAATGAGATCCTTTAGTGACTGAGCTCTTACGTGAAACAGACTCTTTTTAATAATAAGAGCATATTTTGTGGAGTGTTTCTTGTTCTTTTGAAGAGCCAGTCTGTCTCATGAGTGTGTCAAAATCAGTGGTGTAGTGATGCAGTAAGTTGTCTGCCAAATAGCCACTGCACCTCTTTCAGTGACCCACAAGGTTATGTTTCCACTGTCCTCAAGTGGAGTTGTCAGCCTGCATCTTCAATCTGCTGCTATTGCCTGAAGTGTTTAAGTACTACGAAAGGCAGCTTCTGTGACTTTTTATATTTGGAAGAGCAGGATTTCAGTTCATTTTAATAAATGCTGCTAAGCTCCCACTACCCCAAAAATCTTTTGGTTTATATACAGCCTGCAAAAGAATTTAAGAAGATGTAAGAATTAATTTATAGAAGAAATTGAGAGTAGTTGCTTGCCTTTTCCATAGTCAAGATTTTCATGGGTGTTGAGGTCCAGTATGAGTACATCTGTCCCCAGTCTGTGCTTTTTCCATACATTCAGTTAAAACACACTGCAGATGACTAAAATAGGTCACAGCTTCCAGCCTCCACTTCCCAAAGAAATTGTGTGTGAAGGGTATGAACATCTGCAGTGTGATGCACCATGAATGAATTATAGTTACTGTAGTAAGAATCTTTTCCTTTATTACAGCAGCCACAGCCTATTGCAGTAGGGATAAGGAAGTCACCCTTCAATTGTAACCTTGTGTTTAGCTACAACAGGAAGTTACTATTGCCTTTGGTATGTCAGTGGCATTTCTTGTGGGCATCTTTGAATGTATGTATATGCCCTAAGGAGAAAGCAATATATTGAGACCCAAGATAATGAGTCCGAACTACAATTGTAACCAAGTGGATGAAGTGGGAAGACTTCACCAATCAGATAATACAAAGAAATCCTCGAGGTTTAATCTTATTGTGAATTTGAAGTGTCTAAGATGAAGGTTGAATGAAACTCTTGAGTGATCATCATGATATTGGCCAGTTTCCAAATTCACGGTTTCCAAGAAATGGAATTGGAGGAGAGTGAAGGATTGAGAGCTTTATTTTTAGGTGTGCTACACTTGAATGAACAGATGAATGAGCATCTGTAGGGAGAGATACATAGAGTGAAGCTTTGGGTTGCATGGAGGAAGAGAGCTCTTGTATGATCATGAACCCATCCGGGAGTAGCTGTATTTGCACTTACAGATGATGTTACCTTAATGAAGAAACAGATTAAAGAAGTAAGTATTGGGGAGGAGTATGTGGGGAGGATCCTCTAGAGACACACTAAAGAAGGAATAAAGTTAAAGATTTTAGAAGCTAAGGGAACAATATTTTTAAGGCAACATAGTTGCACATACCAAACATCATTGCTAACAAAGGTAAGGAGGAGGTATTGATTGTAAGTTTTTGGCTAAGTAGTTACGAGGGTCCTGAATGAGGTAACAAATGATATCCTTAAGGTAGCACTAAAACTCCAGACACCTGCTGTAAAAGGAAAAGGGTCAGTGGTTGGAGAGACAGTGAGTTAAGTGTGATGTGAATATCACTGTATGTTGGGAAAGGGGTAGGTGAGATTGGGAGTTACCGAAAAGACTAAGAGAAGGAGCGTTGCAGGAGGGAAAAGTGAAGGTGGGGTGTGAAACCGCACAATGAAAAGGACAGAGGAGCTGTGTTGTGTGGCAAGGGAACAGGATGAAAGCTGGAGAGGGAAATCAAGTCTCTGGTGAGACACAGGAACTGGTAAACCTGATGGAAGTTATTAAAGGGATGGTGGTAGCTGGAGAGGTTGCAAGAGAAGAGAATTACATATACTGGTAAATTATCCTGAGCTGTGTGGGCAATTAATCCAAATTCAAGCTGTGGCGCTTTGATGGCAGAACAGTGGGTGGCGCTTGCATTCTGTGAATGTTACCAGTCTCTTCCCAGAATAGGTTTCTATGAGAGACTCATAAAACATCCAAAAAATCACTGTATTTGCTCCCATCTATAGGCTTAATCTTTTTAATCTCTGAGCTTTATATTCCTCCAGTTTGCCTTCCTGTTTTCTGATTCTTCCAGCAGGAATATGTCGGTATATGAGGACAGTAGTGAGCAGTAGGATTTCTTTTGAGACAACAGGTATAGTCAGAGGTTGTTAGCTTATGTTTATTTAACAAAATGTACTAGAGAAGAGGGTCTATCTTAAGATCTCTTGGCTCTTAAACGGGACAACTGCTTTTCCTCTGACCCTAGAGAGTTGGGAGCTGTAGCATGTGCTGAGCATTTTGACAAGAGAGACACGATGTGTCTGATTCCTCAAAATTAAAAATTCCTCATTAGAAGATGCCAGCAGTACCAGGAGTATATGCTGATGAAGTGTGGGCTGGATGAGAAAAATGAAGTGGATTGAAAATTGGCTGAATGGCCAGACCTGGAACGTGGTGAGTTCAGATGGAGGCCAGGAACCAGCTGTGTACCCCAGGGGTCCGTACTGGGTCTGGTCCTGTTTAATGTCCAGTAATGACCTAAATGATGGGGCAGAGTGTCCCCGCAGTAGGTCTGCTGATGACACAACAGACAAATTGTTGTTGACACTACCACAAATTGGTAGTGGCAGTTCATACACCAGGGGTTTGTGCTGCTATCCAGAGGAACCTTGATAGGGAGAAGTGGGCTGACAAGAACCTCATTAAGTTCAACAAAGGGAAGTGCAGAGTTCTGCACCTGGGGAGGAATAGCCCCAAGCATCAATATATGTTGACCAGGAGTCAACCAACTGGGAAACAGCTTTGCAGGAAAGAACCTTGGAGTCCTGACGGACACCAAGTTGAGCATGAGCCAGCATTTTGCTCTAGTGGCTCAGAAGGCCGACAGTACCCTGGGCTGCATTAGGAAGATTGTTGCCTGTGGTTTGAGGAAGGTGATCCTTTCACTCAGTAAGGTCATAACTAACAAATTTGGAGCTTCCCACTACACTGTCTTTTTGGTAATACTCAAAAGCTGTCTGGACATAGTCCTGGACAGCCAGCTAGATGACCCTGCTTGACCAGGGAGGCTGGACAAAATGACCTCCAGAGGTCTTTTCTAACCTCTGCTGTTCTTTGACATTGCTTGACCAGTCCAGTGGCCTTTTATGATGGTCGACATGGGAAGGCTGACTGATGCAATGGGCCTAGACTTCTGTAAGGCCTTGACACAGTCCCAACGTGACATCCTTATTTATAAATTGGAGAGATGTGGATTTGATATTTGGACTTGGTGGTGGATAAGGAATTGGCAGGATGGATCCAGCCAGAGTAGTCAGTGGTTTCTGTCTAGGAGGAGGCCAGTGATGAGTGGTGTCTCTCAAAGATCTATCTTGGAACTAGTGGTCTTCAATATCTCTGTCAATGACACAGAGAGTGGGACTGAGTGCACCCTCAGCAGATTTGCAGATGACACCAAGCTGAGTGGTGCAGTTGACACACCTGAAGGACAGGATGAGACAGAGAGACCTGGACAAACTTGAGAAGTGGGCCCATAAAGACCCTCATGTAGTTCAACAAGTCCAAATGCAAGGGCCTGCACCTGGGTCAAGGCAATCCCAGACATGAGTACAGACTGGGAGAAGAACTCATTGTGAGTAGCTCTGTGAAGAAGAACTTGAGGTTCTCATGGCTGAAGAGCTGGACATGAGCCAACAGTGTGCACTCACAGCCCAGGAGGCTGAGAGTGTCCTAGGCTGCACCAAAAGAGGAGCAGCCAGCAGGTGGAGGGAAGCGATTGTTCACCTCTGCTCTGCCCTTGTGAAACCTCACCTTGAGTGCTGCATCCAGGTCTGGGGACCTCAACACCAGGAAGACATGGAACTGTTGGAGTGGATCCAGAGGAGGCCACAAAGATGATCAGAGGAATGGAGCACCTCTCATACAAAGACAGGCTGAGAGAGTTGGGGTTGTTCAGTCTGAAGAAGAGTAGGCTCTGCAGCCTTCCAGTAGTTAAAGGGGGCTTATAAAAAAGAGGGAGAGGGGCTTTTTACATGGGCAGATTGTTATAGGACATAGAGGAATGGTTTTAAAATAAAATATGAAAGATATAGATGTTAGGAAGAAATTTTTTACTCATAGGGTAGTGAGGCACTTGAGCAGGTTTCCCAGAGAAGTTGTAGATGTGCCATCCCTAGAAATGTTGTTATGTCAAGTGGACTTATGACAAGAAAGGAGTTAGGGAGTGATTGCTTCAACTGTTCCACCCATTATAGGTATAAATCTTTTTAAAGCAGTCTAAGATGTCTTCCAGACTAGAAAATTAAAAGGATGGTTAATAAGGGAGAAGCCACTTGTGAAAAGCCTTTTGCTTTTTCCTCCCTTTCATTAGAATTGTGCTGACTACTTTTTTTTTTTTTGGGGGGGGGGGGAATTTTTCTTCTTTTGCTTTGTTTGTTTTGAAAAATGATGTAAAAAATAGTCTTTCTTCTGCCCAGAAGTAGTAGGCAGCTAAAGAAGGGGTTCACAGTTAGTCTGGCAAGTGACTGGAGAAGGACTATCTATTTCTGGCATCTTTTGGGGCTGCTGATCACTCTTTGACACCAGCTGTTGGAGTCTATATTCCTGGAATTGGGAAAGTGAGTAAGGTTGCTGCTCAAACAGGTTATATGTCAGGGATTTCAAAACAAATTGCGGAAAGTGTGCCTGACACTTTGAATACCTAAACTGAGTAATTTAAAATACCAGAAGTCACACAGTCAGTAAATTGGATGGCCATATCGGAATGTTCATTGCTGGTTAGTGTAATCAGAAGTACATCAGTGTACTAATAAATGTGATGACTTTATAGGAAATCCTTCTGTTGGTATGACTGTAGGAGACCTGGTTGACTGCTAGTACTGTAAGACCTCATTACAGAGACCATCTCCCAAAATAGCAATAGCCTGTAGCAGGAGAATGAATATATATTGTGACTCATGGCTTATTTTTTAACCTGTATTTTACCGAGGCTCTGTTTAATGGGAAAAAACAACCAACCAAAACAAACAAAAAAAATAAAACAAAAAACCAACCACCACCACCTTAGGTACACAAATCCATCTTAGATGCTTCAAAATAGAGCTGTCATTCTGGAGCTGGGAACCAGCCTTGTGAAGAGTGTTATTAAGAAAGGGAAATGTGTTGTTTTGGCTGAGATGCGTTGTGATGAATTAGCAGATTAAATTAAGTGCATCAACTTTCTGCTTCTATGAGACTTGAAACAACAACATCTGCTGAATTGCACTGCTCAGTTGAGTTTTAGCACACCATTGTTCAAATGCAGTATTTGGGCAACAAAATACAGCTGTGGTCGTGTGTAGGCAGAGACATGCTATAGCACTTCTCCCCATAATTAAATCTTTGATACATTTTATAGAAAGTGAGTAATGGCATTTTTTAATAACTGAATACTAAAAAAAAACCAAAAAAACCAAAATGCAGTAGACACAGTAGCTTCTGCACCTGTTCTTTCTTTCTACTGCTTTAAAATTATATAAAATTGAAGCAATCTGCCTGTAGATTTTGGGGAGAAGGGAAAGAAGGAAGCTGAAAAATAACTCTGTCTCTTGAGTTGCTGTCTTAAACTACACTAGAATGTATATTTTTATCTTGATATTTTAGTTGATAACAAGTATACTCTTCAAATCTAACCATCAGTGTTATTACAGGAAGAGAAATGCAAGAAACGCTGTTAATGTCTTTATTAGAAACAATGTGTAATTTATGGTTTTTTTGTGCATTTAAGGTTCAGACAGCGAAGAGGATGAAGATATGAAACTAACAGTGAAAAGGAGCTTAGAAGAAGTAAAAAACCAGGAAGGTCTGTTAATTTTTACTTTTCTGTGTTCAGGAGCACTACTAATTTTGGAAGATACAGAAACTAAGCTTACAATCAGTTTTACAGAAAGTGACCTCTTAGCAATACTGTCTGAACTGTGCTGGACAGTCTTGAGTAGTGAAGAACACTGTGATGAGTTATAAATTAAAAAAATTCTGAACCTGAAAAGTATGCCAGCAGACTTAACATCTCTTTCACTGGGGCACAACTGAGTATTGTGCAATTCAAGACTTGACTGAGTTCACTTTGTACCAGTCTAATATGACTGTGTTTTCTCAGAGTAGAGCTACTGACTAAATAGTTGAACTTCTGAATAAATAATTCAGAATTGTGTATCATATCTCAGTAAAGTGCTCTGGTCTCTTGAAAGAGCTGTAGATTTATGCAGAAGTTTGAATCAGCAGTAAATCTGTCTGTGCACATCCTATCTTACCTTATTTGAAATTGTTTTCACCCTTTTGCTGTTGTGCTTACTGGTGATGTTCTTACATGAATTTTTGGTGACAAATCACAGTGCACTTGGAAAATAATTTATTGCTTAAAGGCTTGGTTCTGCCCTTCTACTGATGGAAATAAACCGAACTTAAAAAAAAAAAAAAACAAAACCAAAAAGAGATCTGTATAAGTTCAGTGATAAAATTCAGTTATAAGTTTATCAGCTGTTATAAAATACTGTTGTTAATTGTCCAGCATTCATCTCCAGCACTGAAAGGTGTGCTCAGGTCCCCCTAGTGCAGGAATAGCAGTGTCATTTGGTGCATACAGGAGGTCCCACTTGTGATGCTGCAGTGCTGAAGGCATCTGACCTTATGAAGCAGCCTGGCTAAGGATGAGTCACAGTTTGGACCTTATTCTGGATTTTTGCACAGTCTTACTGGCTAAATGACAATATATTTTAATGCAAGCAGCTGTCTGAAAATGGTTTTCTGCTTTATTGTGGTTTCAAAATTTTTTTTTGTTTCTGTCACCATGGAATATTTTTCTTTCAGAAACTCTCTTTATCAGTAGTACCAGATTTTACAGGAAAGTCCAGGTGTATGATTATGGCTCTGCTGACACGAGAGGGCATTCATTGATACAGTCTCTGTTCCAAATCTCAGCCTTACGTACAACAGCCCAACAATAATTAAAGTTTTAAAATTCTGTTACTTTTGTCATAAGAACAGACCGCTTTTTTTTAATAGGATGTGCTTATGTCCTGCTAAAGCAGAGGAATGATTCAAGAATGACAGTGTGTCTGAAAACTGCTTTTACTTTTCTGACTATACTGTTGATTTTAGTATTTGCAGTGCATACATGCCTTGTCTAACTTATGATATTTAATCCACTAACTTCAAACAATCAGTGCCCAAAACTACCTAAATGTAATGCAAAATAGAAGTTTCTTTTTGAGTATCATGAAAGTTGTTTAAGAGAGGTTGTTAACAAGTCAGATGATTACAATGCAGTCTTTTCCCCCGCCATCAAAAATGCTACAGTACATCCCTGATCTAAACTATTCTTACTGTTGATAGTGACTTTTTCTCTACTTGTCTAGCCTTTCTACCAAGAGTGACAACAGTGGTTCCAAGTCAGAATGTAGGTATGGGAATATCTATGGATAAGGAACTAGAATGAGAAGGCCGAAACCTCTTTGCTTGTTCTCTTGCATGTGTGTTTTGTTTTAATGCTTTGTTTATTTTTGTTGGTGCATACACATGGATTCTATTATTTTGACCACTAAATACATACTTCCATCATGATCCTAAAGTAATCATTGGGCTGTCCCTAGTTAGTACAGTGGAAAGTTGTAAAGGTATTTTCTATATTTTGAAGTGTTGAAAAGATAGCATACAACAGGAGGGAAAATATGTTCATCTGTTTCGCTGGGGTTTTTTGCTGTCTACTGACATTGCCCACGGAAGTAATTTGTTGCTTTCTGTAGTAATATCAAGATAGCTGTGTTTATGACCAGTTATCAACTACAGTTTGAGATTATAATCATTTTTTTTTTATTTGTACAGAGCAAGATGTAGAACTGCAAGAAGCTATCAAGAGGAGCCTTGAGGAAATGTAAATGAAGATACTTCAGTACACTTACACCATGTCATCAGAACTGCTTACAGAAATGGAAACTTGTTCATCTATTTACAAGAGTTCAGAAATACCACTTTAAAAACACATCTGTATCTGAAATAGTTAGATTTATAATCTGATGTTCTCTGTCCTACTGATGAACAGCCGGAATTTATCCATATTCACTGCACTATATTGTGTATGATAAAAATAAATTTTTAAGCCTTTGCATATTTGTTTTTAACAGGTGATGACTAAGTCTCTCCAATCTATCTGTATAAGTTATTGCCTAATTAGTAGGCTGGTCTTACTAGGTATTTTGGGGCTCCTGGTTCTTTTATTTAATTGGTTCTTGTATTTAGTTTTTCTGTCACAAAATGTCATTGTCTTTATTTACTTTTTCCTGTGGTCTTTGCAACAGATAAAAATAGTAAACCTAAGTTATCTCAGATTTGCCTGGCTAATCTTGTTATAAAGAGAAGCTTAGATCCGAGATTTATATTGAACATATGGCCTAACTCTTGCTTGTGGCTGGTCTTACTTCATAGAGCATCATTTTGTCTCTGTCCTTTAAATGTCAAAGTCAGGACCACCGGCTGTACAGTTAGTTTTTGCCAGCTCTATTTTTTTCAATAGCAGCATGGTAGAGTGTTGGATTTGATGGCTTCAAGTTTGACAAGCTCAGTTCCTCTCCCTGATCTGAAGCAGGAACAACTTTTGAAGGCACCTTCCTGGTTTCTGTTTGAAATAGATCTGAGAGAATTTAAACTGTATTATTTCGATATACGGTGGTCTTAGCTCCCTTCTGTTCATGAAGAGGTGGCCTTGGATAAATTAATGTAAATGTGCTAATTATTTTTGTACTGTCCTTATTTTAGGTGAAAATATTTCTGTGTTTAAAATTATCTGTCATCTTTCTCTTTTCTGTTTAAAAATACCTATGCAAACTGTCCAGCTTTACTAGCCTGTTATACTTCAGTTAATGATTGTTGTCAGTCAATAAGAAATTTCAATGTAATAAAAGTCCAGC
This sequence comes from Empidonax traillii, assembly GCF_003031625.1. Lineage (NCBI taxonomy): Eukaryota > Metazoa > Chordata > Aves > Passeriformes > Tyrannidae > Empidonax > Empidonax traillii. Next base: position 199,279 of record NW_020955436.1, on the reverse strand, counting down.
TTAATTCTTCTTTTAGTATTCATTCCCCTGTGAGTTTGCTTCTACCTGCTGTACCCTTAAAATATTTATATACAAAAAATTACTTTTTGTGGAGAGAAAGACATGGGGAAGGCTGGATTTTTCTCACTATTCCAAAGATAATAACTACAGCTGTTTGTCATCATGGTTAGAAAATCTGGAAGACTGGCACTGGTTTATTTCCAATCATGATTCTGATATAATTGCTTTCACTGAAACAAATAGAATAAATGAAGAATCTATGAGGTATCTCAGTGTTCATTAGCAATCATACTGCTTGAAGAAACTGCTTGAATGATAGAAAATTGTTTGAAAACTTACAGTACATTTGACTCTGGCACCCAAATGTTACAGAGTGAATGGGACCTCTTAAATGTTTTTCCCTTGTGTCTGCTGCTTGTTTTCCAACTGCCAGTCTCAGATTAATTGTACTCCTGATCTGATCTAGGTGTGTAGTTCGTACTGCTGCTGCTGAGGAAGCCCTATTCTGGAAGATTTTGAGTTCCCTTTTAGCTACTAACTCAAGCTAAATCAGTTCCAAAATTTTTGACACCCAGTGTTTCTAGGAAAGGGTGGAAAGAAAGAGAAAACAATTTTCATCCTCAAAATCTCAGTCCAAGGTACAGAGGCTGTTGGGCAGTTCTTTTTCCATGTAGACCCTAAAGTTGCAAATTCCTTTCACAGGAAAAGATGTTTCAGCTTGAAAAAGTTCTTTGTTTGGCTTAACAGTGTTTAAAGCCTGGGTAGATGGTCATCTCCAGAGTCTGCTATGTAACATAGAATTTGATTATGTGCTTTATTTCTTGTAACATTCTGTCATAAATGTAAAGGTTGCTCATACCTGACAGGCCATGACTTAATTGGTTGTGTTAAAAAAAAAAAAAAAAAAAAGCCCTGTGTACACACACATCCTCTATACTTGAAGCTGCTGTTATTAAACACATTGTATTGGCCTCATCATCTGTTTATCAAAACAAGTAGCAAATCCCAACCACTGCTTTTTTGGCTTTTATAAAACAGCTTAATAAAGTTCTACTTTCTGTATTCTTTTTGTGGTAACAGTAATCTCCAGAATTGGCAACATCTTGAAATTTGTCCTCATTTTCCTTGGTCTCTTTGAGGTTCTCTCTTAACTATGAAATTTTTCTATGTGAAGTTTTCTGTCATGACAGGCTTGTGATACTTCTGTTTCCAGAAGAGCGGAGAAAATTGGATTTTTAAAACATGGCGTGTACAGACATGTGACTTGTTATTCACCAACATCTTGTGGTTGAACACCTTGTTCTTCAGCTGGAAACAGTGTCTTGTAAATGTGTTTCAGAATTTAATGGTATTGGCTGGTGAGTCTTGTTTAACTGGCTGAAATTTTTGAGGTTTGTCCTGCATATGCTGTGAGATTTGCCTGCATTTACAAGCACAACTTGTCTGTTCAAAGAAGCTTGCCCAACATCCTTTACTTTTGTACTAGAAGTGATTTGTCCTGCCCTTTTTAAGAGAATTTGCTTTTGTGGTGATGTTTGAATTCATCCTTCGTTAGTCTAAAGTAATTCATTAGTGCTTTTTTTTATTTATCTTTAATGGGGAAAAAGTCTAATCTCCACCAGACTACCACTTTAATGCTCTTAATTTCTGTTTCGTGCATACATCAAGTTCTACAAAACTGAAAACTATGACAAGTTGAGATTGGCATAAGGCTCTTGCCTCTGCAGTACTTTGTGTGCCACATTCTTTCTTATTAAAAAAAAAAAAAAAAATCCCTCTTTTGGTCATATTCAGAGACAAGGTGAGATACCAAATAAGTCACTGCAACTTCTGTTAAAGTCACTGGAGCACTGAAGTGTTATGCCTGCCTGATTGCTTCTGCTGTTTAATAATATTTTTAAAAAAGAGAGATTAGCTTAATGTAAGCTTCTTGCTTTGAATATAATTTTTGGGTAGTGGATTAATTTTCTTAGCTTTTCAAGGTATACAGAAATGACCACCACTGTTCCTATAGTGGTCACAGAATGCAAACCTTTACCAAATCTTTACCAAATATAGTGAAGTTTATAGAGGTATGAAGTTACGACATCTTCTTTCTTAAAAGGAAAGTGTTCTATCATCTGCTTGTGCTGTCCTGGTTATGTTTACAGTGACTGCTGTAAATTGGAAGGAGGTGAGGAGGATGAATGATGAATTGTTTCAAAATGAATTCAGAAAAATTGGCTGACATTAGCACAAAGATACTTTCTGGCAATTCTTTCCAGCTAAGCAGCTTTATGAAAGTGCATCTGCATTTTCCTTTGCCACTCCTAACCCCTTCAAGTTTCCTGTAGAAATTCTTAATTCAAGTGGTTTGGAGCTTCGAAGTAACTATCTGGGTCAAATAATATGGTCTGAGATATTTAAAAGTTGATGTGAACAAGTCAAAAATTTATGGCAGATTTTCTGAATGCCAAATGTGCACTTGAACGGCAAAGCTCTGCATGCCTGGAAATTTAATGTAAAGTTCCTTTTGTAAATCTCTGCAAGTTCACTTTCACTGCAGTACCTTAATTTCTGAAAGTCCTTCCCTTTTGTTTTTTGCTCAGAGCTCCACTGTCAATCGGCCGAGCATCTGCAGCTGTACAGAAGTTACTGGCTCATTTATTAGGCGACTTTCCTCCAGTGAGAATGAACTGCTGCATACCCCAAAATGGTCATACCAGCTCTCAGTTTGCTCCTGAGGCAGAGGACTGCACTCAGACTTCTGGCAGGTTTGGGACCTTGGGGCTTGCCTACGCAATAAAACAACTGCAGCTTGTATAGGCAAACCCAGGACTAGTTTTAATTAGCACAGGTTTAGCAGGTGTGAAGTAAGGGGACAGACATGTATTTTGATTGAAAACATTCCCTAGAAACTCAGGTTAGCCCATCTTACTTGCCATTGTTACAGTGCTGGGGAGACTGCAAGTGGTTTTGGTTGGCTGGCCCAAGCTATGGCTGCATCCTTCTGCTATGCATGGGAACTTGTATTTCTGTAACACCTGCATACAAAGAAGGTTCTTGAAAGAATCATAGAATGGTTTGGGTTGGAAGGGACCTTAAAGATCATAGAGTTCCAAGCCCCCTGCCGTAGACAGGGATACTCCTCCTAGACCAGGTTGCTTAAAGCCCCATCCAACCTGACCTTAAACACTCCAGAGACGGGGCATCCACAACTTCTCTGGGCAACCTGTTCCAGTAATTCACTACTCCCACAGTGAAGAATTTCATTCATATACCTAACCTAAATTTTCCCTCTTTCAGCTTGAAAAGATTAAGTTCCTGTAGGTGAAGGCAGGAAAATAATCTTGGATGGCATTTCTTGGGTATGGACTTCCTCTTTGATCCTGTTCCATGACAGCTCATGTGTAAGTGTTAGGATATGTGACAAGGTATATATCGGGGCTTGGAATAAGGCAGAGCTGGAACTAAGGTGCTATTTAGCAGCATGGCAATTTGCAGTGCTTTTGGTGTAGGTCATCTCCTTGGCTCTGGAACTTCTACAGGTACACCAGATGTCCAAGACCTGGGAAAGCTGCTCTTTGTGCTGCCTTAAGGGACTTTGTGCATGTGACTGAGACTTCTGTACATTGCTCTGTTTTGCAACCCATTTTTTATGACACTGTAGTTTAAACAAGGGACAGCCAGTGGTTTCACTGCTCAGGTGGGAATGCAGGAATGACAGGATCCACGCTCTCCTCATGTTCTTCTCACTGGTGCTCACAGCCAGAGCAGGGCTGTGCAGCCCTTCACATGGACACAGCTGTGGAAAAGATGAGGAGAGGAGGGTGTTGGTGTGGCATCAGCAGCAGGCCTGACTCTGCTTCACCACAGATGGCAAGGAAGAGTGTGAAATATGTGCTTTGTTTCAGATGTGGGGGCCCTTCCTCCTCCCATTTCCCTGTGGCCCTGAAGGACCCAATTCCTGCCTTTTGTGTCTGCAAAATTCTCCCAGTTCAACTGTGAGTCACTTTTCTTCCTCTAGAGATGGACTCCCATCTTTCCAGCCCAAACACTTGTTATTTTGGAAAACTGAAGACTACTGTCCCTTTACTTACCTCAGCAAGAAACAGAGGGGATGAGAGCAATCTACCATCCTAGAGAGCAAGAAAAACAGTTTTCAAGGTCCTTCCAAGTTTCTAAATAGGAAAATCCTGGTTTTCACAGCTTGTCTGGGAAGGCCATTTTCACTTTCAAACTTGCATTTTGTTTCCATAGTTTTTGCTATTCTTCCTTCTAGGGTAAAATGTCATTTTGGTGTTAGAGGGTAAGCCAAATGTGATATGTTTGGACACATATAGCTGTTCTATGCCTGTGTTTCTTTGCAGCTTCTACCTGTATGGAATTAAACCCCTGTGCCAGGAAAAAATTGTTCAGAGCTGTTTACCTACTTTTCTGCTTTTTAAACCCAATCTAATTGATGCTAAATAAATTGGCATGGGAAAGACAGAAGGATCCCAGGAAATAAATGGCTGCAAACTATGTGTCATGGTTACAAATGGTTTCTGTTTGGGGTGGGAAATGGATTTTAATTATCTTCTATAGAGACTGTAGAGAGATGGATGGAACAATCGTTTAAATGAAGTTATTTCCATGAGCTCACAGGCAACAAGCCTTGCCTATCCAACCATGTAAAACAAAGAAAACTCAGGCAATTAATTTAACGAGAGTACTTGGGACATGATATCATTCCGAATGGACGAGCCTGAGAAAACAGCTATTTTGAATCACAGCAGGATACACATACAAAACAGTATTGCTGTGCAACAAAATCCCTCTTAGCTGGGTGCCAAAAATTGGACTATTAGAACCATGGGGTATTTGCCCAAACCTGGAGTTTTGGGATAAGCAAATTCCTTTTTTAATACTCACAGTAGTGGCAAGTAAAGCCTATGTGTGACTTGAATTGCTGGTGCTTGTGATAGAGAAGGTGCCATTTCATACAGTCAATTTAAATATGTTCTTGGAACAAGCTGTTACTAGATGTAGATCCACTAGCTTGGCTACCATTAAATAGGTGTATCTTTTCTTTCTAGCACAGAAAGAGAACATAAAATGCTTTTCTTTCCAGTAAGCCTTTTTGTATACTCTTGGACAATAGCAGCTGTTGGAACAGCATCTTTTCTGCAGATAGTCAAGGGGCTCATACAGTTGGCAAGAGAAAGATGCACTATCAGTACCAGTATCTAAAGTTGTGGGTTTTTTGTTGTTCAGCTTATGCTTGCAGTAAGAGCTGTTTCTGGTTCAGCTTTTCTCTCCCATCACAAAGCTGCTCGATTTTTAAAGCCCTTCTTCATTTTTTCTCTTCCTGTTTCTTGCATTTTCAGCTGGTTTCAGTTTTACAGCTCACTTTTTTAATAGCTTTACATAAAAATGGCCATTGTCTAGTTGTGGGTTTTCTTCTCTTCTTTAATGAAAGAGGAAACCAATGAACCAACTATATAGATCAGTTCTGGAAGGCAAATCCTCATACCACCAGTTCACATCTCGAACAAAGTTATATAGATATTGGAGACCACATTATTCCTCCTGTAGCTTCTGGTTTAGCAAGAGCCAGAGTTCATGCTGCTTTTGCCTGGTCCAGATTTTGCTGCTTTTGTCACAAAGGGGACTGGGGGACAGCAGCAGGGGCAGCTCGGGGTCTGTCTGTGCCCCCAAAGCCTGCAGAGAGAAGCAGGGGCACCACACGGATGCCGTTTGTCCGAGCCCCGCGGTGGCTGTGCAGAGGTGCCACACGTGTGTCAGGGTGTGTGGTGGCTGGGCATTTGTGTGGTGGCTGGGCACTGCTCTGGGCACCTGTGTGGGGCAGGGCACGGGTGGCACTGCGGTGTTGGCGAAACAGGGAACACTCGTCCTGCTGCAGGTCGCATCCTGACGCGTGGCCCGTCTGTGCCCCCGCTCGCTGATGAGCTCAGCCAGCCTCCATCCACCTTCGCTGGGGGGGAGGCGGTGTGCGGTCCCGCCGGCGGGATTGCCCCGCCGAGCCACCCCAAAGCCGGCTGGGGACAGAGACATGACAGACATGGAGCTCTTGGAGCAAATCCAGCGGAAACCTACTAAGCTGATCAAGGGACTGGAGAATCTCTCTCACGAGCAAAGGCTGAGGGAGCTGGGCCTGTTCAGCACAAGAGATGACTGAGAGGGGAACCTCATCAATGGTTCTCAGCCAGGCTCTTCTTGCTGGTGCTGAGCAATAGGACAAGAGCAGATAGAAACTGATGCGCATGAAGTGCCACCTGAATTTGGGGAAGAATTTCTTTACTGTGCAGTTGACCACGCACTGGAACAGGCTGCCCAGAGAGGTTGCGGAGTCTCACTGGAGATACTCAAGAACCATTTGGACACAATCCTGTGCCATGTGCTCTGCACCAGATGACCCACTGGTGCTGACTCCAGTCTTACCCAGCCCCCGCTGCCCCCGGGCCGCGCGGGCCGAGGCGAGGCAGCCCAGCCCGGCCCCGCCGCGCTGCGTGAGGCGGTGCCCGCGGGCCTGGCGCGGGGGCGGGGTGGCCGCGGGGGCCGGCGGCGGGGCGGCTCCTTCTTTGGCCATGAGCGAGGTGCCGGCATTCGGCCGCCGCCGCCGCCTGCGGGACGCGGTGAGGGAGCGGCCGCAGCGAGGTTCCGCCGGCGGCAGCGGGCGGGTGGGATGGCCCAGGCCAGGATCAGCGCCAAGGCCAGCGAGGGGGCGCAGCAGCAGCCGCAGCAGCAGCAGCAGTCGGGCGGGCAGCTCCGGGGCCGCTTCTACCGCTCCACCTCCATGGCCGACCGCTCCAGCCGCCTGCTCGAGAACCTGGACCAGCTGGAGCTCAGGTGGGCCCGGGGCCGGGCGCTGGGAGGGAGCCGGAACCGTCTGTCCCCGAGCCGGTGGCTCCGCAGCGCGGGGCGGCGGCGGGCGCGGAGCCCTCCCCCGGCGGGGCTGGGCAGGGTGAGGGTTCCTGAGGGGTCCCGGGGAAAAGGTTCCCCCCTCATCGGGGGCGAAGTTTAGAAAGGGGAATAGCTGCTCTAAGGTGAAGTAGTGTGGCCTGGAAATACTCGAAAATAGGAATATGTATATGAATGTATGAAAACTGACGTTTTCAGAGAAAGCGCCAAGGACTGCTTTGGATTTATTACCCTTCCCGGATTGAGGAGTCTTTAGCAGGCAGGGGATGGGCTGCGTGCTGTGTGTGACACGGCGTGTACGAGCCCGCGGTGGGTCGTGGCTGTCCCACCTTGTCACCCCCGTCCCGCATCTGTCGGGCAGGTGTTTCATAAGAAGATGCGGGAAATCCGAGGATAAAACGTGGTGGCTTTCGGAGGCTCTGGCAAGCCTTTAAGCTGCAGTGCTGAATGCTGGCGTGTGAGGGTTTGTGTCTTCCAAACCTCCCTTTGCACTTACTGGTTCACTGTGGATGTTGTTACCTGTGTACATGTCCATCTCTGGGGTGTATTAAATTCTGTAGCAATAATGTGAACAGCATTATATTCTGTATATTAGGTGTATATTAGGTGTATTTTTCCAAAGTTATTGCAATGCTATGTGAATTTTATAATTGTGCCAAGATACGTATTCTTCTGCTTGATGTTCCATAAATAATACCATTTGACTTTTTTTCCCAGTTTGGCCTCATGAGAGATGATTCCTTGCCTTTAATCATCTTCCTTGTTCTCTCAGCTCTGCTTAATTACACAGTGTCCTTTCTGAGGTGGATAGATGTGCAGGATGCCACTGATTCACCTCCTCTGGTACTGTTTCAACACACCCTTTCCTTCATTACAGCTGCATATTGATCAACGGCTTTCACAGAACCACCCAGAATGTTTCTAGGACTTTCCTGTAATTAAAAGAGCTCTGTGGGATGCAGGAGTTGCATTTTCCCTTTTCTGCCTGCATTACTTTGCATTATTCAGGAGTGGACTTGATGTGCTGTTATATTAGCCTTTCACTTAGCTTGATTAAATCTCCTTGAAGTCCTTCACAGACTTCTCTGAATTTGACTAAACAAAATCACAGTCTGCAAACAAGTCTTACTACTTACATGCAGGTCTAGTGCATGATGAATATATAATCACAAAATGAACATCAGAATATGCAAAAATGTGTTTTAAGTTTGCTGAGTGACTCTGAAACAAAGCAGACAGTTTGGTTAGCCAGAAATTAAACTTCCAATTAAACTTTCAAGTCTTTCGAATAGGCATAGTTCTAAATGCAGAATAGTCATTAAAAAAAAAGTCAAACTAATTTGATAAAAGTCACTCAAGTCTTAGGGTTTTTTTCCATGCACAGCTAATCAACGTGCCTCATTTCAAAGTTACGTGAATGACAGGAGGAAAAGCTTCCAAACGTCTTCATTCTCCAGCTGGTTTGGTTTAACTATAGACCCTTGAGATATTGCTTGTAAATATAAGTGAAAATTTGTAAAAGCGAACCACAGCCTTTAATTAAACCCCTCCACAATCCTCAACTCTCAAGTTGCTTAAGGTCAGTCAAACCGCGAAGCAACCATCATCCCTTTGGAAATCACAGAATTAAAGAGTAGTTTGGGTTGGGAGGGACCTCAAAGATCATTTAGTTCCAAACCCCCTTCTGTGGGCAGGGACACCTTCCACTAGACCAAGTGGCCTTATCCAACCTGGCCTTGAACACCTCCAAGGATGGAGAGTCCACAGTCTCACTGGTCAACCTGTTCCAGTGTCTCAGCACCCTGACAGTGAAGAATTTCTTCCTAATATCTAAATCTACCTTCTTTCTGCTTGAAGCCACTGTAAAATGCTCCAGTTTGAACAGCCTTCCTTTTTCTCCCTTTCCCTCCACTGTGAGAGCTTATTTTCCAACAGTAATGGGGTATTTTTGTACCTCCCTGACAGGTGGAGGGGCTTTCTTCCGCTTGGAAAGTGAGCAGGGAAGGGGAATTAATTTGGCTGCCAGGGAGCAAGTGCCCCAGGCAGGGGTGGCAAGGGGGGCAGGTGGCACGTGTGCCCCTTGTCAGAGCTTGGACCTTTGTGTTGCCCTGGCTGCCAAGATATCTCGGGAGCAGCTGGAAGGGGGACCAGAGTCTCTCATGTATGAGTCACTGAGTTCTGGTGGTGAAGTGAACACGTAGTAGGTGTGATGATACGTAAGTCAGACTCTTTCTGGTTTGGGGCTTTTTTTAACTTAATTTTTCATACTTGTCTTGTACTCCTTCGGATCAACCATATTCCCCCACTATTCATGCCAGTGTTCATGGGACTGCTCACCTGGGAATGGACATTTAGCTGAAGCACCTGAGGATGTCAGAGTGAAAGTCCCTGCTTTGTCTCCGTCAAGTGTGCTCAGCTCCATTTCAGGAAAAAAGCGGCTTCAGATGTTTCTTACTTCCTTTGAAAACTTATCTGCACCTCTAGCACATAGGCTTTAATAGTGAGCTGTTTAAGTCAGTCAGTAGTTTAAAGGACAGAGTTATTGCAGCTGTCCTAAGAAAGCAGGTGTCGAGTTTCTCATCTGGAAACAAAAGCACAGGCTGGTCCACCTGTTCCTCAGGGGAATGCTCTGCTCATATAAATGGTATGTAGCAAAGAAAGGCACTGTACAGCTAATTGCTCTTGGACGGGGAAAATCAGAAGTAAGGAATGTATTTTTCAGTCTTAGGTAATGGATGGGCTATTTAGTTGATGTTCAAAGTGACAAATACACTCCAAGTAAAAATATGACTGGATGTTTTCATCTGTTAGAAAAAGACCATGCTGCTGTATCGAAATAATTGATAACTAGGCATGAATATGAGTATTTTGTGTTCTCTTTGCCTTCTGTGGCTGGTTGGTTTTTTGAGACTTGGGTTGTTTTTCTGCTCCTTCCCACAGCAGTCACCTCTGTTAGAAGTTTCTCCTCCAACCTTTTTTTTTTTTTTTTTTTTTTTTTTTTTTTTTTTTTTTTTTCTTGTTGCCCCACACGAAGGAAGTAAAGATTTACAGAAACCTGTGAAGTTGAGACACATTTTAGGAAAGAAGTTATCAGAGCTGACTGCAAGGTGTGGTCCTGACACTCTTGCAACAAGTGAGAGAAAGGTGTGCAGTCCCTGCCAGACCAGAGTCTCTCCTGGCCTGTGGATAGAGAGCCAGTGGGACCCACCCCAGCATGGGGACAGGCAGAGGCCTTGGTACAAGCCAGGGCAGTGAAACAGATTGAGGCTGTGGTGGGTTTCTCACTTTGGTAAAGACACCCAATATCTTCTCTGGAGCATTATTTTCCTGAGGTTGGTGTATGTGGTTTCCTTTTCGCTTTTTTTCCTACTAGAGCGCTGTTCTGAAATGACCCTGTCCCGCTGTTGTGTTGCACTCTATATTGCAGTTGAAAAAATGATAAAAATAATTCTGAAGAAGCAATTATTGCAAATAAAATAGTTCTTAAGATTTGGTTATGAACTTTCTGTAAATTAATGTAAATCAAAGTTCCAGTTGGTAAACTGTGGGTTTGGTTTGGTTGTTGTTTTTTTTTTTTTTTTTTTTTTTGCAGTATACAACATTAATTCTGATAATTTGGCTTTTAGGTCCTACCTCACATACCAAGCTGGCTTTTGGGAGCAGTGATATTTTAGGCACTCTCTTTAGAACTGTACCAATTCAAGATACATCTCTGCAATGCAGTTTTTCCACATTCTTCTTAGGATCCAGGAAAGCCTATGGAAATCACGGGTTGATCTGACTACTGAAGGCAGAACTTTATAGTTTTTAAGTCAATGCAATGATATACAGAATCTGATTTAAAAACACTATTAAAAATGAAATTCTGCACTTCAAAATTTTTATTTACAGCTTTCCAGTAACCAAAACACATTTTTTCAATTGTGAAAATACTGTTTTTTTAAAAAGGCATGGCAAGGCATTATGAAAATTTTGCTAGACTTCCTAAATTATAAAGTGCAGACATCTGAAGTACGGAATGACTCCACCTGCCTCATTGCTCTTACTAACCAGTCCAAAATAATAATTAAAAGCATTTGCTCTCGGCAAGAATTTGCATTGCATTAACTTTTCCCACTCCTCCTCAGAGTGAACATTAAAGGCAAGGCCTGAAGCCCGTGCTTTCACTGACTAAATTAGGCTAAATATTTTGTTAAACAGAACCATTTCATGAGCAGGCTGCATGTGAAGCGTGACTATTTATATCCTCAGATGCTCCCATTCTCCTGCCTTCTTTCACCCTCTTTTCTCTTCCTGCTGTTTTTCCGAAGTTACCAGTCCTCAGCCAGCCTGTGAGGAAGGAGCAGCAGCTCCATGCCTGTCTCAAGAGATACACGTTTCTCTGCAGAGGCAGCAGAAAGACACCACTGTCGCAGGGCAGCATGCAGTAGTGTTGAAGAGCGCAGAGCATCTAAGAGACTTAACAATGTTTTGGTTTGTTTGTCCTTTTCTGGCCAGGTTTGATAAACATTTCAGGATAGATGGATGGATTCTCGTGATGCAGCTAGACCTCCCGAGCTGTGCGCTGCAAGCGTCTGAAACTGTCAGCCAGGTTCATGTGATCCTCTGCTTTTCTGTGGGGCCTTGGAATGCAGAGTTGATGGCTTTGGTGCAACACTTGCAGCCAGTTTCAGCTTGGCAAGTCCTCTGCAAGCCCCTACTCTCAAGTCTTCAGGGAAAAGCCAAGGGAGTGGAATGTTTCCTTCTTTTGTACCTGGTCTTCAAAGTGTTGCATTAGAGTTCCCACATGTTCTTTTCCGTATTACTCATCTGAATGCAAAAGCCCTCTCTTTAAAACTGTGGCTGAAAATAAGACACGAATTAAGGAATTGGACTCAGATTTTTCATGTGGCATTTTCACATTGCCCATGGCAAGCTGGGTCTGTGCCATGAGGAGGGCAGACCATGGACACTGAACCATGCACTTACTGAGATCCAGTAATTACAGGGACAGCAATTCCTGATGGACTTTTTCCTTGCCCTCACTGCCTCACATGTGAGTTTCAGCACAGAGAACAGGACTGGAGTAGGGGTCTGGTTTCAGGAGGAACTGAGTTTCGTGCTTCTCTGCATGCCCAGAAATAGGAGCTGCTCACATAGAAGCTTCTGCCCTGTGAGTCACTTCATGGAGCATTGCTCCATGGAAAGCATCAGTGACAGTGGGGGCAGTTTCTTCTCCCAGTGACCAAGGCACACCACTTGTTGGGGAAGTCCTTGTCATCTTAATAAAAGTGTGTGAACTTTGTCCCGCTCACAGGGTTTTCTCCTTTGTGAAAGGGGTTGTTCGGCTGCAAGGTGGCACTTCAGTTTCTGCGTGTTTATTGCTTTGCAGGTGGATCACATGGGTTCTGCACTGCTGTTCTGGGGGCACCTCTGGGAGCCAGGGCCCTTTGCTGCCTCATTCCCTGCAGCTGCCCCTCTCACTGCCAAGTTCCCTGATGGACCCGGTCCATTTCTCTTCTGGTTATGCAGCTGATAAGAATTGCCTGTTGGCTGTAGGACTTGTGCTACATGGCTGTAGTATCATAAGGCTCTTGGTATCCAGATTAACCGCGGAGTAGGACAGAACAGCACTATCAGTAAAATAAAAATTGAAGGCTGATTGAATTACTGTTGTTTTGTTTTGCCCCTGTTTTGTTTTTTAAAATTATATTGAGTCTTGAAAAGTGAAGTTAAGATACAGGAAAAGGCAGTGAAATCAGAGAGTCTGGCTCATGGATAATTAAGAAATGACTGTACTTCTTTAAGCTGAAGTTGAAAAAAAAAATTGGGAGCTATATAGGTGAACAGCTCTTTTATTATTTAAACATTTTGTTTGGTTCAACCATGTACAGGGTAGAGGCTTTCCGTGACGCAGCATCTGCTATGGAACAAGAGAAAGAAATCCTGCTAGAAATGATCCACAATATACAAAACAGCCAGGATATGAGGCACATAAGTGAAGGTGAGAAGCTGCTTTGCCATACCTTCCAATTGACCCATAGTCAAACCAACCTGTCCCCTGGGAAGCAGTTCTATATGATTCCTTGCTGCCAGTAAAGGTACAGCACTGGAGCCAACTGAGGCTGTTGAGGGCCACCCATTACCCTGAGATCCCCTTTTCTTAACTGTAAATTCATGCCGTTTAGGTAGATGAACTACCATTAATGTCATTACTATATATGTGAAAGCCCATACTCAGTTCACTGATATATTTTCAAAATCAGGCTTAATATAGCTCAGCAGAGGGAGAGATGTTGATGATGATGATGATTTAAGATAGTTGAAACCCCAGCATTTTAATGATTTTGACTACTGGACAGGTTACAAAGTGTACAGCCTGCAAGAATCTGATGATTTAGATCATTGTCGTAGTTGTATGATATGCGACTTTAAACACATTCCCTAAACCTAGTATTAGGTGCTTTAAATTGCTGGTTTATTGGCTCTTCAAGAGTCTGTATGTCAAGTATGTTGTGTCCATGTTTTAGAAAAGAACCTTTGCTTTCAGAACACTTTTTTTTCACAGTCTGTAGTTTTCTCTCTATGGTGTTCTGGGATATTGTCTCAATCTCTCCCTCAGTGTGGCACAGAAGGCCAGTTCTGTTAACGAATGTTTCCTGATAATATTGTATGCTTTGCTTTAATGTGACACAGTAAGCATTGTGTCAGCAGTGGAAAAGCATTGCTTACATTTTTAGTAGAGCTTAATGCCTCATTTCAAATCAGAAGACACTGGCTTCTATGAAATGAACAGGACTTTGACAAATGCAAAAAGCTCATTTCTGGCTTCTGGAAATCTTGTTGATTGTCACTTATGTAAACAAACATTGTTTATTGCTAAGTTATAGCAGTTTGACTGTCCTGATGATGCTATTTGCACAGAAATGTGTTTGCCTGTAACCAAGGATACATTATTGTTTTCGATTTAGGTGAGAGAGAAGAACTTAATTTGACTGCTAATCGCCTGATGGGCCGAACCCTCACTGTGGAGGTTTCTGTAGAAACCATCCGGAATGCCCAGCAGCAGGAATCCCTACTGCATGCCACAAAGATGATTGATGAAATCGTCAATAAACTTCTAGATGATCTGGAAGACGCCAAAATGCGCCTAATGTCGCTTTATGGTGCGTGCACATCCGACGTACCGGCAGGACCCATCGATCAGAAATTTCAGTCTGTGGTAATTGGATGTGCCATTGAAGATCAGAAGAAAATCAAAAGGCGACTAGAGACTCTGCTCAGAAACTTGGAAAATTCTGAAAAGTCCATCACGTTGTTGGAACATCAGAAATCATCTGTTCGACAGTCTTGCAACAGCAAACAGGATTAACGCATCCTCCTGGCTACTTCTGGCAAATTGCAGGATGAGCAAGGATGCCCATAAAAAGCACAAAGAAGCCAAGAAAAAAATTCTCTGTATGAGCACATGCGTATGTACACATACACGTGCACCAAAGTATCCTTGATTCCAAGTTGCAAGCATTTAATGGGTTTTGGTAGCATTGGCATTTTCTTTTGGCAATAAGGAACGCTATCTGTTCCTCTGTAGAGTCAATACCGCTCTGTTGCAAATTGTAATTGTGCTTCTGCTGAACTCACAGAAACTGTCAAAATCTAGCCTTTCCTCCATTCTTCTGGGTTTTTTTTTTAAACTAAAGTTGTTTTGTCCTATCATGAGATTTCAGCTTTTCTCTGCTGTATACGTAGTGTGTGAACCAGACTTTTGGGGGACAAGAAACAAATCCTGGCAATAAATCAAAACCATTAATAAACTGTTTATGGTATTTTCATAAACAACAGAGTGTCCTACTCATTACCATTTGTAATTTGGCAGTTTTTGAATATTTTGAATAAACAGATCACAATACTTTCAAGAGACAGACAGATACCTCCAGTTTTTAACTGAGGAAGTGAAAAGCAATACATGCATCCAGAGGTCAAAACTGAGCCTGAAAATGAGCTCTGGCTCTTGTAATGCCCTCTCCAACCATCCTGCTCCCATTGGCTTGCAGTAACTTGAGGTTGCTGTGTATTTCTTTAAAAGATAACAGAAGGGGGAATTGTATTTTATCAGTTGTTACACCACAAATCCACTTTGCATCATCATCTGTGAAGCCACAGAGCAAAACAACTGACTTCTCAACTGGCAGACACCATATTTGTGTCTTGTGTATGATGGTACTTTTTATATCCAGTGTTACTTAACTCTTTGTGTGAGTGGTTTTTGGGTTTATTTTTTCCTTCCACCCTCTCAGTCCCAATAATTACTGCTCATCATCACCGTGCTCTGTGGCTGTGGGTCAAAACTTGCAGATTTTAGGGTGTGCCTGGAACTTTGCAACCCCCTGTAGCCTGTCAGTCTTGCACTATTTCACCCAAGGGTGGCGGTGCCCTGAGGGGAGCAGAGACTTCTGTGGCCCAGCCCTCAGCCTTCTGAACTTGGTTCAGGTTACAGCTCAGCTAGAAGGAGCTGCAGTGATGCCACCAACCACAGCTGCCTTGGTGGCAATGAGTGTTACAGCTGGAGCATCACACCTGGATGCTCCCAGCCTGTGGAGGGAGCACTTCATGTCAGGCTCCTTAACAAGCAACACTTTGGAGATCCATGGTTTTAAACTCCTTGGATGGGAACAAGGGCTTCGCAGGAGAACTCGGAGCTGCACTTCTTGGAAACCTCAGCTGCTACAAGGTCACTGTCACTGCATTTTGTTTGCAGAAACAGTATTTCAGGTGGGTGCTTCAAAAGCAGTCAAAGTTTCAGCTTTGAGACTGTGAAGAGTTTGTAAGAGTTTGGTGAAATTAATTCTATTATTCCACTTTAAAAAATCTTCCAGCTATTCAACACTAGTAAAACCCTTTACAATAATACATGGCATGAGTTTTCTCAGAAATCATGCTGTGCAATAGTTAAGTTGAACACAGCTTCTTGTTGCTTAGAATATTCCTTCGATATTTGGGGGTTTTAAGGCCATATATGATTATTCAGGCAAAAAGCATTGAGCTTTGTTTTCTTTCTTAGATGCTCACTGTTGTACCACTAGCTAAGGGAATTTTCATTTTTTATAGCACTTGTGCTATCATAAAATAGTTGGGTTAGACAGCACCTATAAAGTCCAATGCCTCTGTAATGAGTTTTAACACATTGCCAGTTAATCCTTATTGGGGTATTAAGCAAGCAAATTGTTTTTCTGTGTGCAAAACCATGTGCAAGAGGAAGCAGGAGTGTGTTAGTTCTGATATTTCTCAGATACCTGGTTAAAGAGCCAGACACAGATGCTGACTTGTGTTTTAGTAAAAAAAAAAAAAAAAGAAAAAAACCCAAACAACATAACCCCCCCCATCCAACATATTTACCTGTTTCTTTTCAGAAAATGCATCAGGTATCTTTAATATATTAATAATAATTTAATGCCACTTCAGTGTCTACAACCATTGACTTAAACCCTGTCACTGTATTGGCCAGACCACTCATGAAAAGAAAAATGACCAGAAAGAGCAGAACAGAATCCATATTTTGTATTTCAACCCCAGGTAAAGAAATCAGAGGCAAGAGCTCAGCATTTCTATTAGACTGGAGTGGCCACACTTGTTGCTTTGAGGATATCTCATATGCTGCCTTGCATCCCAACTGTTGGCAACAAATGGACTAGAATCAGGCACACAAATTTCTCCATCAGACTGAGGTTGCACAGCAACAGGGTTATAGCAATTTTTTTGAAATTTAATATACTGACAATTTAATATAACCACAAAAGTAACGACTTGTATCAGACCAAACAGTAAGCAAACAAACATGTTTTAAGTTGCATGATGCGATGAGTGTCACTTACAAGAGAACAGCAGAATTAACTTGTAGGGATTTTATGGGAATGGCATACACAGAATATTCAGTTTTAAACACTGATTTTTCTACTTGAGGATCTGGTATGTTGACTTTTTTTTCTAAAAATCTGTTACATTTACTTGAGATCATGATGGTGATAAAAACAGTTACATGCATTATCTGGTTTAGCCACTCACATTTAAGTAATTTATTAGTAACGATACATCTTTATCCTTGCAATGAGGGTGGTATTTCTCCTGGTTCAGATTAATTTTTAATTTTTTTGACCAACTTGAATCAGTTCAGCAGAACTGATGAACTATTTATCAGTATTACCCTACTACTAGAAACCTGAGAATGAGTCTAGTTCAGTACTAGGACTCACCTGGCTTTGAGATGACTCCTATATAAGACTTCAACAGGGAACATTAGGAAGTTTCTCTTATTCCATTATATCATCGTTCACCTCTAATCTAAGCATTGCTATGTTTGTCATTTTGTAATTTTGATTACCTGTTTGCATGCCGTATTTAACAGAAGTATATTCTTCTGTCAATATTTGTGCACTAGAAAGAAAATATGCACAGCTGTTGCTTCCTACAAAAAGATGGCAAGGTCGTATTGATGAATTCAAGCCTGTTGGACCATCCTCGCTCTCTAATTTTGCTACAGTTAGTGTTCAGGGACTGCAGCTTCAACCCAAGGTCTATGACTCTAGTGAGGAAAGCAGTAGGGGCTCAGGTACCATCACTGGAATCTGAGCAGCACGTGTGTTCTCTTGCTGCATGACAGAACTCCCACATAGGGTCTGCAAATCATGAATAAAGATCATTCATTCTGTTGTTACATGGCAGCTCTCAACCTGAAGGGGTGAATTAACAGGTTCAAAACAAAGGCTCACTGAGTGTTACACGTGTACCCCTGCGTAACTCCCAGAGAGTGCTGCGTGTTCAGCTGCTCAGTGCCCTTTAGTTTAACGTACCTCTGCAGAAGTGATGCAAAACTACATGTCAGATACACTGCAGCCCAATAATGAAGAAAATAAAAAGTCAAATTTTACTGAAGCATAAGAAAATTAAACAGGAAGACAGACAGTGTGGTAATTCAGGCATTTTGGCTACAAAAGGTAAGTTTTGCCTTAAATACTGAAAATAAGAAAGCTCCAAAATTGTCTTAAGTGGAATATTTAATTTTCTTTTTTAAATTAACCACACACACACACAAGCATAAAAATCTTAGTGTGATCAGTCTTACAACTTTGAGGTTTGTTATTTCCAGTTGGAAATACATCCCTAGCGTTACCGCTTTGCATCTAACGATATCCCACATACTGGGAGAACACCCATTCACTGAATGGATATAGCACAGGAGAGACAGAGCTGTAATGTCATTCATGCTCTTTAGTGAATCTTTATTTCACTAAGGCATTAACAACGACTGAAGTTTTCTGCTAATGGCAGAATTATCAGCCAAAAGCAAAGAATTTAGGCAAGATTCAGATAATACAGCCAATGAACTGTTCAAGAGGTATAAACAATATATAGGAGTGCAATGAACATAAATCTCAACAAAACACTGTGTCTTGTGGCAGGAGCATCTGTTGCTTCTTAATCGAGGCTGCCACGGGCATAACAGAGCTACATCCTCACTACATCTTCCCATGCGATCACAGGGATGCACAGAGAAGGCTCTGCATCTGTAGGTTTTGCTCACTAAAACATGTGATATTTTAATAAGAACACCTTGAGTGAAGAATGGAGCAATGGTTGTAATAAAAATTATTCATGTGGGACAACAAAAGTGCTAAAACATTTAGGCACATCTCTTCATCCAAAAGGCAAAAGTTACTGCCACTGAAGAGTGTCGTGAATACCTAAGGGTCCCTGCAATACGCACATCATCTGGTTTACACCTACACACTAACCCCAGTAGGATAAAGAGCCAAAATCTGCAAGCAATGTATATGCAGAGCACTTTGCAGACAAATGCTAATTTGGACAGTCTCCATTTCAGTTATATTGGAGAACAAATACTGCAAGGTCACAACAAAGAAAGAGCTACTTTAGATTTAAGATGGGAATGAAATTAAAACTCACTGTTACCCAATGCTGTGAATAACTATTCCTGCACTAAAGTATATGTACTACATTTCAACATATCCTAAATTTATCAAGTCTGTAAAGTCCCCACCTATGAAAATTTCTGCTGAGTTTTCAGTCCTTAAAACAGTGATTTATAGTGAGAGACTTTAAATACAAAAAAACTACGTTAATAGCACAGTGTTACAGTACAGTGTGTAATAGTACAAATGGTCATTATACATAAAAAAGACTTCAGTATGCTGTACAAAGTCAAGGCAAAAAAAGATGTTTCAGACACTTTATGGTTTTGTTTCTTTTTCAAGAAAAATTAATAAAAAACGTAGAACTGGCAAAAGACAATGAAAAGTTTCCATATTAAAAACAGTTGTCAAAATTCTTAATGCATACACTCTACCCTAAGTTGTAAGGTGGCCCCATGATGTTCAACCATCTTATCCCAAGTACCTTACTTCTTAAATTGTTAAGACGGAATTTACTCCACTTATACATACAGTGATTAAATGCACTTGTTAAAAAATAAAGGTCTTTATCCAAGAGAAAATACAGGAAACATTACAGTGAAGAGCACATGGTTTTGCTGCAATAGCAAAAGGGACGGAGTAACTTGAAGGCCGCCTTCTGGCCAGCAACAGGAGATCTCTAATAGCTGGTCAAAGAAACAATGGTACTCGGTAGAAAGGCTAATACAGTAAACAGAAAATACAGAGTTCAGAGATCTTTAGTGTTTGTGCATAACTTGCCACCCATTTCTCTCCCTGCAGACAGTGGGAAAAAGAATACATTTCAGTTTTCATACTCAATGACTTAGAAACAAAGTCACTCAAGCTCTCTACATGAATTCACATAGTGAAAAGTCCTTCCTTCAAAAATATACAGGATCACTCATTTTCATTCTCATACACCATTTAAAAAACTATTAAAACTCTAAATTTTTTAAGCAGCATTTTTTTGCATTTGTCACTGGCAGGCTTGTTGTAGAAATCTTAGAAAGTTAAAATTATATCATACCATACAAAAACATGTAAACAAAATGGATAGTTTGTAAAAGGCATGCATGCTCTTGAAGAGGATTATGAAGTGTTTATATTTGCTAAATAAAAGGTATCTCGCTTAGCATTTTTAAAAGCACCGTAGTGATTTAGGAGCCTAAGCCCAAACAACTTTAAATTAGATTTGGGCTCCTAAACATCTAAATAAATTCTGTAAAATTACTGAAGCACTTCGAAAATTTTTTGCCGTGTCTCTGATCTTGCAGAATTAGATTTCCTTAACCAGCAGCTAGCTTTGAATCTGAGACAATATTCAAGAATGTCTGATTAATATAATCAGCTGCAAGTTTTTGGATCCTCCGTAACTTAGTTCATGGTATTTATGAAAAAATTTTCTATTAAGATAAATACTTCGTGACATCACTTTGCAAGTTCCTTTTTCACAGACAGCACAGGAAATAACAATCACATTTGAACAAGAATATGACTGTATGCTCCTTCTGAGTAGCTATTAGTGTCATTTGTTCAACCTGTTAAGACTGAGAAAAACAAACCCACAAAACATCTGTAGCATAGCATTAGGTAAAAAAGAGCATTTTTGGCACCATACATTTTTAAATCGAAGCTTTTAGGCCCAAAGTATAGCAAGTTCAATGTACCCAGTGGCAGCTGGGAAAGCCTAATCTGAAATGCAACATTTTTAAAGGAGAGCTGGAAGATGCTATTTTATGATCATTAGCTGATCTCCAAGTAACACACACTGGAACCAAGTAAATATTCATCCCAAACGTCAACATATATACCTTAGTACACATATATATATATAATGCAAGGATCTTGCACACACAGAATTGCCAAAATCCATATTGATATGGTCAGGGATAAAATGCAGTAGTGTCTTTTTGTTCTTCATTTATCTTCTTAGTGTCCTGACTAACAAGTTCTAACATTTTCTTTGAAATTTAGCTGCACAGTTGCTACGTTACCTTGGGCCACAGAGTTACGGTCTGTACCTATGCTTGTAAGTATTATCCTCGTGTTAAATGTGCTTTGCAATTCAGCAAGACCTAGTTCACAGCTCTGTAAATAATTCCTTGAAAAAGGAAAAGCTTGCCTAATTTTTACAGTGCCCAAGGCAGCCACGGTTCTGTGTGTTGCCACCAGGTGTCTCACATCACACAACAAACCCACAGCATCAGCAAGTTCATTTAAATCCACCCTCTGTAAAGGATCCCACAGGCACAAGATTTGCTAAAGCACTAGTGAAAATACCTCTACAGCTGGTTTTATTCTGTATTCAATTGCACAACTTCATCCAATTCACTGCGTTGCTTTATTTCCTTCAAAAGTGGTCTAAGGTATACTGCAGTTGCTAAAAGGACTTCTGTTTTTCTTGGTCCTCTGTTTGTTGGGTTTAAGGTTGATGACATCTCCACCATTAAGAGTGCTAGAATTTTGGTTGGAGTGACTTCCACCAGCTGTATTAAAAACACCTACAGAATTTAAAGACAAGAAAAGTATTTTTATTTCTTTACTTCCTGCAGCATAATACATTTAACACTTAAAAAGCAACAGCCGCCAAGGCACACACAGCACTGCACCTCAAATGCATACGCTAGTTTTTAAAAGCTTTATCTATTTCTGGGTCAATTTTGCAGCTAAATTGGAATAGGAAGCAGTTGCAATTACTAGCCAGGCAGTATTTACAGCTGGCATGCATCTATGTAACTGAAGGGCAGCATATGCACTCATCTGTGTATGTTACTAACTGCACAAAGTTATGGGTAGTTGAGTAATATAATAAAAGAAAAACATGGCAATTTTAAATGCAGAAACTTTGCTGATACAAAGGTAAGTAAGACCTGAATGAAAAGGTTTTAAGGGCTTGAAGGAAAATAAACAAACTGAGTCAGAAATGCTTTAAAGAACTACAGAAGTTCAGTGTTTCCTTACAAAAGGCAGTTTAAAAGGACCCTCTGATTACATGCCAGACTCTTTCCCTGTGAGTCTCATAAGTCCACACCAAGATGAGCAACACTAATACTAATTACATTTAAAAAACCAACATGTATCCTTTCTGAAGTCTTTGCACAATCTTGTTTAAGTGAATTTAATAAAAGGACACTTGCCAAACAGTAGCTAGAAACTTTTGTACATCAGTTTGACAGTCTTGTAACTTTTAAGAGTCACAAAGTTATTTTACAGAAGGAAAGAGATGATATCCTAAGATAGGAAGGTAATAATTAGACCCTGATTCACCTTGTATTAATTCCATATGGAAAGAGATGAGAACACAAGCTTTGACAGAACAAAATACTGTTTCAGGTTTGTTTCTTTTATTACAGTATACATACCAATCTTGTTACTGCTTGTATGTACTAGTTCTGAATCTTCAGCTGTTTGTTGCTTGAGCTTTTGAAGATACTTATCAGCCAAATACTTAAAAACTGGAATGTTAAGAAGAAAAAAGGTACAACACAGAATGCTTAAAATCTTAATATTAATAATAATGCATTTGTATCAAAATTCTGCATAGTGGGGAAAAAAGTGCATTCAGCATCTCAGGTTTAGCCCAATCTGGTGAGTGATTCTCGGCAGGCCCGTGTACCTGGGCAGAATCCAGCTTAGTCCGGTGTCTGCCCAGGTCTTAGAGTTTGCACTAGAGTCTTGCATATAAGCGTCTCAATACTCCTTTAAAAAAGCTGGCACGTGTATACTGCCAAATGTTCCAGTTCACGCAACTTGGAACTTTTAAAAGTTGTGTAGGAATTTAATATATATATTTTGTTTGCAAGAAGCCTTAGAATAATAACAGTCATGTAAAGTAAGTCTATTAATAAAACTTGGCAGCAACATTTTTCTAATTAACTAATTCTACCCTCATTTCTATTGGGGAATAAAAAGTTGACCTAGAAATCTGAAAAAATACATAACTAAAGCAGAATTTTCAGAACCTGTTCGTGTTATGATTATTTACATTTGTAATTCAACTCATGTAAAGATGCTCCAGAAGCATTTTACATTTTCTCTTGCAGATTTTTTCTCAAGGTGAATGATGTTAATAGAGAAGAAACAGTCAGTTTACTATTAAGTTTAACTAATTAAACAAAAATAAATACATTACATATTAGAATTCATGATTATTTAAACCCATGCCACAAAAGACAGAGACTGAAAACTATAACAGTACTCTTATGAAATTAAATATATGCATTAAAAAGAGGTACTTGGGAACTAATAAAATATCATCAGGAGAAAAAAGGCTGCACAAAACACAATCTTTTGATTTTCTTTATTTAAATGTAACTATGAAATAATTGCTTACATCAATTATTTTTGAACTGTTAACAAAATAATCTGTTAAATAATTTGTATATTGTAATAATTGAACTTATATATACATTTTTTTTAAAAAAGCTCGATGTTTACTGACAGTCATTAGGACTCAACAGCCTTAACACATTGACACTTGTAAATATTGCAGTTATGCACTGTGGGAGGGAAGGGAAAGATGTACACAAAGAAATGGGCCTAACACACTGACACCAACTAATTCCAGCTATGTTTAAGGCATGCTGCTAAGGAATATAAAAAGGATTGCCCACAGTGTGCAATGACGTGGGAAGTAACAGATGGGCTCTGAACTAAGGGGACAGAGTGCAGTGGGCAGGAAAGAGCCCCTCCCGCTGCACCTCCTACCTTCAGTTACATTCAGGTCTTCCTTCACAGACGCTCGGTAGAACCTCACTTTTAGCTTTTTTGCCAGTGCTTCTGCCTCCTCACTGCACAACAGAAGACAACTTTGTAAATTATCTGTTTCACTTGCCAGCATTTATTCTTATAAACAAATTGCTTCATGGTAAGTTAAACATAGCAAAGTGGGTCGAGAAACTCAAGACAGTCAAAAAGTACCTGATCCTTAATTTCTTTACAATATCTCCATTATAAAAAGAAGGTATTTCACATGGAGTTTCTTAATGACCCAAAGTAATCACTTTTCAGTATTTATTGACTGCATGAAATAAAACTTCCCAAGGGTTCAAAGGTGTCAGTGAAACCAAAAGAAAGGAGGCTGTAGAGTCACAACAATTACCACTGCAAAGTAAAAGCAACAACAAAAAAGTAATCCTTAAGTATATCTTAATGAAGCAGTATGCTATGCAATCAGATGAGTGCAGAGATGAAATCAAGAATTACTTTTTTCTGTGAAAAGGAACTTATGCTAAATTTTAAGGAAAAGCTGAAGAAACATATGAATTCTTCCCTGAGAAAAGTCACATCATCAGAAATATTACATTACTGAGGCAGACAGTGTATTCTGAGAACCAAACCTAAGTGACATACCATGAATAAAGGAGTTCAAATGCAATTTTGCTTTTCCAGTGGAAAATCCTCAGTATTCTTTGCAGAGGGAGTAGAAGCTGATTTATGCCATCAATAGCAAACAGATAACAAAGAAAGCCAGTGCAGGAAACAACAAAAAAGAAGAAATAATATAATCTCTCAGGAAGATGGCAGAAATAAAGGAAGTGGAGAATGAGAAACTTTGCAATGCACTACCTTCTACATGATATGCTGTGGTAAATAAAAGTTAGTGTTTGTTAAGCTGGTTTTACAGCAAGAATGAAATTGGTCATCTACACAAAGGCAGAATGAACTGACAATAAAACAACAATCAGCAAGAAAGATTCAGCAGCATGCAGTTTGAAAATATTACCACCTACACATTTCTATAGTTATAACGTTCTGATAAAAATTAAAAAGAAAAAACCAAAGAAGAGTGAAGCAAAGAAAATTAAGATGCTTTTTCAAACAACCTGTTTAATACTCTGTCATTTTAGCATGCATTCAGTACACAAGCTAGGCAACGTGCCTTCACTGGTGCACAGCACAGTTTAAAAGCAGGTGTGTATTTTAACAGGAAAGTTATAGTTTTAGAATTTCTGATTTAAAATAAAAAAATTAAAAAGGGGCATGAATCATATCATGGCACAACCAAACTTTTCATGTTATGCCTCTATAATTTTTGGCTTCAGAAGGTGATGTGAAGCAAATAGAAAGCTCCTAGTTTTGCCAGCAGATCTGCCCAAGTATCTCATGCATCAAAACTCATCCCCTGTGCTTCTAGGGCACGTGTGGATGCAGGACACAGGCTGGACAACCCAGATACTCTTACGTATTGACCAGAAACTTCCACAGACTTCTGTTTTTAAAATTCACGTATACAAGGGGCACATATTGATCTTTAAAAACAGTATGATAAAACTCCTACTTCTTTATGCAAGAGTCATCAAGAAGATCAATCTTATTCTGCACAAGAACTGTGGGAATGTCTCCAACTTCAGTCACAACTTTTTCTTTCCAGGTAGGGATTGCTTTGAAGGAGTCTCTGTCGGTTGTAGAAAACACAAGAACACAAGCCTGGGCTCCTAGAAATAAACAAAAAATTACAAATACAAGTAAATACAAATCAGCCAACAAACTAAGAAAAATCCACTATAATGTATTTAAACTATGAGGGATTTTTCAAGTTCCTCCCATAAAGTGCATTTTTTCCGCTAGCTTGTGCCAAACCACCGGTCATAAATTCCCCAAATGAAAATACACTGCCATATTATTTGCATTATTATGCCCACTCTTCATGATGGCTATAGGTCTGTTACCTTAAAAGCTAATTACAGCATGGTGAATATATGCAGGGGAAAGGAACAGGAGGGGATGTGGAAAGGCTGGTAGAAAGGGAAAGGGAGGTTTTTTTTATTGCTCACTGTTTTCCAGGCAGCTTAATGGAGGCCAGAAGGCAAATATTTTTCCCGTACGCAGTATCTGTAAAGCACATTTCATGTTACTGTTTGTGGTATAGTAATTTGGATTTTGAAAAGCAGAAAACTTAAAAGTTTTCAGATGAAGTTGTAATTATTTCAAGTAAATTGTTTAGTAGCTTTTTTGAGAAAATAAGTGTATTTCTAATTCACACTCGTTCTATCAGAGCACTGTGATAAATTATACAAAATGTTTTGTTATGCTTTTGTAAATAAACCACAGTTAAACCCTATGAATACTGAGAAGGTACTTCCACAGCTGAAATATTAGTGTGTGGTCTTCTGACTGTCCAGTAGCCCTTGGTTATTCTCAAGAAACTAATTTTCTTTGCACACAAACACAAGCTGAGACACTTTATTATTTATATGCGTTCAATACATTTGCTATTTAGTAAGGAAGTGTAAAAGTAATAGATAGCTAATCTTTTAAGACTGTAGTATAATCTTGTGGTGAATATCTCAGATTATTACATATAGCATGAAAAGTTTTTAATCAGTATGAGTTTTCTTTTATCTGTGAGTTTCACCAAGTATCCCCCATTCCTGTGTTCTGTTTGTATTTCTTTGACACAAAGCACTCAAAGTTCTCTTCTTTAATCATTAATTATGAGCTACAACTAGAACTATTACCAAAAAAAATCTATTAGTTGACAAATTGCTTATGAAATATAAAAGGGTCAAAGTACTGTAACATCCTGAACAGCATGGCAAAAATATTATTTTATCGCTAAATGAGGTGATTTTTTACCATAGTAATATATTTTTTTGCAATTGCTTGCAATTAGTTTGCAAGAACTGAACAATGGAATTTTGCCAAGTCATTCATCTCTCTCACATAAAAAAAACAAAAAAGAAACATTTCAGAACCATTGTTAAATTATATGCAAAGAAAACTTAAGTCCGCAATTTGTAACTGGCTAAACAGATAAACTGCCTTTACAAGAATAATACAGTTTATTTTATGAAATAAATACATTTTGCTTATTACTCTTGTGTGAAGATATTCAAGGCAGACTGTACTAGCAAAAGCTGTGCCTAATAAACTATCTTTCTAGGATGACTGGTAGATTTTTTTTCTCCCTTGGATTAATTACTAAGGTTTTGGAACATTTAGAAACATGTGTCTTACAGAAGTAGTAAAACACTTTTAGAGGGAAAATATAAATTCACATTTGATTGTTTGAATGTCTACATTCTGCCCAGTTTCTGTGCAGATATTAGTCTCATTTCATTCTATGTTTTCTAAAGGGCACTACTAAGCATCCTGCATAAAGTGGCCCATAATTACGAAGGGGATCTTGTACAAAGGGGAAAACTATTTAAGAATTGAAAAAGATGAACTAACATTTTATAAACATATTACATTCTATGTATTTCAGAGATCTGCTGACGAAAAAAACCCAACAACTACCAAATAACAAATATGGTATTTTCACCTCTATAGTAGGCCTTGGTTATTGCATCAAATTCTTCTTGACCTGCAGTGTCCCATAACATTAGCCTGACATCTTCATCATTGACTCTGAAACAAACAGCATGGCTTTGTGATCAATACTGTAAGAGGAACAATTCAAAACAATTGACATGGAAATACTTATGTATCTACAGCATAAGTAATCCAAGTCAAATTTAACTGGATTTAAATATAATAATACATTCACCTTCATAACATAATATGGCAATAGTCCCTCAATTACACCAAATGCCCTTTACTGAGCATATGATGTAAGTGGTCTGTATTACTTTTTCCTCTTCCTTTCCTCCTCTTCCTCTAAGTGGAGAAATAATACAGACATCAAAACAAAAATTAGGTGCTTGAAGAATGGTCCTTTTGTCTTTTTAATCAGCTTACAGAATTCATAGGATTGTCTTACTCCTCATTACCATAGTATTTTCCACTTTATCAAACATAATTGTGTATTACCTGCTTATTATGCACAAACGCATTATTTTCCACATTTTTACCTACAGTGGTTAATAAATTTGTGTAATCATTTTACCATAAGCAGTTTTACTTCTCCCACAAGAAATTATTAAAAGCAATTTAAAAAAGTAATCAACATGTGGTAGAATACACAGGAAACTTGTCAAAGAGCTTAGTATGGCAGAGGTTTCAAATTTTATTTATAATTTTAAATTCTGGATGGAGAATAAATGATACAATTTTAGCCCACATTGCAAGAGAGAAAACAACTCCCTTTAATGTACTTCAGAAACAGCAGGCCTTGTCTTCCAAATCTTTGTAAATCTCAGGATTACAAGAGAAGAAAGAAATAGAGAGAGAGAGTCAATAGTATGTCATCTGTTTAATACATACTGGATTTGTCTTTCCAGGAAATCTACACCAATAGTTTTCTTGTAGTCTTTTGTAAAAATCCCCTTGCAATATCGCTGAATCATACTGGACTTCCCAACAGCTCCATTTCCTACTACTACCACCTTGATGGCCACTTCCATATCTTCTTCCAACATCTTTGTGTCTCAGGCGACTCTCTGGTTTATTCAGGAAACTGTTGATTCTGTCAACGAAGTAAATAGTTATTATGTTCATAAAAATGCTGTCAATAAAAAGCAAGAGGAAAGATGATCACACACATCAGAGTGCATATAGACAGTACAATTTATTTCTGCCTCAGTCACAGACTGTTTAAGTGACCTCAGACAAGTCAGTTAACTAACTTTCATTTGCCACTTATTAATTAGAAATTACCAGAAATCAGAAATAGAAAACAATTTGTTGGGCTTATTGAAAAGATATTCAAATGTTGGTGGATTTTTTTTTTTTTTATGAGGAAGAAATGGAAGCACAGAATCACAAAATCATAGAGTCATTAGGGTTGGAAAGACCTCAAAGATCATCAGGTCCAGCAATTACCCCAGCATGGCCAAGTCTACCACTAAAGCTTGTCTCTAAGTGCCACATCTACACATCTTTTAAACACCTCCATGGATGATGATGCAACCACTTTTCTGGGCAGCCTGTTCCAATGCTTGATAACCCTTGCAGTGAAGAAATTTTTCCTAATAAACCTCTGCTGGCACAACCTGAGGCCAGTTTCTCTTGGCTCTCACTAGCTGCCTGGAAAAAGATGCTGACCCCCACCTGGCTACATCCTCCTTTTAGGTAGTTGTAGAGAGCAGAAAAGTCTCCCCTGAGCCTCCTTTTCTCCATGCTAAACAAGCCTAGCTCCCTCAGCCATTCCTCATAGGACTTATCTCTAAACCCTTCTCCAGCTTCATTGCCCCTCTCTGGACTCTCTCCAGCACCTCAATGTCTTTCTTGCAGTGAGGGGCCCAGAACTGGACAAAGTACTCAAGCTGTGGCCTCACCAGTGCTAAGCACAGAGGGACAATCCCTTCCTTGGTCCTGATGGCCACCCTATTTCTGATACAGCCAGGACGCCTTTGGCCTTCTTGGCCACCTGGGCACACTGCTGGCTTGTGTTCAGCTGCCTGTCGACCAGCATCCCCAGGTCCTTTTCTGTCAGGCTGCTCTCCATCCACTCTTCCCCCAGCCTGTAGCACTGCCTAGGGTTGTTGTGACCCAAGGGCAGGATCCAGCACTCAGCCTTACTGAACCTCACACAGCTGGCCTCAGTCCATCAATCCAGCCTGTCCAGATCCCTCTGCAGAGCCATCCTACCCTCCAGCAGATCAACACTCCTGACTGACTTGGTGTAGTCTGCAAACTGACTGAGGGTGCACTAGACCCCCTCATCCAGCTCACTGATACAAATATTAAACAGGGCTGTCCCCAACACTGAGCCCTGGGGGACTCCACTAGTGACCAGATGCCAGATGGATTTAACTCCATTCACCACCATTCTCTGGGCCTCTGTCCCTCGAACCCTGGTGTGCCTCCCCCAGGCTTTTCCTCTAGAGAGCCTGGTTTTATTCCTTTCCCCCTTCAAATCCAATTTAAAACTTTCAGTGAGTCCTACTCCCTGCCAAACATCTTTTCCCCGCTTTGAGACAGGCATAACCCATCTGCTGACAGCAGGCTTGGTGTTGTGTAGACCCCACTCATGATCAAAACTCACAAAATTCTGCCTGTAACACCAGGCTCTGTTTCTTTCCTTTCTATTCTTGCTACTGAAAGGACAGTAAAGAACACTGCTTGTGCTCCTGATCCCTTAACCAGTCATTCCAAGGCTCTGAAGTCTCTCTCGATTGCCCTCGGACTTGCTGCAATTTCATCCTTGCCTATCTGATAAAAGCTAAGTTTCCCTCGCGTTTTGCTGTGCCGGGATATCATCACAATAACATTTCGCAACTGCAGAGTGCCAGATTTACCTCCCAAGAGGCACGTCACCCTCCTTTCGAAGCTCAGGAAAATACATCCCTTTTAAAGGCTCTGCCCATGCCCCCTCTCGCAGCCCGTGCTGGCAGAGCCGCGCCACCCGGCGCCCTCGCTCCGCTCGCCCAGACAGGCGCCGTTTCTGGGCCGCCCTGGTTGCATTAAACGCCAGCCTACAGCCGTGTCTACCGAGTGTTTGGCAAGCCCCGTTAGCGCCGGAGTTCGGATGGCCATTTTGGGCGAAGACGGAGAGAGCCGCCCGAGGGTCTCCGTGCAGGGACCCGCCGCCCCCTCCCGGCCCCGGCCGGGGGCCACACCGAGGGCTGAGGCTCGGTCGCCCCGGCCCCTCCCGCGGTCCCGGCCCCGCTCCCCGCCCGCCCGGCCCGGGATGCCGCGGCCGCCGCCGGGTCCGGTCCCCGCCCGCCCGCCCGCCCGCGGTCCCTCTCACCAGCCGCCTGCGGGAGCGGGCGGGCAGCGCTCCCTCCCAGGGCACGGCGGTGCAGGGGCGGAGGCGGGAGAGAGCAGACGGAGGGAAAGCGAGAGGCAGCCGCTCGCTAGGGCCGACCCAACCCGGACGCACATCCCGGCTCCCCCGCCCGGAAACGCCGTCAGGACAGGGGGCGCCGCTCGGGGAGGTGCCTGCCCGCTGCCTCCGCCCCCGCGGCGTCCGGACCCCCGCGGAGTGGGGGGTGGCTGGGAGACCCCCGACAGGCTTTTGCGGTGGGGTCCCTGTCCGTCTGAGTCGGGCTTGAAGCGAGGGAAGTGTTGTTTTTGAGGGGTTTTCGTTCCTGAGGAAAGATACGGACAAAGCTGATCTTCCCGGCCTCCGGGTGCATTCATCCCTGTTCCACTCCCTATCCGCCGGCCTTCCTCACCTCATCCTTCATGGAAAACAGAGTGATCAGCCACGGGCTTTCCTTAGGCTATCACTGAGGGCAGCTGCTTCCCTGTGCAGCTTTTTTTTGACCGAGGTGTGCACATCATCGTGGCACATGGTCTGCCAGCTCCCAGGCTTTATATAAAGCAGGGTGCGGTAAGTTTTGGCATGACTGTAGCTATGATAGTCTTAAAATCTGAAGATGTTCCCTTGTTTTGGTTGGCTTGGGTTTTTTTGGTTAAACTGACAAAAAATGCCCCCTGTCCTAAATGCGCTTTCCATGCTGCGGAACACACCCTTTGGGCTGGGCTGGCTGCTCTCAGTGCCCCCCAGCCCTCCTGCTACTCAGGTATGGCCGATTAACACTCGGATATTGCCAAGTGTGGGCTGCTGAAACCTGCCTTGCCCAACTGAGGGCTCTTCATGCCTGTCCTGTGCCTCCCAAGGCAACATTTTCACTCTAGAGTCAACTAGCGTTGCCTGTGCCTAAATAAATACCTTTTGGATTAGCACATTTTGCAGCTGCATCCCAAAAGAATAGTTAGATTTTGTGCATGGTTTCTATTTTGAAATTTGTATGCTCATTTTGTTAGTACTGACACTGGCTTGTAGTCTCAGATCTGTCTGATGCCAGGGCTTCTCTGTACCAACAGGCCTTGAATTGGAGAGCCCTAACATTATGAGACATTTATTACTTGTCTAATACCAAGTAACACGTTAGAAATGTAACTTATTATACTTCCTTGATTTCACCATAGGAAATGTGAAGTGTGTGAGTGGGATTCATCTCACTAAGACCTACATTGTAAACATTTCTGTGATATCGTTCACATGGTGTCAAATATCCCAGGCAGACTGTTCCCCGTTCCCTCTGTTGACTGGAAAAGGAGCCTGTTACCACAGCTGTATAAGGGTAGAGGAGATATAGCCTATCTTAAGTGCCCTAATTTAGTCAGCAACTTAGTGATGCCTCTAAGTAATTTTAGTTTTAAGTTTTCTGTTCTTTAAATTCTATACGTTGGGTAACTGTTTTGTGAAGTGTAAGGCTAGAACATGTGCTGTGACCTGTCTGCCCTGTTGGAGATGCACAGATATTTCTTTTTCAAGCCCCAGCAATTCAGTGAGGCTAAACCATTCCAGCATGCTGGATTGGGTATAATGTTGGGAATACTGGGTATATTCAGGAAACTATTCTTATCATGTCCCCCAAAGGAAAGAGAAAAATGGGGGAACTGATACATTCATAGATTTCAAGGCTTTAGCTTAGACATGATTTGATGACTTGTGGTGGGATCAGCCAGCAGTGTGACTTATTTCCAACTAAAAAATTATATCTCTTTAAAATTTGTCTAAATTCCAGTCACTGGATCTTACTACATCTTTTCATGGAGACTCGCTGGCACCTATTCTTGGATATCTTTTCCACTGGCAGATACCAGGGTACACATCAGCTGGGAAACTTCT
Source organism: Empidonax traillii (assembly GCF_003031625.1). Classification (NCBI taxonomy): domain Eukaryota; kingdom Metazoa; phylum Chordata; class Aves; order Passeriformes; family Tyrannidae; genus Empidonax; species Empidonax traillii. The sequence continues at coordinate 166,981 of NW_020955436.1, read as the reverse complement.
CTTCAGCAAACCAGATATCCCAAGCCCCCTAAGACACTTATCACAATGCTAACTTTTCAGCATCTAGATCACTTTCTGTGACACACTTTTGAACACTTTTAAGTACTTTGATGTTATAAGCAGATACACCAAATTAGCAAGAGGTACAGAGGTGAGACAAATTCCTGCCTTCTAGTTTGCCTTCCCCTTACAAACCCCCAAAAGGTCAGGCTAATCCCTTTTGCCATACCATTTGATCAAGGTTTCTTATTCAGACAGTTTCCTGTATATTCTCCTGTGATTAGTGCCTTCTGAGGCATTTTTTAACATGAGTAAGTGGTTGGAATCCTTTTTCTCCCAGATGTACTACAGTACACCTAGCTACAATGAAATTATTTTGTTTGACTGCAAGGCAAATCAGATTAATGTATAACAGGAAGGTACTGCCAACCTTTATTAAAGTCCTCTCTTTGTTAATAGCAAGCTTTACATGAATATCACTGGTAAATCAATAAAAATGTTAAATAATCTTTCACCAAGAGTCCTTGGAAGTCCCATCACAGTAACTCTAATTTCTGCTTCCTCCATAATCACAACTATATTCTGAAACCTCTCAGTGAGCCAATTCAACGCATCTGCTGCATGCCCTGTTTTTCCCACACAGTGTGTGCATTTCAGCAAATGCAATTCTGAAAAAACAAACCAACAACAAAAAGAGACAGCAACTTTTTAATATCATGTGTTTTCTGTGAGAATATGCCACATGCTGGACTTTTAGTCGTGTATTTTTGTTAATGTGATGAAAATATTTCCATTTATATATGTTCATTTTTTACTATCTTAAATCCTTTTAAAGCTGAATTTTAATGAATTTGCTCATATAGAATACCTTGGAGCTGAACTGCACAGTAGTTAGTCATGAAGGGTAAGATCCTACAGCTGAAGTAGAAATGTGTAAGGTCAGAGACACAAGTGAATGGTGATGCACTCTTTTGAGACGATGACTAAGCTCACCAGTTCCCACAAGCTCCTAAATTTACATGGGTGATAGTGGACTATACTGTAACAAGTCATGCAGAGATTTGCAGTGATTCCCCATCTCAGCTTTATCTCCTCTGTACTCCACCGATCGAGAGAGATGAGGCTGACACTTGCCAAGAGACACTTCTCTGCAGTCCAGCTACTCAGACTCATGGATGCAAACCATCTGGACTTTTCAAAGTGTTTGAGTTGGAGGCCAAGGTTTGCCTCTCAAATCTGCTGCCACTGATAATTATTTTGTACTCTCTCTCTCTCTCCTATTACTAGAAGCTTTGCAAATTTACAATTTTGACATACCATTTTATTCTGACCATATTTGTTGCCACTTAATTTTTTTGTATTTTCTGTAACGTCCTTTCTATATCAGAAAAACAAATTTTCCAGACAATGCCTATAAAGAATCACCAGAGTAGCCTAAAATATAAAATATCCCAAGCTTTTACTTATATTCCAAGCTTATATGTCACATCCAAGAGAGCATCCTCTTAAAGCAGTTTTATGTTTTCTTTTTTTTCCTTGAACAGAACCTCCACTGAAAGTTGAAGAAAAAAATATACAACTCAATCACAGGAACATTTAGGTATGAATAAAAAAAACAGCATTCACTTGAATGCCACAGTGTAAAAGTGTCAGTAGATATTTATTTATTTACATTAAGCCTATCTGGGAAATACAAAGTCCCATATTTTATTCAGTATTTGCTTTCATTTTGATTCTGTAAGTTTATTACAAATAATCAAATTTTGCTTGACATCTAAATGAAAAAACAGACAAAAATAGATTCTTAGAAGTCATACCACTTTTCATTGCCATTTATTTTTATTTTTCATATTTTTCGTGTATATATCCTGTTTTATTTTAATTTTCATATATTCCACCAATTTATCAAAATATAATTTTTTTTACTCTGTTATTTTTGTATTTTTTGAAGTTGATGATTGCATGCTACATTCTGACATTGTCGTTTTGTAATCCCGTGGTTGGAACTATGTCAGCCAGGTCAGAAAAAGTAAGATGTGTTGCACTGAAGCATTTTTGTGGCTATTTTTTTAATTCTAACCATATTAATGTTTTAAGACTGCAGTTATTAATGCATTGTTACATAAATTTTAAATATGCCCAAACCAAATGATCTATGTGTAGATGTTAAGAAGCCTTGGGACATCAGCAGTTTTGAAGATGTTCGAAGACACTTCCATCACCTTAGTCTTGAGAACTTATGATGAAAATACATACAATTAATTAAAACAAAGTTACTCAGAGATCTAGACTGTGAAGACTTTTTCTTGCTATCCAGTGTCATTTGTAAACATTGTTTTTGTGCAGAACTGTATTTTAATCCTTATGTGAAAGTAGAGGAAAATGTCCCTGTGAAGTGCAAAACCTTCCTAATGAAAAGCCGAGGCCATTCAGTAACTGGAATCACCAGGATACAGTAAGTTATAGTTGAGTTAATTCTCAGAGGCAATTACGGGTTTTACAAAGATAGTAATTTGCTTCTTTTGTTCACAGATACACTGTCATCATCAACATTTAGTTTCCCCCACATTTTTGAAGTTCTCTTTTGAGTCACTGAAGGCTTTATAGGAAATAGATCATTTGAGAAATACCTTGTGTGACTGTATCTATTTTGGGGTCCGATCTTGGCAGTCAGTTAAATGCATTTACCAGTGCATTTGCAGTGGCAGGAATTAGAGAAAAGACCCACACACATGTGAATCCCTATAGCTAGGCAATGGGGTAGCCAGATTTTTATTATTTGAGAGATTTTTCAGGGACTGGAATTGTTCAAAACCGTCACATTAGTAAAACTGGAAAAGTCCATTTTGTGTACAATGAATCATGTGTGTCCAAACTATTGTTGGAGTAAGTTAATTTCTTATGTGAGACTGATATGACCTTATCCATTATTTTAGACCTGCTCTGTTAGATAGAAGGTGTAAATTTACTGTATTGAGTAGTCAACATCTTTGTATCTTTAGTTTTGGAAGCATCAGTTCTTCATATTACAAATCTTGCATGCTCATGGGTGTCTGCTGGAAAGCAGTTTAAATGTGGACTGCCACACTGTGAGCTGTTGTCCCAGATACATCCGTAAGTATATTTGCAAAATTTAACAGAATCTGTTCTAAAAAAAATGAACTCCACTAATTGTTCTCTTTACATAAACACCAACAAAACTGTTGAGTATAAACAGAGATGCCAAAATTGATGCTTTCCAAGAGTGAAGCCAGATATTTTGCATTAGAGCAATCAGGAAACTCTCAGGCACAATTGTCAAGAAAGCCATCTCAAGGATAATAGATGAGTTTACTTTGAAATCTGTAGAATTTTCCTTAATTCACTCTGAAATAAACTGAGTGTAGATATTAATAGAAAATAAATAATTTAATAATAAGTTAGGAAATATACAGTCCTGAGAGTAATGATGAGTCTTTCTATGCCTATGTACTTATTTCTGTTGTTCTCAACGTACTGTGTACTGTACCTTAAAATTCTATAGGCTTATTTTAAATAACTGATGAAAAGAGTAACAAATACAGGTTATTTGATTAAAAAAGTTGATTCTTACATCCCAGTGCCTACTATATAATGCTGGGGTTTTGTATATTTGCCTTTGATTAACTGCAGATTTCTTAGGAATTTCTGTGTTTGTATAGTTCATGTCTATGTTTAATAAAAAATGAATTTTCTTAAGGAAATAATTTGCTGTGGGAATGCATTAATTGAGGTAAGATGTCCTTTGGTCGGACCTTCTGTCTCTGCCCAAGTAATTTGAATCATGTTTTTACCAATATCCTGGAAGGACACACTGGAGGGATAGAAGATATGAGTTAAATCGGTCAGAAGAGGAATGTGAACTAGATTTCAGTTTTCCAAATTGTAACTATAAGCAGTGGACAAGTAAGCATGAAGAACTGCCAAGATGCTGCCTCGTGCTTTATATGAGGTTGGAAGCTCACCAGATGATGACTGCAAGGGCACATGGTAGTCAATCTCCTGTCTTACTGTCCTTGAGGGCAGACAGCTCATATAACATGATGAAAAGAGTGAGCTTTGGTATGAAATCTTAACTCTTCACCCTTTTCACCCATGTACTGTGTAAGCTTTTTTCTGTTTCTTTATCACCTGATTGGCATTTGCCTCCTGACTATCACCATATTCTGTGTAAAGGGGCCATGCCCATCACTGCCCCTTGGCTTCTAATTTGCCCTTGCTGTGTCTGCTGCCAGTGAAGCTGGCAGAGTTTCAGCCATGCAGGGCTAGTTAAGGACCATCAACATCCCATAGAATAGGGCAGACAGGTAGAGTTTTGCATCACAGACCTCATCTTCACCCAAAGCAGCTTAGGAAAAGAAGGGCCATATCCAAAATGCTGTACCCTCTGCCCTGCAGCGACAGCACAGGGCCATCAGAGCTGCTGTCAGATTGCCATGAAAACAGGACAGAAGCCATTGTTTTCTATGGAACTCAGCCTGTCCAAATGTCTGCATTTTGCTGGGGGCTAGTTTGGAGGCAGCAAATCCACTGCTTTGTAGTCTTTGAAATCACTTTACAGTCCTCCAAGGATACACATCACCTCAGAAAATGAAAGAAAATATATAGGTAGATAGGTGATTAGAATCCAAGTTCTACACTACTACGTGCCATTACCTTTGTTTCATCTACTCCCTTCCTGTCCTCTTCTCTGTAGCGGATATTCAGAAAGGGCTATAAAAAAACCCTCATAAAGATGCTAAGAGAGTTAGATGTTGTGTGTTCAAACCCTGTCCAGCTGCCATATGACTGGAATCCAGGGTTTCCCAGGTCCTGGGTTGAGTGCTCAAAAATTTGACCTTTATGTGAAAGACCTTGTCTGAAGGCAGCTGATTTTTTGAATCCTGCTTAAAAGATGACATTTTGAAATGGGAATTAGCTTTGGTGCCTAAAGCCATTAAAATGGACCCACAGGGGAGAAAATGTTTTTGGTACACTTGTTTCCATGGCCTTTGTGCTTGCCTGGTTCAGCCATCACACGGTGCTAGCTCCTGCCAATCCAGACTGGGGAGTGTTGCTCTGGATCATTTTCTATGTAAGGTTAGGCAAACACTGAAGTTTTTTTGTGACCTTGATCATAGAAAGGTTTGCATGGAAAATGAAGATGAAAGGTAAAGGTCCAAGAGAAACCTTGAAGCAAGGCCCCATGTGCACACTCCATGCTATGCAACCTCTCACCCAGCTTAGGGACCAGCTGGAGGCCAGCTCTGGCACAGGGCAGCTGTGTAAGCTGGGATCAGGCTGCTGGGAACACAGCTGCAAGATGCTTTTTTTGAGGTTTCTTCTTCGCTCTTTACTTCTTACAAACAATTTATGGAAGACTTTTTTTTCATCTCAGACTTTTATCCTTTTTTACCTGTATTACTTCTTGGATTTTTTTTCTGGACTGTTGTAATGCATTTAGATTTTATATTGGATTAGGACTGAGAATATATCTATCTAGCTGATTTTAGGAAAATAATAAAAATAATTCATAAAGTAGAAATATACAGAAGATTGGAGGTCTATGAGTAAAGTAGTCTTTTAGTGCTTTTGGAAATATCTGTCCAAGAAATCAGAAATCACAATGAAAGGGAAAAACAAAGCCTGAAACCCATGAAACCATAAGTTGTCTCTGAATATCAGCTCAAAGACTTATTTTTGCTGAGATAGTGTTAGAGGTCTTACCTCAGTGTTCATTACAGATGTTCATGTGCTTTGCCAGATGTGGCTTAGCTGCAAGTGGCAACTCAGCCCAGGCAGCCGCTCACTCACTCCCCCACCAGTGGGATGGGCGAGAGAATCAGAACAGTAAAAGTGAAAAAACTCATGAGTTGAGGTAAAGACAGTTTAATAGGGAAAGCAAAAGCCACACGCGCAAGCAAAGCAAAACAAGGAATTAATTCACCGCTTTCCATGGACAGGCAGGTGTTCAGCCATCTCCAGGAAAGCATGTGTAACAGTGACTTGGAAATACAAATGCCTTAACCCTCAATGTCCCCACTTCTTCCTTCTTCCCCCAGATTTATGTGCTGAGCATGACACCATATGGTGTGGAATATCCCTTTGGTCAGTTGGGGTCAGCTGTCCTGGTTGTGTCACCTCCCAGCTCCTTGAGCACCCCCAGCCTTCCTTGCTGGCAGGGCAGTATGAGAAGCAGAGCAGGCCTTTGATGCTGTGCAAGCACTGCTCAGCAAAACAAAAAACATCCCTCTGTTATTAGCCCTGTGTTCAGCACAAATCCAAAACCTAGCTCCATATTAGCCACTGTGAAAGAAATTTACTATCTCAGCCAAAAACAGGACAGCAGATCGCTACAAATCTCAGGAAAGCTGATGCCTCTTCAAGTCAGCTATAACTTAAACTTTCCATGGAAAATAGACACTGATAAAATTAATGTGAACTAAAATGTCCCTGAAAAGAGGAGAAATTACTGCTTAGATGTTCACTTGGAGGCACAGTAACTGGGCAGAGCACTGCAGCTTGCCTTGCACAAGGGTATTGTCTATAGCTCCTGTCAGCAGAGGGATTGACTTTCTCTGCCAGCAGCTCTGTTGAAATTGATACAGCTCACACTTCACTTCCTCGCAGCACAATGAATCACTGAGCTCCTTCTAAATAAGCAGACCGTAGGTTCAGAGGAGGCTGCAGCTGATATGTGGAAACCCACCAATGACTGACTTGTAAAAATAATTTGGGCTGAAAAAGTAATCCCTATTCTGGTATCAGTTGGGTTAGAAATTGTATTTAGACAAGAATATGGTTATTATTCCAGATTAGAGATGAGATTTCTTTATTTTGAGAACATGAGTGTTTGTAAATGAGGAGATCAGCAGATACAGATTCCAAGTCTATTCCTTTTAACAGTATTTTCTTTCAAGGTTACACTGTGCTTCTTAACTGTTCCTAAGTCCACAGGAGCACAGCACCCAGATGATATTTCTTATCTCCACTATTGGCAAATTCACTCTTGTAAATTCTGCTGTCAGAAAGTGGAAAGAACCTGTTTTTGAGCCCGAGTTTGCATTCTGAGTCCCCATTGTTACACTAAACCCCCTTCTTCTGACACAGCATGCGTTACAAGAGGTGTCTCCTTTGGGGGCCCAGTGATAAAATAAAAGCCATGTATTTGTTCCTCCTTCCATTCCATACACTCTTGCTCCCAGAATGCACTGAGAGTTTTGGTTTTCTTACTGAATTACTTTTCAAGCTTTTCTCTGTAGTGGTTACCTTCACGGACCCAGATTGCGTGTACAAACAGAATCATTTATTGAATACAAACTTTTGTATATATAGGGTTTGGGGAAGGCAGGACAGAGAGGGTACATTTTCCATATGTTCAAAACTGGTGTCAAGGGGCAGAGATACACAGAGGCGTATTTTTCTTCAACAGAAAGGCATTTTCTCATTACAGTTACAAAGATTGATGGGACAAAGCAAGGCTATAAAGATTTACTACAGGAGACAGCAAGCCCTGTTAATTTTGCTTATCACTAATAAATGTAAGAACTTCAAGAACTGAGGGAAAGCAGCTCTTCATCCCAGGGCTTCTTGATGAGATATCTTGTTACCTCTACGGTGTCATGAGGAATTTGCATTCCTTCACTCCTCCCGCTAGAAAGGCTAATGAAACTCATTAAGTGCCAGTGTTGGTTTGGAGAGTCTAAACAGTTGGGATAACTGATCTACATTCAGGTTTGCCTTTCAGAGCTTTGCTGCACTACAGCCTTTACTAATAAAGCAAAGACATATTAAGCTCCATAAATAAAATCTCAAAAATCTGTTCCTCAGGAAAGAGGCTACTCAAGGGCTACTCAAAAGATGTTATACTGAATATCTCCTCACCTCTGAAGGAAGAAAAAAAGTAAAATGTACTATCCAAATGGCAAGGGTCAAGAGCCCAATATATCTCTTTATCATTTTATGACATTTTAAAAAGGTGACTGGTAGACTGAGGTGTGCATTTTTATTGTAGAGTGGCAGGAGAAAATTAAAAAATGGCCCTATTAAATGTTCTTCCTAGCTTAATTAAGATACATAAATGAAGCACTTAATTTGGCTGGCTTTTATAGCCAATGGCAATGGTAAGTCTTTTAATAGAGAATGAAAGAGAATCATAGAATATGCCCTGTTGGAAGGGACCCACAAGGATCATCAAATCCAGCTCCTGACCCTGCACAGGACCATCCCCAAGAGTCACACCATGTGCCTTAAAGTGTCATCCAATGTCAGGCTTGGTGCTGTGACCACTTCCCTGGGGAGCCTGTTCCAGTGCCCAGCCACCCTCTGGGTGAAGAACCTTTTTCTAATATCCAACCTAAACCTCCCCTGACACAATTTCAGGCCATTCCCTTGGGTTCTGTCACTGGTCACCACAGAGAAGAGGACATGTTGTGTGAGGAGATGCTGTGGCACAAGGAGTATTGATTATCTTGAAATTTCATGTGTAGAATATAGAAGAGATTATTTTTTGGTTATTATGTTAGACTTAGAACTTGGTTATTTTATCTTGCAGTCACAATAATTTTCTCCTGTTTATTTTCATGTCTGTATACGGATATTTAATAACTTCATGTTATATCAATCTTCCTTGGTAACCTCCTTGTGCTTCTAAAGTGCATATTTTTGCTCATCACTTAGACACCACCCACTAAATGTAATCATTAACAATACTAACTGTCTTTTCACAATCATTATATGGAAAGAAGGCTCTTTGACATCTGAAACAAGATATTTACATCACTTAAAAGACCAGTAAATGCATTAGAAATAGTTTAAGGAAGTAAGAGCAGATTGTGGCATGCCTCTAAAGAAAAAAATCAAGTATTTGCATTTATATGCTAGATTAAAACAAAGACATTATTCTGCAGGCAGTGGAATTAGGAAAGTGGGGTAGATAAGCTTAACTTGGATAGGATTGTTCAAATCCGTTAGGAAAGTTTGATTTTCGGTATAACAAAACAGAAAAGAAAATACAAAATCTGAAAATCACTTTTTTTATATTGACTCTTGCTTTGACTCTTGCTTCTGACAGAAGGTTTAAAACAGAGTTTGTATATTTGTGTAAAGAAGATTCAGGTTATCAATTGCAAAAAGACCAAAAAGATTACAGAAATGCAGAAAGGTATTACGAGCATGCCAATACAGTTATTTCATTGGCAAACCCCTTTTTGTTATGTTTCATAGTGTCAGTGAATGAAGGTTTTGTTATAGCCTCCCTAATGTTTCAGTAAACTGAGGACTGGTAAAAATGAAGCTTATGTGAGACTGTCTTTGCTTTACTTAAACACTATGAGCATTATAGCAAAAGGTTCAATCGTACTTTAGGATTTTCTTCCCTGCCATATGCTAGAGAAGACCATAATTTTAACAGTCTGAGAGGCTGTGTTTTACACCTTTTTATGGAGAAGCTTAAATTCTATCAGGAAAAAAACCCAAAACAACCTTTTTTCAGTGGGCTGATAAACACCATTAACTCCAAGGGAGATCAGTGGAAGCTCAGCAGGGACCTTGCCTCAGAGGAGCTCTCTGCTGTGTTTTTCAGCCCTTGACCCAGATTTATCCCCTCCTGCCCAAAGCATGGACACCTAAATTGGGAACTTTGTGTATGGGTGTCAGAAAAAGACAGATGTACAGAGGAAGAGTAATTCCAGAAACATTTAGAATTGTTTTGTGGGTCTGCTTACTGCCCCCATTGGTCACAGGATCGCAGTATGGCTGAGCAACCTGTGCCAGCGCTCACACTCACCCTCATAGTGAAAGATTGTTTCCTAATGGGTCCTGAAGGGACCTTTTTTTTTCAGTTTGTGCCCAAAATTCCTCTGGTCCTGTCACTGGTCACTCCTGAAAAGAACCTGGCTCTGTGCTCTTTGTAACCTCCCTTCAGGTATCTATATGCATTGGTAAGATCTCCCTGAGCCTTTTCTTCTCCAGACAGAACAGTCCCAACTCACCCAGTCTTTCCTCACATGAAAGATGCTCCAGTCCCTCGATCATCTTCAAGGCCCTATGTTGATCTCTCTCCAATATGTCCATCTCTCTCATGTACTGGGTAGGCCAGAATAGAGACAGTACTCCAGGTGTGGCCTCACTAATGCCAAGTAGAAGGGAAGGATTATCCCCCTCTACCTACTGGCAGTGTTCCTGCTAATGCAGGTCAGGATAATGGGAGCCACTTTTATGGCATGGATATACTGCTGGCTCATGATCAACTTCATGTCCACCAGGACACCCACGTCCTTTTTTCAAAGCTGCTTCCAGGATGGGTGACCCCAGCAGCTACTGGTGACTGGGGTTGTTCTTCCCCAGGTGCAGGACTTTGTACTTGCCTTTTTTGAACTTCATGAGGTTCCTGTCAGCTCATTTCTTATTTATGAGAAAGCCATAAGAAACAGTGAAATAAAATAAATTTCTTATAAATAAGGAATAATTCAGATAATGAAAGACTATACAAGAAGGATGTGTTTTTTCTATTTATATTTCCATAGGACAGAGCATCTATGCCTAAGTCATTCCTGATAGACATTTGTCTTGGTTTTAAAGAGCTCCAGTAATGAAAACTTCGCAAGTTTCCCCAGGCACTTTTTTATTCTGAGAAGGTTTTTCCTGATGTCTACCCTGAAATTTTCCTTGCTGTGATCATTGCTTTTCCTCTGTGATGGTTTTTGCAAATCGTCAGGTTCCAGCCCTTCCCTATCAGTCTTCCCTTTATTAAGCTAAACAATACCACTTTATTATATATTTTTGATGTTGGATCTTTGATTATACTTGTTACACTCTCCAATTTTTCTGTATCCTTTTTAAATATGATGACCAGCTGCAAAACCGTATTTATGGCCTCACTTGTGGTCTGGGCTTTTGGTGATGATGGCTCCTACTGAAATTCTAACCCCAACCCCCTCCCCAAAAAACCCACAAAAGAAACTGAAATACCTTGAGCTGAACAGCCATAGAAAACACTCACCAAATATTGTGAAACTTCATTCAACTTCATCATGACAATGCAGAAGACAGAGAGCTGGGGTTTAATATGAAGTAGAAAACCTCAGCTTGCTTCCTACATCTCTGAAATAATGTCTTACCTGTGGTGGTGCATACCCCCTCCTTCCTGGGCCACCCTGCAACTTATAAATTCTCGTTAGGCCTCAGCCTTGATTAATGACTCTTGGGCAGTTAAGCTCCTTTTGCACTTATCAGAAACTCTGTCTGTTCCCAGGAACTTCTGTTTCCTTAGAAACTTCTGTTTTCTAACAAATAGCCTTGGAACATTATTTTGTCTGAATCATAGCCCAAGTGGAACAATATTATTGTTACTGAGGAAAATTCAGTAATTACCATCTTGGATGGGAATTGTGTCCAGGATGGAGATTGACAGATGACTAAAGTCAAACCTTTTCTGACCTTATAAACTGTGGTCCTAAGTGAGGGCTGCAGCATCTCCCTGTGTGTGGGATGCCTCTCAGAGCTTGCCAGCTCTCAAGACACTCGGAGGAACATTGCTGAACGCTGATGATGGGGCCTGGACTGATACCCCTCCCGAACTCCTCGAGGCTCAACCCTCACCCACTGAGAAATGCCAAGTCATTTGATGTGTTTCACCAAACTTGGAATTTTTAATAGGTACCTTTGTACATCCTGTGTCTGCGTGTGTTAACTGATTTAAATACCCTTTAGCAAGTGTAGTGTTTATGTTGTAATCTCAGATCTGTAGTTAAGTTACTGCTGTGCTTGTAGTAAATCCTATTGTGTCATTTCTTAAGTGTTAAATTAGTCAATGATTAAGGGTTGTTAAGCCATTTAGATATAACCTGTTGAGTAAGTCTGAGGCAAAGTTTGGACTCAGTTACACCTTGGCTCCATCAGGAGTTTAGAAAGTAAGGGGTCCACTCTGAGCCTTGTGACTTTGTGGGAGAATCCCCCTCACCCCTTTGCACCCTTATCCTTTTGTGTCCCTGGTCTCCAAGTAAATAATTTAGATTGATTCTAATATGATTTCCCTTTGTGTGTTTCATCTGTATAGGAAGTAATAGAGTGAAACTTGCCACCAACCTTTAAGTCATACTTTTGCCAATTTATATTAAACCTGCTTCTGCTAATACTTTTGGTGGTGATCCTTTAGCTGACCTAAACCACTCATTCATGACAGCTAACTGTGATTTAAAGCTGGGTCTATGTAATGCTGTTTCTTCGCAGTCCCTCTGCAGAGAATTTCGTATGTACACTGCATAAAAGCAAAGGTGGGCATCTATTTCAAATCTGTCATTTTGCCTATCTCTGTACTCAGCAGAAAGAGAGAGGACTCCTGGAGGGTGACTCATCTTGGGATAATGTAAGTATCAAAAATACACTGGAGATCTTTTGCTTTCTGAGACCTCTATTTCTCTGCAGTAACCACTGAGGCAGCCAAATAAATCAGCTTAAATTAGACACTTAAAATTTAGATGGTTTAATTCAATGAGTAAAAATAATTAGCAACAATATTCTGTTGTGGAAATTCTCATTACTACTGTAAAAAAAAAAACCCACACCTACTTCAAAAGATGACCTCATGAAATATTATCCTGCTGTCTGCTTTGTCCAGTGTAACACAACAAAAATGCTTGTAAAAACAAAATAGGCAGGGTTGTGGGCGATCTACTCTGAAGTCAACTATCTACTATGAAGTGAACACACGTTGCAACTGATGACCTGTGGTGAATCTGCTGAAAATGCCAAGGGTTGGATCACTGCATTATGAGCAAACCGGCTGGTAGGAATTAGCTGAGATTAAAAACAGAACGTTGAAAAAGATTTGCTTCAGTCGGGTATCTGCAGGACAGACCTAGAAATGTGCAATTTCTCCCAGCTTACATAATCATCACCAATGTTTTATACAACACATAAGCCATGGATTTGATTGCTTGATAATACTGAGATTAAGAGTCCAGCAGGTTTCTGAAATAGGTGTTGTTATGGCCCTTATTTTGAGTTGGTTTGTCTGGGCATGTGTAACTCCACCAACACTCATGACACTGGTGATGTGACTGAGTAGGTCCTGAAGTAGTCCCTGGGCCAAGCAGCCTTCCTCTCTGTTTTAATTTAGAATTGCTGGCACCTTGCTGTGCCAGCGTTTTCCCTCTTGAATCCTTGAGCTGTTAACAATCCTGTCACACTGGTACCTGTACTATTTATTTTCCATGTCTCTGTACAGACTCACAGCTGGGTTTTGACAGTCTAAGCAGAGGCTGTGCAGCTGTGGTGTTAGGGTTGGCCTCTGGGTTCTGGTGCACAGACTGCTAAAAGCTGTGTGATGGGAGAGCTTGCAGCAGGCTACAGAGGCTTCACTAAACTGCATATACATTATTGAGGTGATAGGAGAGAGTGAACTTGGAAAGGGCACGAGATGCCATTCTTCAGGGCATGAACCAGCTAAAAAGTAAAGCTGGGAAGAAACCGTCCTTACATATCAGTTCTTCCATGACTACTTACCTCGTGGTTTCTGTGGAAATTTCCTTTTCAGCATCTGGAACTGATCACTGTCAAAACCAGATTGCATTAAGTAGATGCTTGGTCTGCTCCTGTATTTGCAACTCCTGCACTTTGCACAGATGCATATATTTGTGTAAAAAGACAACACACATGCTCTGCATTGCCCTGATGTTAGTGAGCAGGCAGGGGTAGAAAGTGATTTTAAAAGATGGAACAATGTCTGCCGATGTTTTTCACCAAATAGCTCAATATTTCATTTATCAACATTACAGAAGGAAAACAACCTAATCTTACTTCATTAGTAGAAAGATATCTATCTGTTCCCATATTTGTATTACATTTTTTTATAAATTATGTCCTTGGTGATGGGTGTATTGTCCTCATTCCGTGCAATATTTTGTGGTGAAGACAGGAACCCACTATTTGAGTGGTAAATACTGTCCACATAGTTGCCCTCTGCTGGCTGCCTTTGCAGACTATTGCTAATGCGACAGCAGCAGAGGAATTTTCTGTTTGAGTCATCAGCTGGTAATGGGAAATTCCAAGTAATATAAATAGATAAACATCTCAGAGATGGTAAACATTCAACATCTCTGAAAACTGACAGCTAAGTAGAAGAAAGAGGTATGTTCACCAGAGGCAAGACAACTGAAATCATCTGTCACTTTTGATAGCCACTACCTGGGAATCAGGGTCCAGGCTATGCACAGCATACGCACTATGATCTTCAGGCACCGAGGCAGAAAAGGAGGACCTAAGAAACACGAATGAGGAAGAGAGTGAGGCTGTGTGTGAAATGGAACAGAGGACTGCAGGCATGCTAGGGAAAAGAAAAAATGGTGATCCTCAAAAAGCCAAATTGTATGTATTCTCCTAAGCATAGAGTAAGTGCTGTACTTCTAATGGCATAGAGAGTGTAGGAATTATGCCAGGTCCCTGATACTTCAGGGAGATCTTCTTTTTCCAGTGACCTGTTCCTGCAGACTGAGTGGGTTGTTCTCCATTCCCAACTGGAACAAAGCTACTCAGAAATCCAGCTTTCTACACCACAGCAGGCACTGCTAGCTTTATACCTACACAGAGCTGGAAAGAATAGTTTTGAAACATCTGTGTGGAGTAATGGGGACAGAGAGGAAAGAATAACATCTTGTTATCTTTTCCCTTCTGTTTTTACTTTATTTAAATTCTCAAGTCTGTCTAAAACTCCAGAAATATAAATACTTGTGTTATAAATACCAGTGTTATAAATACCTATAACAAGTACAAGACACACTATCTTGTCAGGTTTTGCTCTCCTGAAATTTTGGGCTATTTATCTGCAATTCTAATTGCAAGGAATAAGCCAAAAATGAAGACAAGAAACTGGCCAACCAGGTCACTTTTTAATATGAGCTGGAACTATTTTAGGTTTCAGACTAATGGCAAAAGTTTAGCCCAAATATGTGAATGTTGCCTCAAAATGTTCTTCCAGCTGACTGTCAAATGTTTTTTCTCTTTTAAATGAGACCCTCAGTGCTTGATAGATTTTTTTCATAAATTTCAATCCTGACTTTTTTTGTGGCTCATGTACCATTTTGTCCTCTGTGCCTGTTGTTCAAAATTGTAATAGCTTGTCTGTACTACTTCTTTTGTTTTAAATGTTTGTTTTCATCAATCCTATGTAAAAAAAAAAAAAAAAAAAAATCCTTCATTATGTTTCTAAACTTTCAGGAATTAATAAACTGCAAAGAAATTAAAAAATTTGAGGGATTCACAATTAATTTAGTCTTTGTTTTTGTTCTTTCAGTCTTGGGAACAAAATTAGGTAACAAATATCTCGTGTAATACTTTGACGTTCTTGCTGCAATATGTGAAGAACATTTCACTGGAAGTAACTATTAGTATGGTAGCAGAGATAAAAATGATAGATTTTTAAAACCTTAGTTTTGTAAGATCTGCTTTAAATTCAGTATTTAGTTTGACAATATTCTCTAAAGATATTTAAAGGCCCTTTCCCTTAAAATAATGGATTGTTCAAAGGTTAGAACTTCAGTGTTTGGAATGTTGATGAAGCAAGCCTCATAATACAACCTGCTAATTAACACCAACCAGGAACCGATCCTGTGCCTCTTTATGCTGTAAACGTGTGGAATAAGAAATAGCAATACTTTGCCTCCCAGGGTCAGGATGTAGGTGTTTTTATAACATTAGTCACAGAACTGATTGCATAGCAAACTATTTTTGTTGCATTTTGAGCTATTGATGCCACACCATCTTTCAGACATGCTGGTTTGTGTGTGTATATTGAATTGCTTCTGTAAGAGTATGGCTCTTGCATGGAACTGCCATACTAACAACAATAAGAAGAAAGAAAGATTAATTGCTGCCTTTATACAAATGTTCCAAAAATTTATCCAGCATACATAAAGTCTAATTATCTTTTTTTTTTTTTTTTTTTTTAAGAGCCAGTTTTAGATAGTTGAAGAAATCTGAGTAACTCAGCCCTAGTCAGGCTTGTGTAGGAAGCACAGCTGGACTCCAGACACTGACTCACTCTCCATTACCCAGATTTTTTTCCAACAGGG
Source organism: Empidonax traillii (assembly GCF_003031625.1). NCBI lineage: Eukaryota > Metazoa > Chordata > Aves > Passeriformes > Tyrannidae > Empidonax > Empidonax traillii. The sequence goes on along the minus strand of NW_020955436.1, from coordinate 150,914 downwards.
TCTTTTCTGCCAATAAATCTTCCAGCTTCTCATAAGTACTGTCAGGCTGAGATCACATCAATGTAGACATAAAATCTAAATCTGTGTCCACGCCCATAAGGAGGAAAGTAAGGCAAGAAATTTGGAGCTAACTAGCCCCAATAAAAGTAAAAGGACAACTGGGAAGCATACACACAACTTAGGAACTTCTTTGTGCAGATCACAGTGGAAATATTCTGTCTCTGTGTTTACCAGGCTGCCCTCTCTAAGTCTTCTGTATTTCCACTGCAAGCAAGAGAGGAAGGAATTTATACTAAGAAAAGCTACCCATAGTTAAAAGCAACAAGACAATAAAATTTGACTTTGTAAGATGTTACAGCTAAACTGCAGGGAAAAAACACCCTACATTTTGATAAATATATTAAGAGAAACCATAGTGTCTACAAGCTCCAGTCTTGCTACTGTATGTGAATAAGTAATTATTGATGTGAAGGACTGTTTTCAATGTCTTGCTGCAAATTTCAGATATGTAATATGTTTTGTGTTCTTGTGACCATAGCATGTGGGCTTTACTACGTTTTGGCACAACCAGATCTCCCTTTTACTTTAAGCTTACTCCAAAAAATTTGGATTTGAGTTTAACTGAAAGATCCCAAGATCTGCTTTTTCCTAAACCAGGTACCTTAGACTAATTGTAGTTGTATGGGCCCATACAGTGGACGAATTCTATGACCTGTCGTATATAGGAAGTTTAGTATATATAGGAAGTTTATTTTCTTCTGGCTGTAAAGTCTAATAAAAAACCAAAGCAGAAAAATTAAATTGTAGAGCCTATTCTATTTTTTCTAATTGTGTGGCCAATCTCTTTCTGTAGACCAAGAGTAAGCACCTTACAGTCAACCATCATCAGTAGAGCACAATTTAAAATGGACAGTTGTCACTGATGGAAAATGATTAGACAATCACAAAAAGACAGCTGTCTCATTTTTAAGTATTTTTATACCAGGCTCTGAGGAAAATGCTCAATAAAAATCACAGAAGTAAAACACTATGAAGAAGGATAAATCAATGGAAAGTTATGCTACTCTTTTGCCTCCAACATCAATAATCTGTAAGAGCAAATGTATTTTTAATTATCTAAAGTGCCATTACCTCCTCCCTCTTCTTTTCACATGTCACATCACTGAATTTTCAGAAAAGCCCTTTGTCTGATGTGTTCCTTTGAATTTCAGCACTGTCAGGAGACAGCACCAGGAAGGTGCTGCTGTTGCCCACTTGGCCTATGCCTACGTTTGGAGGGGCAGAGGGCTGGAAGGTGAGAGCTCTGCTTCTCTTCCTGGGACACTGAACTCCTTGGATGGCAAGGCTGAGGTGGAGCCATGATAAAGAAGAGGGTCTAGAATGTTTCACCTGCAGCTGCTGAATGGGAAGTGCCTGGAGATGCAGAATAAGCAGGTCAGTAAGTGTGATGCGGGTGAAAAGAAGTGTGGGAAGAAATAGGGCTGGCTGTGGGGAAGGCACGAAGTGAACCATATATGGTGACATTATTCAGGACACCAGGATGGCTGGTGATGGGGTTACTATCACTCCAACTACTGCATTACTGTTGCCTACAAGTGAGGAAAGCCTGCACATATTTGGAACTAGGGAATTTCTGCAGGCAGTAACACAAGTGCTACCTATGCAGAAGACAGAGAGGGGGAAGGAAATGCAGGGACACATGCACACACACACCCATGACAACCCACCCAGACAGGACCAGAGTGGAAATGAACATCATGAGTTCCTGGTCAGAGTGGACTGAGTTGTTCTAAGTGAACAAGAATGGCAGAGGAAGTGATTTAGGAGGTGGGGATAGCAGCATAACCAGCATACTTCTGAGGACTCCTGTGACTGTCTCTCCCATTCTGAGGCTGCCTGCTCTGTAGTCCTGTCCTACAGCTTTGGCTTTCTCATTGCCCTGTGTAGAATTTTCAGGCTGCCACGGTATTCAAAGCAAAACCAAGATGTTCATAGGCCTCTAGATAAATTAACACTCTTAGTTGTTCCCTGATTGCATCTCTCTTCCCTTCTGCAGGGTAATGGGATCAGTTGGCATTTGATAGGAACACCGAGGATGTTATACTTAATCTACAGATATATTTAGTTTATATTAAGAAGGTGGCTCAAGAATTGGCTAGTATGTTTGTTAACCATCTTCATCTCATATGTCTTGCTGAGGCAACTTCCAATTAATTTGGAATTTTGCTTACATGGGGAATGTAGTAGTAACCTCTTATGCTGGTATCTATTCCTAAGGGTGAAGAAGACCTAGGGAGACATTTTCCCCCTAATTTGCAAAAATACTTAAGTTTCCACTTCTAAGCATCACTTACATTTGAAAAAGACCACAAACCCCAAATAACCTTGAGGTAAACAAAGGGAAAACAAATCAGCTACCTATACATCTAAATTTAGGCAGGCTAGATGTCCTTTTGGAGGCCAGCAGGATACCTTTTTTCAAGTATTCCATGGGAAACTATTCCCTTTAAAAGAAGAGCTTAAAAGGTAGGTGTAGGTTTAGTGTCTAGATTAGGCAGACTGGATCCCACCCTGATGTTTATTTTGGGGCTTTTCACTTGTAAAGGTGTAAGTGCTCAGAGAAGTCTAACACAGAGATTTATTAACAACTGGAAGGCAGCTGGCTACTTACTATTGGGTTGGAATTTTGCAGACTGTTTTATGCAGTGACTGGGTATTTGAACATTCAGTGTGTGTCAGGATGAACAGGGCATTTTTTCATGATCAAGTCATAGCTTAAAACAGGAAATCTGCCAAAAAAAAAGCTTGTATTACACAATTCCCCTAATTAAACACCAAAAGGGCTGAACAAAACCCTTCAGCTGCAGTGGTTTAACTGAGACAGAATAATATTCAAAAATCTTCAGACAATAAGGTGTTTTCCTTGTAAAAATACTTCAAACTTTATTTTTTGCATTATTCTGAATGCTGGCAAATATTTCTTCATCTGATTAAAAAAACCCTAGATACATAGCTATGTCTAGTTTTTATGTTGGGTAGCAATACTTTTGGGGTTAATTAAATCTTTCGATTACCTACAGATTACTTGATAAGAAAACATCCTATTCCTTAATGCTATACAGGTAGAAGTTTGATCATCCTCAGGATAGTATTAGAAATGCATTAAATCTTAAATGTTATATTTAACAAAAGCATTTACTTGTTGTAAATTAGTTTAGTGGTAATAATTTCCAAGAAAAGAAAACATCAATACCCCTACAGATAGACAGACTGAAATTTTTTTGTGTGTTTCAGAAGCTCACAATTTAAATACGATAAAGATAGACACAGTAGGAAAAAGAAGATCCTTGTGCAACAGAATAAACCAAGTCTGCAAATGAATTCTTCTTTATTAGTCTTGATTCTTGATAGTTCAAACCTTCCCCTGTCTGTTTGAAGACAATGGAGCAGTGGCTGAGCTCAAGCTGTATTTACACTGACCAGCCAGGGAGTTTGTGTTAATTGTCTGGTTGCTGCTGCTCCACACACAAAAGAGGCCAAGTTCTGCTTTTCTTTCCTATGAATCTCCCTCTCTTTTCTTTGATCAGGCTCCAGTTTCTCAAATTTGTGATTACAGAGTACATCTTATCTTTGATGCTTCAATCCCTCTCTTTAACATTGATTCGATGCTCAAAAGGTATCAGAGGAAGATTAACAGGAGAAAAAAAACAGGTCGCTTCCCTCCTTCCTGCCCTGAGCCCCACCATGGTAGGCAAGATTATTTCATGCATACGGAGCATTTTGTAATGGAGTACAAATGGAGAAGCCTAGTGCACGGAAATGGCAGATTTTGCCTCGATATGTACAGTGAAAAATTATGCTAAGGAATCAGAAACATGATATATGGCAGGAGAAGGATGCATTGAGCATATTTGCTACAGCAGCCTAAACATACTGAAGAAGATGCATGTAGTGAGAGGCAGAGGTGGGTGATAGATCTACCTGTCAGATAAATCTAAGAAGGTTGTGAAGATATATCTAGATTTTCTCTGCCTCTGCACTAGGGTCTTGGATGGGGGATATAGGGAATATATCCAGGATTTAAAAGCCCCTTGTAAGTGGAGCCAGAGAGATTCAGAGTGTCACAAGGGATGTGACCATTTTCCCCACTTAAATAAATTAACACTGAGAGTGAATTCCAACTAAAGTAGCCCCCGAACCTCTCTTCACTGAATGATTCATGCTTTACTCACTTCAGAGCCTGCAGGAATTTAAAGGCCAGCTCAGAACATTTACCCTGCTATTTATAGTAAGTACAAAGGTATCTGTGCATAATGGTCAGAAAAAAAATGTCAGTATAATCTGGATGTCAAACATTTAAAGAAGTAATAAAAAGCATGGACAACTGCAAAACAGAAAAAAGGAAAGAGAAGTTGTGCTAGAAATAACATAAATGCACTAAAAGTGTAAACTTGTTAAGATTTCTGAAGAAGTCTGATCAGTAAAGGAGTAGAGTTAATAGAGGGAAAAGTGTGTAAATAAATATTTTGAATAAACAAAAGTTAAAGCAATTATTCAAGAAGAATATTTGAAGAGGTGAAAACATCAAAAAATGCAAGTCATGAAGACAGTATATCTAAAGACAGAATTACATGAGAATTCAGTCAGGCAGTAAATAGGATTGTCAAGTAACAGCAAGAGCTGAAAGTGAGCCAAAAGCAGAGAAGGGACATTTTGTGCTCATCTCTGCTATCCATAGAGATCCAAACATCCCAGACATGATGGATGAAGGGGACAGCTTGAAAGAGAGACTAGTACCAGCATCACCATATTTACCCTTTTATTAGCAGATGTAGTTATACAAATAGAGAACAGCTGGACTCTGACAGATTGGCACTGGACACTCTGCAAGTGAATATAACAAATATATAACAAAAAATATAACAAAAGTGAGAGTAGCAACTGTGCAATGATACACATTTAATGCAAATAAGGATTTTGCATGTGGACACAGGCAGGCTGCTGGAACAACCACAAAACCATGGCTGAAATGAAAGGAGCAAATTTATCTCATTACCTTGCTAACTGGAGGATCCCAGCTCAGTCCATTCTGGAGGGTGTCAGGATTGCTGTTTGCCCCAGTTTGTCAAGGGCCCATACACGCATAGTTTACCATCATGCTGTGATCTCCCCTGAGCTTTTTTATGATCTTTGAGCTTTAATCTTCTCTCTCCTGAAACAGGGAGATCAAACGTGTCCATGAGACTGCCTCCAAGTCTCTCAAAACACCTACGTTATCTCTACAAAGAAATCTTCTCAAAACAGACAGAGAATAAACAGCAGTAGGCGCAATATACGGGGTTTCCCACACTGTTATTCTCCAAGCTTTGGCATTCCCAGCTTCAAGGTCACTTGAGCAAATCTACCATCCTCCTCCTCATTCTTCCACTTTTAACCCTTTCCTCCCAACAGTGTGTTAATTAAGTAGCAGAACAGTTTGGGGTATGCTAAATTGGAATGTGTTTGGATGGGATGATTGGGACAGTTTGACAGGTGACCATATGGATGTTGTTGTAAAACATTTGTGAGGTGGGTTTTTACAACATCAATAATTCTCTGTAAAATACTTAAAAAATCAGACCCTACTGGTTACTGTGGGAGTGATAAAAATATTCTTAAAAAAAAAAAGAAGTAACCAAAATGCTATAGTGAGAAGTATTACCATCTGTAGGTCTCAATAGATGCATCAGTAAGAAGGTCTGAGGTGCGAAATTAGGAGAGTTTTATCGAGGTGATAAATTTTTACTTTGTTTTCTATTTTCTTTTCCCAATATTTTTTTTGTGTGTGAAATGGTAAGGTTTTGCATTGTAAGATTTATTTAATTCCAGTAATATAGTATTTAAGTCTAGCAATATAGATGTTAACTTTGATTCTTAATTTCTGCTGAAGTAATCTTATGACTTTTTTGCAATACTCTTAGTGTTACTACTTCAGTGAAATTCAAAAGAACTAAACAAGGTAGATCTTCACCTAATTACAGACAAATTGAGACAATATTCAGCAATAAAGGAAGTGAAACAGCAGGTGTAGACAGAGCTGCTGAGCTGTTAAAAATCAGCAGGACGTGGTTCAGTAGAAATAGTGATGGCCAGCAAACTACATACCATGATTTCAAAAGATGTGGTGCTGTTTATGTGCCAAACCCTAAAACATGAACGGAAATTAAATTAAAATGAAAAGCATTGCTGTTTTCTGCTGTACTCCTCAGCATTGTCACACTTCTCCCCCTCCAGTTCAGGCCTGGTACAGCAGTCCAAACAAATGTGGGAACCCTGACCAAACTCCTTGACCTGCCCTGCCCTGGATGGAGCACTGCCAGTCTCTGGGTATTAACACACTGGTCAAAGGCAAAAGCTGATTTTTGGCAAATACTAGGTGGATTTTGGCAGATGGACTCCTAGTCCCGAGCAACTCATGTCGCAGCCGGGTGTAGAAGGGAAGAAACTCTGTGGGATAAGTAGTGTCTATTTGAAAAAAATGTTGCTTTGCATTAAAGTTGATTTATATACATATTTATATATAAAGATATGAACTTGCTTTGGGTTAAATATGTTACATAATTATCACTATATCAAAATATATCAATAGCATGCGCTTTTTTTTTTTTTTTTTTCTGGAAAACTACAGAGCAGTCCTGGAGATTGAAGCTTGACTTTTTATCCTGTTAAAATGTTCCCATGACCCCTTGGCAGAGTTTGGCTTGGACCAAAGAGCACACTTCACAGTCTGAGGATTACCACGACCCCATCAGTGTCCTCTCTAGGCGATGTGGATGTGGCCGCCTTGTTTTGAAGGATGGAGTGGATTATCCCGTATCAGCCGAGCTCAGCACCATGTTTAATCTGCTAGTACAGAGGCAGGCTGCAGCTCCAGGCTCGCTGCCAGTCCTAGTGCTTGTTAAAGCTGCAGTCGGGTTACTTGGGAATGTCTCGGGTGTTGCCCCAGAACACGAGACCACTGTGTGTCCTGGTCCAGGATCATTTCATTGCTCTTAACAACTTGCCAGCATAAGCCACTGATTTTCCTCACTTTGTTTTGTGAGCACAAACGGTATGTCAGCTCTGGTTTGCCACCCCTTTACACTCTGAATTAGTTGCAAGATCATTCGCCAATTTTCCAGGTAGGGGAAAAAATCAGAGAGTAAGTGGCATTTTGTGGCAGGGGACATAAAACGTGACATAACCCCAGCTGCAGCAAAATGGTCAACGCGGCGGCAGAAATACCAAATCCTGCAGTATCGTCGGAAAATGTGCAACCGTAGGATACCGTAAGATGCCCCAGCGGTGGAAGCCGCCATGACGTGTGCGGGCACCTTTTAGTGAAGCTCCGCCCCCCCTGCCCGGAGCCGCCATGACGGGTGGGGGCACCTGACGTCGGGCCCCGCCCCCTCTCGGCCGCCGGCCAATAGCAGTGCGGGAGACGCGGCTCCTCGCGGAAGTGGGCGGGGCCAGCGGAGCGCGGGAAGCCGGGGCGCGGGCCGGGTGCGGGTCGGCATTCCCGCTGTGTCCCGGCGGGCGGGGTCGGGCGGGACGGGATCGGGTCGGAGGCAGCTCCGGGGCGGCGGCGATGGAGTTCTCCAGCCGAACGAGGCAGAAGCATTTGCGTCTAGCTGGGGACCGGCGGGAGCTGTACCCTCACAGCCTGCAGTTCTACCTGGAGCCCCCCACGGAAAGCATCTCGCTGGTGGAGTTCGAGAGCTTTGCCATCGACCGCCTGAAGCGTGAGTAGCGTCTCTCCCTCCCTCCCTCTCTCTCTTCTCTTCCCTGCCCTCCCTCGATGCTTTTCACCGTTGCTGTCAGGCCGTGCGTGTTTTTGGCGGGCCCAGGTGCTCCCTTTGCCCGGTGTGATCCCGAGCTGGCTGCTGCTCATGTTGGCAGGAGCCCCCGCTGAAGGGAAACGCGCTGCTTTAGGCATTCCAGGGAGCTGAGACGGATTGCACCGTGAGCGTTCGGTGTAGCTGTCGGGACCGTGTAGTTTTGGTTTACATTGGTGGTTTTTGTGACCACGTTTCATTGTCTGTGGATGTTGGCACATATTTGATGTCTCTCAGGACTGCTATTCAGGTAGGAGCCAAGGATTCTCCTGAATTCCTGAAAACTGCGGGATCCAAGGTGTCCGATGTTCTGAGGGGGATCCATGAGTTAGCTGACTCCCTTTCCTTGTTGACTCTGTGGATCCCGGAGTTGGGACAGCTGTTAAGGACTCGTGGGCCACGCTTTGTCCTCCACATTTCTCACCCTTTTGCTCCTCGTACCTCTAAAAGCAATTCCTGTGGCCTTACCCCAGTTTGTGCCTTTCCCAAGCTGTGATACATTTAGATTTCTTCTCAACGTGTTCTCTCTAACATGGACCTTTTCTTTTTTTGCTCAGTGCTCAAAGTAGTTGAAAACCTTGGCGTGAGCTATGTAAGAAGTACTGATTCGTACAAATTTAAGCTGGAGAATGAGCTCCGGAAACTTAAGTTTCCCTACAAAGTAAGTAAAAATCGGAACATGTAACTCTCTCGCACTATATTTTCTTTACACCATACAATAATTATGAATAAAAGTAGAGGTGATGAAATGCTGTTTCTAAAACTGAAGCGCTGTCATTTTGTCAGAGATGTAGTTTTTCTTTTAGGATATGTATTTCTTTCTTTAGGGTTACCTCTTTCCTTCATAGTTTGCATTTATTGCCTAAAAGATGAGTTTAGACAATGTTGAACAGCAATGGTAAATTAATTGTGAATTTTTAATCTGGGAGAAATTATTTCTCTAAAATAATAACAATTATCTTCTGTAGGCTTTGGCTGAGGATGATTATGAGGCAAGAAGAAAAGATCATATCTCTCATTTCATACTACGCCTTGCTTACTGCCAGTCGTAAGTACTTTTTGGTTACGGTGTACTCATTAATAATTTTAAATGTATACAGATTTGACATTGCTTTATTATAGACATTACAGATACTTTGGAGTTGCATGGCTACTAAATAGAAAGGTATGCTCAAACAGAGTTTTTTTGCTAGGAACCTGATTTCAGCTGTGATGAAAAGGGATACATGGGATCAAAATTAGTATTTGGATTTTTAATAATTAAAAAAAGAAAACTTTTGGCTTTTATACACAGAGCATTGATTTAAGTTTCTCATATCTTTTTTTGAGATGAAAACATATCAGTGTTAAGTGTTTGTTAGGCATTTGCAGTGATTAATAATATAATTTAACTGCTGTATATTCTAAAACTATTGATAACTGACCAAAAACTTGACTGTGTAAATAGACTTTATATTATTGTACAGAGAACCTTGCTTCTGACAAACTAAAAATACCATCTGAGTTTGAGGTTTCCACTTCTGACTCTGCTTTTTGTTCAAATTCATTGTTGTGGATGGTTCATTGCAATTTTTTTGTTGTGTGAGATCTCAAGCAAAAAGTAAAGTGCATTCTTTTTGCTTCTCCTGTAGTTTTTGGATGGAATTTTAGAGGCTGTCAGTGCTTTATGTCTGCTAGCAGCTTTGTTATACATTAATGTGAACTCCTGACTCTTTGTCATTGCATCTTTTTTAAAATTAAACATGGCAAATATGAAGTGTGTACTGTTTTGAATTGTTAATTCAATTGCACTTTAAGTTGCAATATAGTTTATTTAAATTAGGTAAATGTGGTAGAATACATGTTATACTGTGATAGGTGACGTGACTAAGATGCTGCTATGGTTGGATACAGATTTGTCAGCAAAAAACAGACGGAAATATAAGTAGGAGTGATTGTGAAATTGTGGTCTAAGCCAAAATATGGAGCTGAAGTGAATGAGGCTTGTGTTTGAAATGGGTTTGGGTTCCTGCTTTAGAACATCTGATCAGAATAGGAAGTAGCAGAGGCCTCAAACTCTCACCATGACAGGCCCTGGTTGACTTTTAAACACCCTGAAATCTTCTGGATCATTTATGTCCCATCATGTTATCCTGTCAAAAGGTATCTGGGCTGTGCTGAAGACAGTTTTTCAATGTAGGTGGTCGATGAACCAGCTAGATCTGTGACGCAGGTACAGTGAGGAACAGGCTGGGGATGTGAAGATCAATACCAACCTTCACTGCATTGACTCTGATAGCCTAGCTTGAAATCCTGAAAGAAGGGAGCAAGTTAAATAACAGAATTATGGCTGAAATTCCTTCTACCCTTCTGTATTCTACATGTATAATTTGTGACTGTGAATAACAAATGTAATACTGGTTTCTCTCTAGTGCCTGTGTTTGTTGTGTGTACTTTTATAAACTCCCTTAGTCATATTGGTCCTGCAAGAAATTATCTTGCTTTACCTATGTTGTAAGTTTACCAAAACCCTCTCAAAGATAGTATTCTCAAGTAGGCTGGGTACTAAAAGGCCCTTGAAAATGTAATATTTTGTATTATGCAGCGAGTGGCATTTTGAATAGTCAGTTTGGCCTCCGTTATCTTCCCTTGTAAATCTTTACTTTAAACAGTTATTACTTATCTTATTTAGACCATTGCTTTTCAGTGGGAGATTAGATGCTTCAAGAGTTTAGGTAATAACACATTTGAAAAAAATTCTGCTCTTATTGAGAATTTTCTGGTGGCAAGAATCTGATCTAGAATTCAAGAGGTATCTATTTTTGGCTCAGTCTGTGACTTCGGGAAAAATGAGTTTGGGTCAGATTCACAGAAGACCACCTAGCAAAAGCCTGAAGGTTGGGTATTAGGCTCAGGAGTGGAATTTATTAGGCTTTGTCCTCTGCTGAGCAGGGAGGAAGGCATGTGAATGACAGTGGCTAGTTAGCTGCCTGAAAGGCTGCCTCAGTCAGAAACATCCCAGCAGGGACTTGGCTAAACATTTACCCTTGTCAATGGTGTGATATTTTTACCCTCCTGCCCTACTTATCTATGATGGCTCTGGAATCTCCTGAAATTAATGACAGATGCAGATAACTGGACTGCTTTCTTTTTCTCTGCAAGCTGTCTTTTTAAAAGAAGATGATTGTCTTCCGTATGAGGGTTTATTTGACTGGCATTCTTGCGTAGTAAGTAGATGGGAGACACTGTTCAAACCCTGTGTTTCAGGGAAGTATTTTAAAAATTAGGCTGTAAGCAGGACAGAGGTGGGCAGCTTTTTGAAGGTGAGCCACTATGCAGAAGTGATTACAATCTGTTTTGGGCTACAGAATCAGCAGGAAAGAGTCTGGCTTTGTAGTCTAGGGGGAAGACCCCTTTAAAGAGAGGAGATGCCATGGATAGAGCTCTGGAGCACCCTTTAAACAACTTTTTGTGTTCCAGCTTATATGCAGTTGGTTGATGGTCCATATCAATAAAGCAGCTTTTAGTCAGTTTCCACTTTTGCTGTTTCTTTGAAAAGGAGGATTTAGTGCTTACTCCTAAAATGGAAAATAGTGACTTAAGCACCATGAGGTAACCCTGTACCCAGCATTCTTCATTCTCTCTCAAAAAGCAAATATTTAGGGATGAGGTATTTCTATGGTCTAAAACTTGCACGTTCCCCAGAAGATAAAACTGGAAGGCAAATAGAATACACTATGCTGCAAATTTTTAGCATACTAGGTCAGAAAAATAAGCTTAGCACAAATCATCAGGTTAATTGATGAGGGCTGTTAAGGTAGGAGTGATTGAAAAAGTGTACTTGCATAGACATAGCTGCAAACTAGGTTGAATTCAGTTCCTGTGTTTACAGGCTCGTTTTCCTGCAATAGGGCCTTTTTCTGTTTCCAGTTGGCCAACAGTGCCACCCAGGGGTATGAATTTACATGGATTTTTTTTTTTCTAGTCTATATCTGTCCTCACTTATAAATTGAATTATATTGGTTTGTTTTTTACATGCTCTGAAGTGACCATCTCCTCCATTCTGGTCAGTTAAATTTGTAATATAGTCATCACCTCTTTCTTTCTTCTGCCTTCTGAAATCCAAGACTGTAAAGCTTATTCCCTACAGTCTAAATAAAATAGTCTCATCCATACCCTTCTTTCTCACTTCTGGTAATGTCACTTATATCTCTCAGGACCAGGAAATAGAATAGTCTTGTATCATTTGCTTTTGTGATAGATGCAGATCTAAAGACAGTTTTATTTGCATGTTGGACACGACTACATTTTTGGCTCTGTATGGTGCATCTCTCTTCACTTTAGCAAATTGGCCATGAAGAACCTTGTAATTCACTGGAGCATAATCTTCCCTTTACTTTCTTAAGATGGAATAAATAAATTTTGCCTCTGCTCTGACAGGAAAACTCTTTAATTCAGAAAACTATCAAACATACTTTTAGGCCTTTTTTTAAATTTGATTCGGTCTGTGTCGCATAAGAAGGACATAAGTGCTTTTTCAAACTTAGCAAGGCCTTTTTACTACTTACTGCGGGTTTTTTTAATATAATAAATTAGACTTGTGTGCTTAGATTCCTACCTCTTATGTTGAGTAGCATTTACTTTTGTGTGTTTTCTGTACCCATGATCCCCTTGCTGTCACTTTTTGGAACTTAAACTTTGGAGAATCCTCTGGTGTTGTTTGCCTAATAAAACAGTGATCTGGCCCATGCCCAGGGTTTTCCCAAGTCAGTATTCAGTTGTTGGTAACTCAGCTCTGGTGTTATTGTGGACTGTGAGCTACTAGTCCTAAGTTCCAGATTTATGAACATTTGCATGCCTTTCTTAAAGTGCTTCTATGTTAATGCTTCCCAACAAATATGCTATTTTTTCCTACCCTTCCCTGAGGGTTAAAGAGTATTTCCATTCCAATCCCACCCTCTCAAGTGCTGTTCCTTATACAAAAGAGCCCGTTCTTTTATATTATTTTTGGTGTTGGAAATCTATGAACTGGTTTTAACTCAGTTGTAGAGTAATCTGCACACTGGGAAGTTAAGCTGGAAAACCCAAAGAGATATCCTTTATGTCTACACTTCAATGCCCTGCAACTCCCTCATGTACATCAGCAGCTTGGTTAGTCTAATGACAGTGACGTTCCTTTTCAGTTAAGCTTGGGGTTTTGATAGTAAGTATTAATACTAATATGAGTCTGAAGTGAGAGTGTGCAGTTTTTTTTCATGTGAATAATGAGGATAAGATATGATTTGCCTTTAGAAACGAAGTAAATAATGCCCCAGTGATGATGATCCTAGGAAAGTCAGTTTTAAAGCATATGCTGGGACATACACAGTAGCGTAAAGTCAGCTCGTCAGCTGTAGGAAGAATCCAGATAAGTGTATGTATTAGAGATAACAGTAATATTTTCTTGTTTTGGTAACTTCAGTATGTAGGTGGGATTACAGCCTTTGATCTGCTTTCCTGAAGGAAAGGAAGAACAACAGTCTGACTGGCCTCCTAAGTGACTATAAATAATTGTGTTTGTGATTTGTTTTTCATAGGTGTGTGTGTTGATATTTCATTTGTTTGTTTTCCCACTTAGGAAAACAAATGCAGTGTGAAGTTGATGGACTAGGAAAAGAGTAAAATTGCCACATCCTAGGATTTTATTACTGTCCAAGATGACCGTATAAGAACCGCAACAGATTGGTCATTAAGACATTAGCTTCCATTTTAAGTTGCACAGATTATTAGTATGTCCCAAGCACTGAAACTGTCCACAGGTTTATACTTCTTTATACTCTAGAACAGAGCTTTTCCATCTGGAATTACTTTGAATAATGATTACTTTTCTTCAAACTGTATTTCAAGCAGAGGTATTGTCTGCAACAGCACAAACGACTCTGTTGTGATTCGTGTGTTCCCAATGGAAAAAGATGTTTAGATAGTCTAAAGAGAATGTGTAAGACTGCAGTATTTCTCTGCTCTGTGAATTGCCGTGGCAGTGGCCCAACAGTAGCTCTTGGAGGACAGTTTAGGAGAGTGTTCTGTGGTGGAGAGGTACAGCATCATCTTCATTCTCTGTTTGTACATACAGGGTGGCTTTTGTTACTGGTGTTTTGGTACCTATTTGCTATAGCTCTGAGCAGTGTGCTGATGCCTGGGAATCTGAGCACTGGGATGTAAAGAGTTATTTTGAAAGCTTAGAGTACTTGGAGACTTGCTGTTGTTTTATATTGTCTACTGACTCCTGTCCCTGTGTTCTTGTTTGTTCTCCTACTTGATCACCTGCAGCTGCTAACCCCCTTTTTCTCTTTGTCAAGAATTAGATGTTCTATTTGTGTTCCTAACCCAAGTTTATTGTCATATATTTTCCTTTTGCCTGTTTCCAGGCTATTTGTTGCCTAGAATAGAGAATGCTGTTGTCATAGTATCTGAGATGTGTGCATGTTCCTTCAGCTGAGATACCCTAAAAGTTAGAGTTAAAAGAACTAACCTTCAAAATGTATTTGCCTCATCAGATTAATTGTGACATTAATTGTACAATAAAGAAATTCCATGTAGTGGAAAAAAAGCTTTTCTTTAAATACTGAGGGAGAATGTACCTACGATCGAATATTCTTACCCAAAACAAGTAAGAAATGGTGAGTACCATTTAGGAGACTGACAGCTTTCATACCTACAGAGCAATTTTCAGTGTTGAGACTGACTACCTCTGTTCCTCCAAAACACTCTGTGTATTGTCTCTTCAGAAGTCTTTTCTGATGGAGTGTGCATTACCGAGGATTTCCTGCCTTCACTCCCAAGCTCTCCACTTTGTGGGTTACATCCCAAAGTCAGCATTACATTTAATGCTGTATTCACTAGGTTTGAGGTCTATTTTGTAAGGAAAGAGAGAATGCATTTTCAGAAAAGGTATTATGCTTTTTTTTTCGTTATTCCTTTGCAGTGAGGATCTCAGGCGTTGGTTTCTTCAACAAGAAATGGATCTCTTCCGGTATCGGTTCAACGAACTAACTGACAGTTTAATGCAGAAATTCCTGGAACATGTTAACTTATCATTTGAAGCTGTAAGTATGTTACTTTCTGTATTTATGTTGCATGTGCCTGTTGTTTTTTAAAATTCTCATTAAGATAGTTTTAATGCTTGTGTTAAAAAAAATAAAAAATGCAGTTATGATTTCAAATAAAACCCCAGCCACACAGAACTTCTGAACTTGGAGAATAGTGTGTGTGCCACAGAAATGAGGATTAAGTCGTATAATTTTTTGCCACACCAAGTCGTCTTCAGTCAACCAACGTAACTGAAACAATGTGTAATTACACAGGTAAGTTAACAAGGTTTACAAAAGCTAGTAGGAGGTATTTTTGAATCAAGATTCTGGATGGATTAGATCATAGAATCATCGAATGGTTTGGGTTGGTAGGGACCTTAAAGATCATCTAGTTTCAATCCCTCCTGGCTTGGGCAGTGTGACGGTTTGGATTTGGCTCCCTGCCAAATGCCCGAAAGTTACGACAGCAGCCCCCTTCCCCCTTCTTTCTTCCCTTAAGTTAAAGGAAAAAGAAACTATAAAAATTAAAGAACTTAAAGTCAAGTTGCTTATATAAAAATATATCTATATTTACGTAAATTTCAATTATGTACAGTTAAGATGCTATATACACAGTAAAAGGGCGTCCACCCCCCGAAGGGATAGGGAAAGGGAAAAAAAAAGGGACGAAAGGGAACAAAAGGGACACCGAACAGGTATACTAGATCAAACTATACTAATAACTAACAAAACAGATCTCACCACGTCCTTTAGAACAGCAGGATCGGCAGTCACAGCCAGCACTCTCCAAACCTCCACGTGGTAGGACGGTGGACTCTGCAGGCCTCAGCTTTAGATAAGCAAGACCAACGCAGGGACCCACTGTTCCCAAACCTCGCCGGAAGAGAGAGAGCGAGGTCTCTAATTTCTGACTTATTTATACTCTGGTTTACGTAAAAATTGTATGGAATACTTGGTACTTGGCTACTTCCTTGATTACAAACTGGTCACTAGGAAGGCCTAGACTAAAACCATCACAGGCAGGTACAGCTTTCACTAGACTACGTTACTCTGAGTCCCATCCAACCTGGCCTTGAACACTTCCAGGGATGGGGCATCCACAACTTTTCTGGGCAGCCTGTTGCAGTGCCTCACCACCCTCACAGTAAAGAATTTCTTTTTCATATCTAGTCTAAACCTACTCTTCTTCAGTTTGAAGCCATTTTACCTTGTCCTGACCCTTGTAAAAGGTCCCTCTCCATCTTTCCTGTAGGGTTCCTTCAGGTACTGGAGGCCACAGTTAGGTGACCCTGAAGCTTTCTCTTTTCCAGGCTGAACAATCCCAATTCTCCCAGCCTTTCCTAATACAAGAGGTCCTTCATCCCTCTAATCATCTTGGTGACCCTCTTCTGGACTTGCTCCAATAGGTCAATGCCCTTCCTGGTCTTGTCTGTCTTATCTGGCCATCTGGGCAAATAACACTCAGGTTAAAATTGCCTTGCTTTCTTGATGAGTTGTGTGATAATTTACCCTAGAGGTTTCAGTAATAAGAAAGCAATGGCTGTGTTTGATTATTACATGAAGTGTATATGCAATCTATTCTCATCAGATTAGTAACTTCACCTGGAAAATAATTTTGGTCAAAATATGTCTTTACTCATAAGCTTTCCTCTAGAACTTTGCAATCTACTGACTGCTCTTAAGATGCTATAGAAACTGAGGGAAACCACAGTGACCTGGGGAGTTTATACATTGTTCTCTCCCTGAATACTGACATCTGGAAAACTATGTGAAAACTAAAAATACATGCATTCAATGAATGCTTAAGATAGCTGTTGAGGACATAATTAAAATTTAGGAATCCAAGCGTGCAAATCTTGTATGGATTGCTCAGGAATGTAACTGGCTGTGTCATTGTCCCCATGGATACACATGGTTGTACGTTTGTGCATGCTAAAAAACTTTTTGATTCTGCTTATTTGTGCATATTATGCGAGCTAGTGGAGCTATAGATATATAACCAAGACTGTGATTTAGCTTAAAAAACCAAAAAAACCTGGTATTAAATGTAGTAGCTAAAAATTGCCTAATGTGTTGAAGGATTTGTATATAATTTTAAGAGAAATTATGTACAATTAAGTAGCAGTTTTATTGTTACCTAGACCATATAAATGCACATACACATAAGTTATACTTCTTTTGTTT
>NW_020955436.1:126449-132970 GCF_003031625.1 Empidonax traillii | reverse complement strand
TTCCAGTTTCTGTATTAATGATTTTAACAATATTTTGCAATGCAGCTATGAACTGTTCTGTTAGGAAGCTCCAGCTTTGCCTGCAGCTCTGAGTAAACTTAAGTTAATAAAAATTAATGTACAGTCATCACTCTACTGAAAAACTTTTCTCTTAAAATACTGCTTAATTAGAAGAAAAATATTCTAAGGTAGGTAGCTGATGTACATTGTATATTGCTAGACTGAAATAGCTGGCATCAGTGTATGTTGAGGATGAAATAGGGTTTTTTCAGCATTGAGAATAACAGATGGGCTTTCCTGGGTCTTGGAGAGACTATTAGAAATGCCATTCTCTGGTTCAACAGACCTTTCAGTGAACGGTGTGTTTGTGGAGCTCTTTTTCCGTTGCTTATTCCCCAGCCTCATATTCTCCTGTCACAGATTCAGTATTCAGGCTTGTGAGAATAAATTAATGTTTGCGGGTTGCTGGAAATAGCTAGGAGTATGGCTTGGTTCTGTGCTACTGAATGTGCCTTCAATATGTCAAAATGATTAAGAAGGCATTACTTTCTTACTCCTGTTGAGGCAATAAAGCAGCATGGCATTGGAAATCTACTTCCCAGCTTCTACGTCCCCCACCCCCCACTTCCAAATCTCATGGAAATTTAAGCAAAACTAATCCTTCCTTGCACTATCATGTATAAAACATTTGAATATTACTAAGGAGTTCTGTGTATATCTGAAATAAGTCTAAACTCTATGGTGCTATGTAGGGGCCACTAAAAAGTAAGGCCATTCTAAAAGCGGTATTCCTTTTCTCAAGGTTCTATTTGTGAGAGGCTTTAAAAAGGAAATTAGGATGAACTATTCTCCTCATTCTCTGCTAGAAGTTACAATGTTCTCGTGCCTTATTGCGCAGTAAAACAAGATGGAAATCAAACTTCATGCTCTACCTGTTTGAAAGAGGATGGTCTTCAAGGAAAAGAAATTCAGTTCTGATATTACAATCCAGTTTTTATATGGGTAAATGGATAGAAATTTTACTATGAAACTTTTAATTGCTTAAGATATACCCTAAGAAACTTATTTAAATTTCTTGAAAGAGAAAACAAGTGCCTTACATTTTCTAGATGGTGGTTCTGGTTTCAGAATTGTAGTCTGAAAAGGCCAGAGCTGCTAAAGCTCAGATCTTGGTGTAGTCTGGTGTAGCTTATGTCAACAATTCGAAGAACCACTGTAAGAGTTATTCTCAATATTTAATAAAGGAACTTGTCATCTGTTTTTTGGGGAGGAGAAATAAGTGGATCGTCTTGTACAATTTTGTCACAGTTGTCTTCATTTACAGTGCCAACAAAATGAACCTAACGTTGAGAATTCAATAACTGCCACCTTCTCCTTCTCTTGTTTGCTTACGTGCATGACAAAGTGAGACTTGTATTCAAATACTTTTTTGCAGGGGTTTTACAGATTAATTTCGGAGAATTTGTGAATTATGTATGGAGAATTACTGCTTTGTAGAATAAAGGAGTCTTCAATCCCACTCATGGATAATACTTAAGAAGTTGTTAAGATCTTTGAGTACCTAGTAAAAAGATCTTATTTGGCAACTTTTTGGCAAGAATGAAGTTGTTAATAACTAGAAGAAAAAATACCAGATTTCAAAAGCTTTTTATATGACAGTCAGCTGTAGAGAGTTTGATATGATAGTAGTTTTGATCTCAGGATTAAAGAGATTTTTAATCAAAGAGCAAGAGCTTTCTGAAAATAAAAATAGAAATGAAATTTAATGAAAACAAATGTTTTAATTTTTTAAATAGGATTTCTTTTGTCCAGTGGCTGACATTTATATTGCTGTTGAAGCAAAATACATGGCAAAGGGTTTATTAAAATAAGTAAACTCTGTGGAGTTTTACCTGATTATAAAGATGCCCTTTACTTGCAAAACGAAGGCTATAAATTGTTCAGAGTACTCAGGTTAAAGATGATGAGTTCAGGATAATAAATTAGTGTTTGAACATGCATAGGATTATTATAATTAAAAATTTTTACAAAGTTTGTGAAAATAAACCTTTCTACGTTTAGTATAAATTATGGAAATTTGAAGCTTAGGTAAGTTCTTCCTTGAAAAGTTTTTACAAAGCTGGCACTGGATTAAGTCAGTCCATCTTTAGTATTTCTGTCAGAAACCTCTGGACTTTCGGGGGGCAAAAAAAAAAAAAAGAGGAAGTTTGATTTGAATTTGAGACACTTTAGTCTACAAACACGGAGATTGCATTTTAGTCACCTGTAGGAATAGCTTTGGCCGATCTCATCTGTGGCAAGTGTGGAAGATGCCTGGACTGGTGCTGCTCAGCCTACTGGAACATTGGTTTGGGGCTCAAAATTTTACAGTAGTCTGAAATATTAGTGCTTATACCTACCAATTTATGCCAGCATGGGCAAGTACGCACAGTATTAAGTAAAATATCCAGAAAGGAAAAGGGTAGAAGGAAAGCAAGAATAAATCTATGCTTTAAGAGTGTTTTCCCCTGATACATTAAGTGATTTTCTATCACAGTAAAAGGAGAATCATGGAATGGTTTTGAAAGTATTTTAGAATATTTTTAGTCTGTTCTATACTTTATGTACTACAAAAAAAAAAAACAAGAAAGGAAAGAAAACAGGTTTTTAAAGGATGTTGCTATTGTCATCTAGATAAATACAGAAACTTTTTATGTATGACATGTAATCTTCAGCTCTCAAAGCACATTAAATAATCTATGTGCTAAGTCAATCACGTAGGGAGCACAGGAAATCCTTAAGCAGCACTCAAGAGAAGCAAATGCTGACATTTAAGTGACAGAGCCCATCAAAGAGAGTATGCAAACACCAGGTGTGCAGTTGAGATTTACATCAGTATAGAAGATTAGAGCATTAAAATCTTAGTATAAATGAGTAATTACATCAATGATGCCTGACAGTTTCTGGCAGTAAAAGCCACTAACATAGATTTTAAGATATTTAAAGGCAAATATAGTTAATATTTTAAATGGTTTAGTACTTGAAGAAAGTATTTTAATCGCAAAGTAAATTCTTCAGTATAGGAAGGAATTATATAAAATAACTGGTTTTACAAGTACGTGACACTTGGGCTTCAGCTAGAAAGCCATTCAGAAAGTCATGGTCAGAAGTATCTCCTTTGAATCCCTTAGTCTGAGTTTCAGCCTCTTGTCTAATTTGCCTTGCATAGTTTTAACTGTCCAAGACCTACCACTTGTTCTTAGATATCAAGTGGAAAATCTGTCTTTTCAGTATCTGCAGCTGTAGGTCGATGATACATCTGTGTTGATATGGAAGATCTAATAAACTTCTGGTAGCTTTCTACTTTGTTCCTCTGAAAAGTTGCCGCAAAACTTGTTCATCTTAACTGGTCCCACTTTGTTTCTCTCTGGGGACAGCTTAAGGGTCTCTTCTGTTCAGGTGGACCAGAATGTTCTGTGGTTGCTTTCAAGGTGCTGTGTATTTCTTCTTTCTTTTTTTTTTTTAATGTTTTTTCACCTTTATCACTTGCAACAGTGTTTTGAAGATTACAGTAGTTTCATTTGCTTTGTCCATGAAGACCTTGCAACTTTGCTTGCATATTCATGTCTCAGTGGTGATCATCTTCCTGCTGCTTTACTTTCCTTTTAACTTTTTTTTAACAAGTGCCAAACCTAATATGTCTATTTTTTCTTGTTCTATCCACTATTTGAGAAAAATGGGGTTGTTTTCCCCTTTTCTTTGTATTTGCCTTCTGCCTCTCATTATACTTTCTTGTTGTTTCTTCTTTTATTGTTTCTTTGTGTAGTGGCTTGTTGTTTTTGGAGTGTCCTTTGCAATTTTTCCAGCCTTCAGTTTTAGACCAGATTTCCTTGTCTGATTCTGCTCTCCAGAGCTCTTGGAGTGTCCCCAGCCTCATGGTATTTCACTGTGTAATCTGCTCCAGTTTTAATATGCAGGTTAGAAACCAAAGTATTAAATTTTAGTTTAAAACTAAGTAATATTGAAATTTTGCTTGGTATGTCCTTCTAGTTTTGGTTAAATTTTTCCATGTGTGGCTTTTCCAATGAGTTTTGAACACAGGTTATAGAAGATTCTGTGGAACTGTTCTGTCATTTGTTTCTGAAAGTATCTTTCAGTGACTTTAGGGCCTTTTGATACAATATGATACCTGCTTTTTTCCTTATCTCCAAGGTCTGTTGCACTGTCATAAAATGCAGTCGTTGAAATAATACAGTTTAGTTTTTGACAGACATGGGTGAATTGCTACTTGTCTCCTGTTTTTTTTTTTTCTTAAGTATTGTTGCATGCTTTGAATTGTTGCTGTACTTCTCCAGAAATTAAATGGATATATTAGAATGTGGAGATATATTAGAATGTGGAGTGGGGCAGAAGGCAGAGTTTTATCCTT
This sequence comes from Empidonax traillii, assembly GCF_003031625.1. Taxonomy (NCBI): domain Eukaryota; kingdom Metazoa; phylum Chordata; class Aves; order Passeriformes; family Tyrannidae; genus Empidonax; species Empidonax traillii. Next base: position 128,562 of record NW_020955436.1, on the reverse strand, counting down.
AATTTAATTTTTGGTGATGTTCTGGTCATCATCTTGATTGTTCTGATTTCCTGTGACCTGTCTTTCTTCTTATCTTCAGACTGTTTGTACCTTGAAATAAGCATAGTTCCTCTTTGTTGCTTCCACAAGAAATGAAAATTAATAGTTATTATTATGTCTTTATCTGTGGTGTAAGGGTGATGTGTAATTGAATTGATATTCCCTGTAATGCTTCTGTTCAGTGTTATCTTTCTGCAGTGTGCAAAAGAAATAAACTTCAAAGTGTAGTATATTTTGTTTTAAATACATCTGTGTTGCTTTTTCTTCTCCACAGAGGATAAAAAAAATCTTTTTTAAATTATCATAGAACTTCTTTACCTCTGAAGAGCCTCTTGGAATTTAAAATAATACTATGAATTTTGTTTATATAACTTCTAGTTTAGATGGCCTTTTTTAGGGTAACAACTGGTTATTGCAGAATTAGCTGTCGTAATTTTTAAATGCTGTTATAAAGCATGTTATTTTAATAAAATGCTTTGGATCATAATAATGGGGATGAAATGGCAGATGGGAATAGACAGTTGGGGGAGCTAACACTCTGCAGTGCATCATTTGAGAGGAAAGAATAAGAACTGCAAAATAAAACGGAAAGTGCAAAATGCACAAGTGTTAGAATTTTTTTTTTGCGCCGTAGCTCTTTGATGGTGCAATTGAAGTGCTTTTTTAGCAGCTTTAAGCAGTAGAAATTAAACTTCTTTAATTTCCATTTTTATGATCAGAGCACTCCTATGAGAGACTTTCTGATATCACTATTACACTTTCTTCAGAAGCGTTTATCTTGGTAGTGGGGCTGTTGTATAAATATTTGTAATTTAGCTTCTTGAGAAAATGCTTTATGACAGCCTTTACTCGATACAGAAGATCCTAAAGTCAGATTTGGATTAATGAGAATAGGGACTAGTTTGTGTCCCTAGTAAGTAGAGATATTTAATATCATGTCTAGCCACTAAAAGACTGTGACTGTAATTATCCATTTTGGTAGCAGCTGTTTAAACCAAAATGTTCTTCTGATAGGGTTTATGTCCCTGCATTTCAGATGCATCAAATAATGTCTCTTCCTTTCCCAAACAGGATGGGGAAAATGCCTAAAAGTAGAAATTGTCTGGACCCTAATTTTACTGTCCAAATAGGCTGAGGCTTGTGTTTGTTAAGGAAATGGTTCTAAATTTTATCTTAGTTTTCCACTACTTAAATCTTATATTTGTCACTTCGCTTGAAAACCAGCAATGCTTGTCTTACATGTGACAACAAAGGTCAGAAGTGATGCCTAAGTGGGAAACAGTGCCTTACTACCAAAGTAACCTAAAAATATTTATTTTTCAGTCAGCTCCATGCTTAAAATCATAATAGAAACAAAATTGTACGTGGAAAGGCTTAGGAGTAGGTAAATTTTTTTAAATGCTAGAGTTTGTTAAATGAGCCAGTGAACCACATATACCGTGAGTTAGGGGATTAAAATCCTAGGGAGATCTCTTTCCTCAGAAGGAGATTTCCACATTTACCAGTGTGGAAATCCAGTTCAATCAGTACTTGGTACTCCTCAGGCCCCTGTGCTGCAGTCGGAGGGTTTGGTGGGTCAACTGGCGGATCTGGTTACTGAGTCAAGTTTCTTGCAGTGCAGTCTTACAAAGTGGCTGCAGCTCTAAATAGCTGGGTTGATTGCCAAGCAACCTGAGTATTCTGGTGAACTAACTTTTTGTGAGGGATGGGTAGATGGGATGCGGTTTGATGAAAACATTTAGGCTAAGTGGTACTATTCTCTTACAGGCATTTAAAATAAAAATTCATGGGAAAACATAAACATATCTCATAAATATAAGAGGAAAGAGTACTGTCTGGAATGAGGGGAGAACAGGCACTTAGCTTTTTTTTTTTGTTGTTGTTGTTTTTTGGTGCACTGGCAGGATGGATGAAGAGGGGTGTTTACCCTTCTCTAATGGATCCTTAAACTGTAAGCATGACTTTTTTTATTAGTCATGGAGAAAGCTGGTGTGTTTTCCTGCAGTAATTCTAGTTGCACATATTTATTTGCACATATGGCATTGGTGATGTTCTATAAAACTGTGGAATTGAG
>NW_020955436.1:1367-126149 GCF_003031625.1 Empidonax traillii | reverse complement strand
CACTGGCAGGATGGATGAAGAGGGGTGTTTACCCTTCTCTAATGGATCCTTAAACTGTAAGCATGACTTTTTTTATTAGTCATGGAGAAAGCTGGTGTGTTTTCCTGCAGTAATTCTAGTTGCACATATTTATTTGCACATATGGCATTGGTGATGTTCTATAAAACTGTGGAATTGAGTAATAGATATGATTGAAGAATATGTAGCTACTGAGTATGTCCCTTTTCACCTTCATAAACTTAATGAACAAGAGTTTGTAAATGATGCAAAATGCTAATTAAAAGTTTTAATTTGGCAATCATCTCAGTTTGATTAGAAACAGATGCTTATTATCTGCAGAAATCTAAATGGACCCTTAGAAAATAGCTTCTATTGCTTAAAATTGACTTGTGAAACTAAAGTCAAACTAAAACACAAACTATACAGTTATTTATGCCCTCTTTAGTGCAGTAGAGCACTGTGATCATTACCAAATGGTCTCGTGTGGTTCATCCTTTGAGTTAACAATAATCTTTAGAGTCCACTGCAAGGTTGAATTCTTCTGGACTAACTGCTGTACACGCTCTTTCTGGTTTGAAGTACATTCGCTTCCTGCTTCGAAAAAGCTGCGTGCTCCGATATAAAAATTGCAAAAAAGACTGCAGTAAAAATGACAGGATGAACAAGAACAATCTTCCTCCTAATCTAGCTGGAAACAACCAGGCAACATTTGGAATACAGTCTGAATCCTGAGGAGATACTGTGCTGTAGCTCTAGATTTCTCAAGTAAAATTGAAATGGCAGCTGTGCCAAAAACGCAGCGGAAAATAGGATCCTGTGCACCGGGTTCTTCAGCTAATGGTAGAAGAAGTGGGAAGGGGACCCACACTGCTTATGTGACAATGTGCTTTAGCACTCAGTAGTTGACCAGGCCATAGTTGACTGCCATTTATCTACTGGCTTGGAAAGGGTGAAAGAATAGCAAGTCCTAACCTGATCCGAATGGACTAGCAGGTCTTAGCATCTGGGAATTTTAGATTCCAGGAAGAAACTTAGTATTGACAAGCAGGATGGTGGCATCAAGTGTCCTCCTGTCTTTTTCTGTAAATATTTTAGACAATCTTTGAGGGAAAAAGGGAAGAGAAAATTGGTAAATCAATAATGTATTTTTAAGAATGATATCCATATTTTGTACAAGAAGAAGGTATATTCTTTGGATAATCAAGGTTCTAAGTTGTTTTGTAGTGGTTGAAGATAAGGACGTTTGTAAACTGAATTTGTTCTTTACAAGCAGTGTATGTGATAACTTTGGAAATGTTTATATTGTTCCTTACTACAGCATCATAAAAGCTGAGAGGATGGTTTGTGCAGGATGTAATTACACTGCAAGTAGAATTTAGTAGTGCTGTTTTGGACGTAAGCTTCATAAAATGTTCTGCAAACATTGAAATGCACTTCCCTGCTAATCCTGTGGTTGAATCTAAGAAACATTTGTTGAAAAGTTTCTTTAAAATTCCATCTGACTTAGAGCATCATGGTTTTTATATGGAAGAAAACTTCTTGCTGTATTTCTCAGAAGGAACTTCTATTAGCTCTTCAGTCATGTGTGACTCTACTATTTCTGTGGTGATGTTTCTAAGAGTAGTTCTGTAGTAATTATTTTGTTCAGCTTTCCCTTTCCTGGATATAGGGAAATGTTTGTCATGAAGGTAGGAAAGTGGACCTGCATCACTGAGTTTCTCTCAGTGATTATGGTAACCATGAATTAGCTGCAGTGTGAGGAAGGTCAAAAAATGTCCTTTCTGTACCCATTCCTGACTTTAAAAAAAGCCCAAACAAGCCCATTTCAGTTGATGGATAAGAGTAGATAATAATTCCAAGTGTTGCCCTTTATATTTTTAGGTATGCCAGCAAGCTGAATTTGAGCTAAAATAGAAAGTTGTAGTACCATGGAAGATAAAGTTTTCTTCTTAATCATTTGTGCCTGGCCAAAGCGCAATTGATAATCATCAGATTTGTGAATGACAGATTTATGGGTCTCTGGAATGTTTTGTTTAAGGCTCTTCATCCTTTTAATTGCTAGGAATGAATATCCTTTCATAATTAAGCTATTATTCATGAACTAACTGATTACACTTTAGATACATATTCTTAAATTTAATGGCATCTAGGTTAATACTTTGTTTTTCTGGTTCTAGTTTAGTTTCTAGCATGATGCATGGAAATGGAGAAGATTGATTAGGAAATGATTGTTTCATACTTAAAGTTGCAATATGGTGCAGTATTGAGAGACTGACACCATCTCTTTTAGGGAAGGGTGTTGTGCCACTGGAGTACCAGCTGCTCTGTGACTAAAAGCAAGTTTTATAAAGTTTGCTTTCTAAGGACACCAGTGGCATGTGCACATAAATACCTGGAGCTGAGTCCTAGAAAAGGAAAGGACTTGTGCATGGAGTTATTGTTCCTGACTGGGAAACTTAGAAACTTCAAAATTGAGTAGTTGCACATGTATAGTAGTATAATGTGTGCATGCATCTTTATCTCTTCATTAAAACAGAGTAGGGATATCAAATTTATTTTGAACTTTTTGAACTACCTCACTGACTGTAACCAAGCCTTACATATTAAATTATTCATATTTTAATCTAAATTTATGTGTCTTTGTGTTTCCTGGACAGTTCTGTGATTAAAAATCCTTGAATAAACTGCACGTAGAAAGCAAGAAAACTAGAAATAATACAGCTTGTCCTGACTACTTGCTTCTTTCCCTTCCTCTCATGCCTTCCCTTTTTCTATCTTTATTTTTGTAAATTTTTTAAGTCTAAGAGACTTAAAACGAAGTGTTGAATTGTTTCAAGGTATGCTACCTGACCCACTATCACTGAAAAGGGAAGATCCTTCTCCTGTTGTTCTTTGCTTAGGCAAAGCAAAGGCTGGCATAGTGGTCAGCATTTTACTAAACCGGCTACAAACAAAGGAAGCAAAACTAGTGAATTGTTTACTGTGAGATGAGGTGAGTTGATCAGTTCAGTGTGGAATGTCAGATGTTTACCAGATGAAGAGTTCTGTGTTTTGTTTTCGGTGCTTTTTTGGGGGTTGGTTTGTTTTTTTTGTTGTTTTGTTTTTTAATGTTTTGAACACCACAGTATTTTATCTGTTGGGGATCACTGAGTGCTGTCAAATGTTAAGCAACCTGTTTATCTTTCTAGTCTTGATTAGAATCCTAAAAGCTGTGTTTAGCTGTGTCTAGGTTTTAATTATTACTGAAATGTGTTCTTCCAAGTACCATTTTAGAGATGAAACTATTAAATATACAAACCATAGTATTCCTTTTAAAACAATTTAAAAAATAAAAACAACAGTAAAAATAATCTTTTCCAACTTCTGTGAAACAAGAAGAATTGGGATACATGTTTCATGGTGCTCTGTATGTAGAGATACAGGCATGACCTGACTGAAAGCTTGAGTCGGACTTTGGACTAAGAGGAACATATTTCTTTGCATTGCATTTTCAATCGATTTTACGTGAATATGCTGAAATCAGTAATGCCAATGGAAGGTTATTTTTCGTGTTCCGGTCTTTAGGGAAGGAAATTCTATTTTTAAATGCATTCTGGAGTTGTCTCTCAGCTTTAGTTAGGGACTAGGGATATCATTTCTTCTTTCTCTATTACCCGAAAACGTCAAGGCGATGTGAATTCAGAGAAAAGGCAAGGATCAAAGTCTTTGAAGGGCTGCTGAAGTTTCTCCTAACCTGTAAGATACTTGAAGCTGTAAGATGTGAATTATTTTACAGCTTTATAAGTATTATTTATTTATTTATATTATAAATAATACTTTGCATTAAAACTTGTGTTTGTTTAAAAAATACAATTTTTGATAAAACTATATTTTTGGGAACACTGTCCCCAGTCTTATGCAAATCTTTAGTCATGGCCCATTAACCTATTTTTCGTGAGGTTTCAACAGGACTACTTTTACCCCAACAATGTTAAATTGCTAGTGACATGCAAGAAAAACTAAAATCACTGTGACTACATCTGTACAAGATTGATTTGGTCAAATTACTAATAAGGAAGGAGCTAGACAACTTGTAAAGTTTGGAGTCAGTATAACTCTTTTATGTGTATCTTAAAGATAAAATCCCCTTGAAATTAAGTGTAGTACTGAAAAAAATGGTTTTGTTGTTGAAAATTATCTGATTGATTTTGGAAGAACAAATTCTCATTTTCCGCCCAATTTTGCTGGCCTGTTTATAAAACAGTCTCTGGACTGTTTTAATAGTGTTCTGCAAAAAAAACCCCAACACCCACTCTATCTTTGGCTTGGGTTGATGTGTTTTTTTTTTTCAGTTAGAAATCCTAGAAGAAATTATGCAACTGTAATGCAACTACAATGTGTTGTAGTGTTTTTATTTAAAGACACTGTCACTGAGGATTTGGAATGACATGATAGACTGGGCTGTCTTAAGCCATTTCTAGTAAGGAAGCATAAAAACATTGGATTTGAAAAATGGAAGACACTATTTTGGAATTAAAATTCAAACTTTGGTCTGTAGTAGGTGAAAGACATGCTTGCAGCCTGATGTGGTGACTTAGATTTCTATTTATTTAGACAAGAAATAGATCATCTTAGAGAGTTGCAGGGTTTTAGTAGCACTGTGTGAAATTTGTGTATAGTTTCAGTGTGTAATGTTTGAAAAGCAGGAATTTTTCAAAGTCTATCAAGAAGTAGATTGTTAATGAGAACATTTTATAGAGAGTGTTTTCTAGTTGCATTTACAGAAACTCATTTAATTGTTTTGATACAGCTACTTTGTTGAAGAAAAATGGTTTCCTTACAGGCTGTTTTTCCCCGAGCTTTACATTTTCAAATGCAGAAACACAATGCTACTGTGCATTTCCTTTGTCTTCAAAGTTACATTCTTCTGTCTTGCTGGCTTCTTTGTTTTTGTTTTTTAAAGCTGGTTTTCCCGAGAGAGTGCATCAAGATGCAGACAGGGTAACCATAAGCTTTCTTTCTTGACATTGCTGCCTTGGCTATTTCATATGCATTGATCAAATCACCTTTTTTTTTTTTTTTTTTTTTTTTTTTTTTTTTTTTTTTTTTTTTTTATTTATTATTTTTTTTTTTTTTTTTTTTTTTAACTTTTTTTTTGCTAAGGTACTTCTGCAAGTTTGAATTTAAAGGGTCCTTCCTATGAATTCCAAGACAAGTGTTTTGTTTCAGTTGAGAAGGAAAAAAATTTGGTTCAAATGCCCATTTAACTGCATATCATTGTTGGTCAGCAAATTTTATATTCTGTCCCATTCAGAGAAGAAAACCTCTTATGCACATCTCTTTTCATGGAGAGGAAAGACAGTGTCCTTTTTATCTTGCATTTGGAGTCTGGGCATCTACTGCATGTGATGGCCTGGACTTGGTTCCTGAGTAGTCTCTAAAAACTACCTTGACTACAACCTGACATCACCTCACCATAGATAACGGAGCACACGTGCAGTTTATGGACAGCAGTGCCTCACAACATGTTATGCTTTGATGATATCTCTGTCCATTTATGTTTTGAGAAGGTATTCTGTGTTTCTTAACACTTAATCCCTTTCACTCAGGGACTACTTCCATTATACTTTATCAAGAACATATTATGCAAATGTATGCAGTTTTGGGCACCACAATTTAAGAAAGATACAAGGTTATTAGAGAATGTTCAAAGTAGGTGAAGGGCCTTGAGGGGAAGCCGTATGAGGAGCAGCTGAGGTCACTTGGTCTGTTCAGCCTGGAGAAGAGGAGACTGAGGGGAGACCTCAATGCAGCCTACAACTTTCTTGTGAGGAGAAGAGAAGGGGCAGAGACTGATCTGCTCTCTGTGGTGACCAGTGATAGGATCCGAGGGAATGGCCTGAAGTTGTGTCAGGGAGGTTTAGGTTGGATATTATAAAAAGATTCTTCACCCAGAGAGTGGTTGAGCATTGGAACAGGTTCCCCAGGGAAGTGGTCGCAGCACCAAGTGTAACACAGTTCAAGAAGTGTTTGTATGATACTCTCAGGCATGTGGTGTGGCTGTTGGGGATGGTCCTGTGCAGGGCCAGGAGTTGGACTCTGACCCTTGTGGGTCCCTTCCCATTCAGGATATTCTGTCTTTCTATGATGTGTATTAATGTATATGCAGTATTTAAGTTTTTGTGTTAGGAAGTGTAACATTGTGATTTTTCAAGATAGAAACTTTGGGTTAAACACATCAAGTTGTTAAATTAGAGCATTGCTGCTCTTAACTTCCCTGTGAACTTACCTGGAAAAGCACTAACATTTAGAGGACAATAAATATACTATTGTTCTCACTACTTAAAAGAAAAGGAAGTTAAATTTATGAATATAAGATTATATCTAATTTTGTTAAAAGTCGGGATTTAAAGATGAGCTGAAAGTGATGTTTTTGTTAAAAATCTGACAAAATCCTTACTAAGTGCCATTGATTTATCCTGCTTTGTTTTATTGCATATAGTTAATTTAGACATGAGCAAGGATTGTCACGAGTTTTATTTTAAAGAGATTGACTTCTTTTAAAAAGTATGTTTTACAATTCTTTTGTTAATTTTTAAAATTGCTTATTTTTAATTGTTAAATTTTAAAATCTTACCTTTTGCTTCATAAGGAAAGTTGCTTAACACTATTGACCACTAGTGTTTTGCTGGTTTCTGCTTAATTTAATTATTAGTGATCACTTGCTGAATATGTAGTTCTTTTTCACTTTTCAACTAAACTGGTGATATATTTACAGCTGAAGCAATCTTTTAGCTCATGTTAATTAAAAAAAAGTCTTATTCTAAAGTATTTCAACAGTTTTGAAACAACTTCTTCATTTTAGGTTAGTGAAGACGAGAAAACTGAACTGACAAATGATCTGTGTGCATCAACTCCTGGCCTTAGTCTCCCTAAAGTGAAAGAACAAATGTTCTATAAGGTAAGTAGAAATTGCTAAGTTTCTCAAATCTGCATTCATTCTCCCTCTGTTAAATGTGCAGTTACTAATTTTAAGTTTTCCCAATTCTAACAGTTAATCCAATTATCTAAATTAACTGAGACTAATGAGAGTTTCTCTGCTTCGTGTGGGTATAAGGGTAGGGGGAAGGACTGGAAAAATGAAGGGAGCTTTAAACTTCTATGAATGTCTTCTGTCCTCTTCTGCTATCCCTTGCTTTTGACACAAAAGTGGCCTTAAGTTTTAATGTTTCCCAGACAAATGACTTAATTTGCCTGGCTGAAGGACAGTTCAGGATGGAGACATTCCCAAACATCTGTTGATGGAACTGTGTTTGGTCTGATTGTATTAATCAGGAATTCATTTTGTGAGAGAGCAAGGGGAGAGGAAAGGCGTTTCTAATGTAGCCCACTGATTCTTTGGAGTGAAGTTGCTTGGGTTCCAGATCTGTTAGCAAGACCTCTTAAATGTAGTTTACATGAATCAAATATTTCAACACATCTGAAACAGAAGACCCACAGAAGTCCATTTCCAAATATCAAATCAGTAAGCAGTGTAAAGCTACGTAAATGAGTTAATAATTGTAGATAGGAACTTTGAAGTATCTTATTTTGATGAGTTGCATGACTTTCCTTAAGCAAACAATATTTTCCCACCAAAATAACGATCAGCTATTCCTAAGTCAGCATGTAATTTCACAATCTTTGCATTTTGTCTGGAGATAGTGTTAAAAGACAGAGAATGACTTAAAGCTTTACTGGTCCACCTTGAATCTCAGGGCTGTAAACACTGTTACTGCATTATTTTGCTGTTCCAAAATGTGTGGTTTTCTTCTTTCTCAGGTTGGACTTGTGGACGCCGTGGATCTTTTTAGAACCAGAAGAGTGTTTATTAAAGATGGCTTTGCATACGTACCATTTAAGGAGATTGATGCAATTGTTTTGAATAACTATAGAACAAAATTATCTAAAGCATTAGCGGTAAGTCAGTCTGATTTTTACAACTTTCGTTGCATTGTTTAATGACACTCTTAGGTAGCAGCTTTTTTTGACTTTTAAATTTATCTGCTTCCATCTGTAGAATACCAAAAACGCTATCAAAAGTACTGACAGCACTAAAAAAGTTCATTATAAGCTGAGTGTTCATAAATTTTAAATGGAATTTAGCATATGATGCGCATTGTAAAGAAATTTCTGCTAGAGGATTTTAAAATTGTTTTTCATGGAGAGAGTAATGTGACCTTTCATTCAAAATGTTAGACCTATGCACACAACTGTTTTTTCTACTCACCTCTCGTCTCCCACAACATTTTGCAACAGGTTTTTGTTGGAACAAGTAAAATAGGTTTTTTTATTTTTCTCTTTCTTTTGTTAGTAAGAACTGAAATGAGGATAAGTCAGAACATGTCGGTCAAAAGTAAAGTCTTTGTTGTATGAATATTTGACGTATCACATCTAGTTAGGACATCTATGGCAACTACTTTATATGAATGTTCTTCTGTTAGTAATTCGGTGATCGATACAGGAATTTCCAGTTTTACAATATGAGACTCTTGGCAGGGTTTAAAAGTTGGTGACCATGTCTGATGCACAGAATTTTAGTCCAAGAAAATGCAGCATGGAATAACATGAAAGCAGTTTAGATTGCTTTTTAAATATGTTTTCAAAGCCTTGTATTGCTGTGTCACATTCATGTCAAGGTTAACCATGAACGTTCAATAAACAAACAGTGTGAAGTAAAAATGCATTCCTTTAACAAATTAGAAAATTAGCATACTGGGATCTTCTTAATTTTGAATATAACTAGAGTCTGTGGAATTCTTTAATGTGCAGTGAAATTGTGATACTCTTATGCGAACATTTTCATTAGAACTCTTTAATACTACTGCAACTAGAGATATCTGTATTTCATTTGATGCATAATGTTCTTGCTGAAAGCTGATAACATTTGTGTAGGATTTAAAAACCATGTTTCTGTAGAAGTGTAGTTAAGTACACAGGCTGTGTGCATGTATTTAAAATACTTTTGAGAACCTTTGTGTACTTCTGGAATTTGCCTATTGAGTAATTAGCTGAGAAGTCTGAAAAACAGTAGGAACTGCAATGAGTAGGCTTCCTGACTTTTCAGTCTGAGCAGAAATCTGCAACTTTTCCTTATGAAGACATGCACTGTCTTACATAGGAACACACACATTATCTTACATATTATTCATTTAACCCAGATTACTTTGTTAAAGCAAATAGCTGTTTTGTAGTAAATATAGATACTTCATATATATATATATACACACACTACATATAGAACTTCTTTATGTTATGCTTTGTAGTCATGGCTTAGAAACTTGAACTCTCAGGAGCTAGGAAAATTATCTTCTACAGAACTGCTGTGTTTTAAGTTATTGCAGTATTTCAGGTTTGCATTAATTTTTTGTTTCATTGCATAAGCTTTGTTAATTGTAGTTGACCATATTTTCTGAATAAGGAATAAAAAATATTAGTGTTCTTTTCCAGAGCTTTTGATTGAAGTTTAGGGGGGTTTGATCACTAGTTTAATGTGAGAAACTGTGTTTAATAAACTGTTTCAGCTATTTTTAGCCAGATGCTAGGAGTACTATTAATTGGAGTCTTTTGGAAATGAAGGCCAAAATTCCATCGTGTTTTACAGAGGTCAATCTAATGTTACTCTGTTACAGCAGAGGCATAACTTAAGTTTGATGGTTGGTAGCTGGATACTTACTGTAGTTTCCAGTAGAACAAAACTATAAACATCAATTACACTTCAGTGAAACTGTAAGAATACACTTTTAAATAAAGCATTGCATGTAAGGAATCTTCTTCAGATCTGAAGACGGTAATGGTTGCTATTCTGCAACATACAAATTCGGAGGATAATCTCTAATGATTTTCCTCAGCCATATCTGGACTGAAGAGGCACATTTCAACAGAAGTTATGACACAGTAGCACAATTCCAGTATCATTCGTGAAAAGTAGTTGTTGAAATAGTATTTGATCTAAGCCTAAGTTCTGCAAGTACAGCTGGTTCACCTGTACTTGGTAGGAAATTAGTGCTGTGTGTGTCTGCTGCAGAGGAGAAATGAGTCAGGAGAAACGTGCTTCACTTCAGGCAGCCTGGTAGTATAGAGGTCTTCATGACTTTGCACAGAGGTTGTGCATCATGGTCAAACTTAATTAAGAAGTAATAGAGCATTAAGCATCATCACTGGGTTTGTTATTTAATTTGTCTTTTAATGAATTTATTGGATAGCAACCTCTTTGGTAAGCATTACTTGTGTTTTCTTTGAGAGTATGTTTTAGTGGGTTTGCAGCATCCAACTATTTACACTTTGTTTTCAGCACTTTCTAATGGACAACCCTTTTTTTATTAGAATTTGAGAATTAAACGTCTTAATAGTCTGATAATCCAAATTAAGCTTGAATGCTGTTTCTAAAGAAGGGGTTTGTATCTTCACAGGGTCATAAAATTATGTTACATACTTGTATCTTCTATGGGGTAGTTTGACTTTGCCCAGTACTTCTCGCAGTCTGTTGTAAGCTTCTAAGGGACAAAATACCTTGATTATAGACAGTGGAAAGAGGGTCTTTTAAATATGTAGTTTTGAGGAATCTTTCTTACAGCTTTCATTAGTGCTTCAGTTCTTCAAGGTTAAAGCAGTGTAGTTTTCTTGTATGGGTAGTTTTGCAGTTATAATAATATAGTAATACTGATTATTAGTACTTGATGCCTGCTTTGCCTCCTGGAGCTTATTTGGTGCTACTCCAAGCAGTCACATGCTCAGGTTTTTGGAAGGAGTTATGCCTATACAGAGTGATTTTATGATGAAGGCCTGCCCTGTCTTTTCCAAGGTGCTCTGAAGCTGTGCACTTTATGGGACTGTGCTTGTGCTAAAGTTGCTCTTCCTAGCTCTCAAAAGCATTGAATAATTTGGGTGGTTGCCTAGCCTTGTTACACTGCTCAATACATTGCAGACTTGTGTCACCATCCTGCATGCTACAGAATGATTCTAGTCAGGGTTGTAAAGGAGAAATAGAATGAGAGTAAATTGATGTGTTGACACAGCTTTGAGAGAACAGTAAATAATTCATAGGACTGACCTTTTAAAAAAGTTTTTTGTTGATACTGGCAGAAATTCAGTTCAGTCAGTTACGCTTTAATCACTTACTAGTCAACCCCATGAAGCACTGAGATGTTTTGGTTTATCCTTTAAAAATAAGTTTGACATCCTGGCTGTGGCTATTCCTTGAGGCTCAATAACAGGGGGAGTTAATATTAGTTAAGCCTTCTTGGCAATTGCGAGTGCAACTGAAGAGGTTAATGTTATGTGTAAAATCAATACTGCGAAGACCTTTCTGTATTCTCTGACCCATTTGATAGTAAATAATTTCCCTGTGCCATTAATGATGATTAAACTGTAGGAAACCTTAAACATTTTCTGTAACAGCATGTAAGCTGTAATGTTAGCTCTGCAATTGTTTCGTAAGTTTGCTTTGTGTTTTATTCATGAGGGTTGGTTTCACTGTGTTTATGCTAAGATACAAAAATATGGATCTCATATTTGAGGAAAGTAGGGGTTTTGTTTATTTGGTTTTTTGTTTTGTTTTGTTTTGTTTTTTTTAATCAGAAAATTCACCTTACTGTAAAGACTCAGGCCAGCAGGCCCATATGAGAGCTATGCTCTACTCAGTACTGTATGAATTGGGATTGCTCTGGAAAAATCTGAAGTGGGACAAAAAGGGGAGGGGATGGAAGGAGCTGACAAATCATTATCTGCAACTGACCTTTATCAACAGTGTCCTGAAATAATTGAGAAAATGACTTAATATTACATTGGCAGTTATCTGACACGTTTGAACTGGAGTTTGTGTTGGACAGCGTTTGCCTCCACAGTTCCTGCCCTGTCTGGGTAACCACAGGGGGTGTAGGGGTGGGCAGCACCTCCCAGCTGCCCCAACTATTACAGCATTTGGTGTGAGCTTCCCTGTGCTGTCTGATCCCCTGAAGTAATGTCATTTCTGAGGATGCTTTTAGGGTTTTTTGATCTGCTTTTCTCATAGTACTGTTTAGTACTCCTTAGTGTTTGCTACAAATCATCTTCCTATGTGATTGATCAGAAAATCTTTCACATGGGGTTATGATTTTAGGTTTAGCCTATAAAATGCTCTTTTTATTATTAGATAAAACACTAGTAGTTTTAAACCTGTGGACTGGGTGCCAGTGGCCCAGCAGCAGGGACTGCAGGGTAGCTCTGGGGGGAGAGGCCAGGGATGCCCTTGTGCTGGAAACACAGTTCCAGCTGGCTCTGACCCACCCACCGCAGGGCACAGCTGAGCCAACAGCCGGGGGAGGACACCTTGGGGACAGTGAGTGTAAGAAAAGGCAAAACACCTGACAGAGAGAGGAGGAGGCAACCAAAAGGAGTGAGATGCTCTCATGACACTGGAGCAGGTGTCCATACCACCCAGGAGGAACCCACACTGGGGCAATGGAGAGTTCTTGTGGGGAACCCATTTTTAAGGATTCTTGTTTTCCTGAAAGACTACATCCCATGGGAGAAAGCCCATGCCACAGCAGGGGAAATATGTCAGCAGGAAGGAGCTGTGGAGAGACGCTGTTCCAGACCGACCACAGCTACCCCTGCTGTCCTGTCTGCCCCCTGAGCTGCCCTGGGTGGAAGGTGTGGGAGTCTGGGGTGAAGGAATACAGTTTGGCTTAAGGGAGAGGGGAGCCAAGGCATTGTCTTAACATTTGTCTCTGCTCCTGAGTCTGTTTTAATTAACAGTAAATTACATTAATTTTCCCCAGCTGAGTTCTGTTTTCTTGCAGTGGTAATTGATAAGCCATCTCCCTGTCTGTATCAGTAGCTGGGTGGAAGTTTGGCCCTTAGGCTGTGGTGGGTTAACTATGGCTGTTCTTTTAATTTTTAGTCACAAGGCTTGTAGATCTGTTGAGATTGGATATGGAGGGCAGGAAGTTCAGCACTGGTTCCAGCTCACAGAGTCGTATTAGCTTCTGTGTTTCCTGGGCTCCTTCTCTGAAACAGCTCTTGGATGAATTCAAGAGGTGGGGATCCTAGGTACTGAAAAACCTGACTCTGACTGGGATGCCTCCATCAGTGTTTGCATCAACTAGATTGAATCATCATGTCATTTCATTGTAATGAACATTACGGTTCAGGAAATGTAATTATTCATGAGAACATAACTTTCCATTCATAGTCTAATGATGGTTTTTCAGTAGATTTATCATACTTGTATTTAAATCCTGCCTCTTTTTTCACCATCTTATGCCTAGCAATTGAAGTAATAACTTGGCTGGTCTTTGAATTATAACTCTACTGCAAAAACTACTGTGAAAACACTTTGTCAGAACATCATATAGGAACTAACGATCTGCAAATTAAAATATAAACTAGAAATAGCACAAAGTGGTACTTTAAGAAATTGATTCCAATGTTAATACATACAGTCTTGGTGGAATGTATTTTTCCCTAATTTAATTTCTGCTCTTTTTACCTTGAAATATGATCTTGTGTAATCTGATAAAATGTCTACAAATCAAATTGTTGGGTTTGGAGGACTTGGTGCAAAAAGAAGACCTCATGGTGTTTTCTAATTTTTGTATTTTTTTTTTTTTTATTGCTTTCCTGATTTGGCATGTAATCTTTTAAATAATGAGAAATGTTTGCTCAAGTATGTTGCTTTACTAACATTTGTAATGATTTATCTTTTGAAATTAAATATTAGTCAAATATACAATTTCAGTTGATTTATGCTATATGTTCAAAGAACCTGTTAATTTAAGAGAAGTATCAGTATAGGACCATCTGCAAAACATTGTCGTCCTAAAACACCTAAAACATTTTCAAGCAATGAAGCAGAAGGGTTTGTGTAGTGGCATTAATGTTGAGAAAGTATGATTGATGATGGTCTCGTCACTTGATATTCATTTCAGGTGTTATGTTCCCAGTGTTAACTTAAAGTAATTCACTGTAACATAAATGGATGATTTTTATAATATGCACATACAAGGTTAGTAAGGTAATAACTTTGGCAGTGTAAGATAAAACGTGATTACAGTGACTTTGTCCTCTGAATCTCTCAGGTGAAAGTTTGCAGTGAAAGTTTTGCAGAGAAGCAGCTGGTCTTGCTTTTCTGAGATATTATAAGGTCGTTGTTTACGGCACAAATAATGTGCTGTTATTTACGGCACAATACTGAATAAAATGGTGATACTTTGAGTGGGAGAAGTGATATTAAGGGAAATTACTTTAAGAGTGTGTGTGTCAGAGAAAACTGAAGCCTGTATGTGGAACTGTAACCTTCAAGATGAAGAAGCTCGCTGGGCTTTTCTTGGTGGGCTTTTTTATTTTTTTGCCATGGCCCCTTAATTGTCCCATTACTGGCTGTTTTCTGAAATATATGCTTAATTGAAGTACATGTGTTCCTTCTAGAGACCACATAGATTGACAACATAGATTAATTATAAATAATACTTGGAGGTTAAATGAAATTGAACTGTATTCAGTATTTTGTCCTCCTGTTCCTTCACTTGGCTTTTTGCACCCGCTACAGAGTATAAGACTTTGTTAAGTACTAAATTTGCATCATGAAACAATTGCCGTGGTCTCTGCATACTCCTGTCTGGTTTGATTTGTATGGAAATACTTTGATCTTCAAATCTATGTAGGTATTTCACGATAGTCAAGGTAACAAAGCAGGATTTGCAGTATTTGAAGGATGTGAAAAGCTTGCTTAGCTGTAAAGATGTCCCCGCAGTTTGGGGAAAAACATTGGAATAGAATATATCAGTTGCGAGTACAATTTGATTTCTATGTTGTGTGGTAGATGTGATAACCTGGAAACTTGTCTCAGTTAATTTGGCTCCTGTTTAATGTAATTTATTAATATACTGGTAACAGTAATTGGGGAATGATGCACTACAGCCAGTGAGAAAGAGCTGTAATGGCCTATGCGGTTGGTAAGTAAATAAAAGTCTGTTTCTTGGGATGATACTGTGTTACAAATTTGCATTTTCTCCTGATTATTTTCTTACTGGCTTCTGTGACCCACAGCCAATGTGATAGCTGTAGCAGTATCTATCTGCAGTTGATCTCATCACCTGTGTTCTGGCTTAGCAAGTTTATGGAGCAGGCAAGAAGAAATGGGTCGAAGCACTAAAAATTGTTATGACTAGCTCTTCAATTACATGATTTTTTTCCTCATACATTTTTTAATGAAATATGGAGAGTGACTATTTTCCTGAGTAAACTGCTAGGATATCCTAAGCCAGGGAATGAACGTTGCATGTGTAACAGTAACATATTTTTGCCATCCCTATTAATGATGAAGATCAGTTGACCTTTGGGGAAGGACTATCTTAAATTCTTTTTTCAATCAGAAGGAAAAATGGGAAATGATTGTCAGTACCTCAAAGTCAGACATGAAATAAATTGAACACCTCATAGTCACATCAGGTGATAGACTGATAGAATCTTAACGTATAGAATCTTTTTAGAGGTTGGAGCACTTCTTTAAGCAGCAAGTGTAAGTAAATTATGCAAGTTTCATCTCAAATGCCTTTGCCAAGATGTGTTTCAAAGAAATTCTACTGTAAGACTAATTAAAAAAAACCCACTAGTTTTACTGATTACACACTTCAAGTGTTTTGAACTCTTTTCAGAAAAACTGTAGCAGTATGCTTTTGAACCTACTGAATATTTATTTTCAAACTTCTAAATATAGATGAAGTGAGAATTTTAGAAATGCTGGTCACTGTCACTGTTGCTACAGCTGATTTCTGGGTGGTCTCATTGTATGACTTTCCATTTCACTACAATTTCCCAAAGAAAATTTCATCTCTTAATGTAATTCTTCTGCAATTAATTGTTATTTTGCATATTTATACTAGAGAGGAAGTGGACCTTTTTTGAAGTTCTTGTAAATGAAGATTATTTGTCAGCGTAATTTTTCCTGGATATAGAAAGGCAGGGTATGTTTGAGAGGCACTATAGTTGTGCAGAATTTTTAGAACAAAACCAAACCTTGTTGTCTTCTGGACAGTCTGTACAGGCTGTCACTAAAATCTCTGGAGTCTGTCTTCCTGAAATATTAGAAACATGATTTAATTAGGCTGAAAATATAAGCTGGAATAGTTAAACTTGGTGCTAGTAGCATTGGGCCTGTTGGTGAACCCTGCCTGGCCCCCTCCCTTTCCAGCTGTGACTTCATTTTGCATCTCTGGCCTGAGAAGAAGCAGATCATTATTTGAACAATGGCTTGTCTCCAGGAAAGCATCAAGTGCCTCTGCATTGCCTGTACTCTGCTGCCAGGTTCCTATTGGATCATCACTTTATTCCTTGTGGCCAGCAACTTCCCTGCCTCAGGAGGGTACTGCTTGTATCCCTGAATATCTTGACTTCGGGGATACATTTTAAAGTTGGGTAATCAGTGTCTTATGCTCAGCTGATTCGGGCTAGTCGGTAGATTTGGAGCTTCTTTTGATTGAATTTCCTGCTGAATTATCTCAGGTTATTTTATAATTAATTCCTGATTTTTTCTTTCTCTAAGTTCCTGAATTTGTGACCTACAAGGACATACTGATCTACTGACACAAACTACTTTTTGCTAGGTAACAGGTTATTTCTAGTTATTTTTCCATTTGTTTTTGAGAACGTAGCTTTGTATTTCTGTGAGAGGTGTACTGTATTAAATGTACATACCCAGTTATCTCATGTGATCTGTTCAGCTTGAAGAAAGGTACAAGTTGAAAGCTTGATGTTTAAACATTACTGAGTTAGCTTTCCTTAGGAGAGGGATCGGTGTTCCACCTTTACAGGTCTACCTCAATCTGTCAGTCTTTCAAGCTTGTCTGGACCTCCAAACATTGGAGTCCTGAAAGACGACAGTAGCTTCGTGTGAAGCACTTTGACATTGATGTGAACTGAAATTTCTTTGTCTGAGGTGGTGTTCTTTTCTCTTGAGGTATGTAAGTAGGAGGTGGTCTAGTAGCAATAAACTCTATTAGATTAGGCATGTCTGTATGGCCTTGCCTGGGCTGCTTTTTGTTACTCCTTAGATTTTCTGTTACTGTGAAATAGAGAACTGGGAGTGGTTTTCGTAATTCTCTGTGGGTTTATGTATGTTTGGTTCCGTGTCAAGTGTAAGTATGTACCATCTCATTTGATGATGCCTTATCTGTCTGAGGGAGGAGGCACTAAAGTACTGTAATTTTGCTACAAAATACCTATTTTTGTAGTGAAAATGGATTTTGGAAGGTGATGATATATTAATTCAGCATCTGTGGGTCTCAGGGAAGTGTCCAGCTGTAAGTGAAATTTTGTAAAATCATGCATATGCTCTGCAGATTTTTGAAAGGGCACTGAGTTAGCTGTTCAGTGTCTGAGTTGTAGAAAGGCAGAAAACAAGGTGAAGTATCAGGGAAAAACAGACCAATGAAGATACTAAGTTTCAATTTACATGTAGCTTGTGAAAGATTTTGTTTCTGTATTTATGTAAACAAATTCCTTTTCATGTAAATACTAGTATTTTTCTGTTTGTAAGGATTGATGTTTAATTTAAATAATCTGTAGTCTTGAACAAATATCAGAAAGCAAAAGTCTTTTTATTACCATCTGTCACAAGTTAAGCCAAATGACATGGTCTATTAATGACTGCAACCTTTGTTTATACAGGTACATATGAAAGAAATGGATTAAATTTGGATGTGGTGCTTAGAGCTTCTTAAGTAATAGAAAACCCCACGAGTTTTCCCAGTTATTTTCCTGGTTATGCTGCCCAAGTGAGGTGAAGGTTGTTTTGCTACCAGCTTTCTTAATCCCAAACATTATTTGTGTTTCTTTTTACTCTATCCTTTTGATTTATAGATAATAAAAATAAATTTAAAAAAAAGTGGAAATCCCAACACTCCACTCCCCTGCTCCCTCTCTTTAAAACTGAGGTGTGAATCAGGAGAATCTTCCTTGGGGAACATGAAAATGTTGAATTACTTTTTTGGAAAGTGGGTAGAATTCTACCAGTTGTCAGAGTGAATGAATAAAACTATTAATCGCTTCTTAGTCCAGATGACAGGCTTTTAAGGGAATTTTTGTTAAGAGTTTACTCTCCCAGGCACTATTGTAGAATGCTGGGCATATAACACCCCTTGGTGAAAGAAAGCAAATACCTTTTTCTCAATAAAAGTTGATGGTCATATTGCATGAACAAGTAAATAAAAGAAATGTAACAGGAGGATGTAGGCTAGAGAATAAAAGTTATTAATTAATTTAGGATATATTTAAATTTAAAATCAGTTTCTTATCTGTCACGTACAATAGCATTTTGCCTTGTTAGATATTTTAATAAGTGGGATTTCAAAGACAGATTACAGCATGCTTCTAAACTACTGATATTCTTTCTCTAGATTGCCTCTACTGAACAAATGAAAATCTTAAGAGTTATTCTGCTTTTAAATTTGGGATGTTCTCTGATGTTCCTGTATAAGAAAGAAAGGTCATTGGAGAGGAGACATATTGATGCTTGTAGTTACTTTCTCTTTTCTCCTTCTGAGTACTTTTATCACTCATAGTACAACTAGTCAATTTTAGAGTTATTGGTTTTAAATAGCAAGTCCGGTTGGACTTTTGATCTGAAACTAGTTCAGGAGGAATAAAGAGAGGAGTGTTGTGGATCATCTGATGATGTGCATTTGCTGAAATTTAGTCTGGGAAATAACCTATGATCTTTGTTATTAGTACTTTCCATTTTCTAGTGGAAAACTATTAGGCACTTCTATTCATCTATATATTTTTCTTATGCCATAGGATAATGCTGTTATAGCCTGCCATAAGAACAGAGAGATGATTGAAGTAATAATTAAAGAGGCAGGAATAAAAATTTCTTACAAGCTGCATGCTTTTGAAACCAGCACTGTGTTTATATCTGTGACTTTGGGAATTCATAATGGTTCCAAGATAGTGGGTAATCCACGTGGATTGAAGTCCACAGCCTAGTACCTGGCTCTTTAAAGAGCTGGATTTTGTCATGGGCAGATGTGGGATACTTGCACTCGGTGCAAGGAAGAATACATCAGACAGAGCATGAGCATAAACCGTGCTCTCCTGCTGAGGGGTTAAGAAGTAGCTGTGGAGCAGTGGAGAATGAAAGCTCCTGGCCTGGCCTGCACAGGGTGCTCTGCCAGCATTCCTGACAAATCTGGGCAGAAGCTGTATGGGGGTCATTGTAAGCTCTTCTTTCATGTGGAAGCCTTTTCTGCTCCCCAGGCATGAATGTCATTATGAGCAGGAGAGGGATATGAGATATTTGCAAAAAAGAAATCCATTTTCTTTTCTTTTTCATAACCTACTTTGCCTGTGCGACAGTGACTGGAAGCCAAAGAGAACCTCTAGGGAATAGAATGGAAGAAACTTTTGTTTATATGTGTGGGGTTTTTTTAAAATTTTTTTTTATTTTTAATTTAATTTTTATTTTAAAGACATGGTTCACCATAGAAATTTGTGTAGCAGATGGTAACATAGTCTCATCTGACAAGTGATTACTCTGAGCTCAGGGTTAGTTCTTTTCTGAATCTCACTACTGAAATCTAAGTCATAATCATCAAGAATTTCCCTGGCTACAGATGCATGTTCCTTCAGCCACTTAAATGGCACAGCAGAAGCAACCACAATGGGGTTGTGTATCTGAGTGCAATGTTCACTTGTATTTAGTGGTGCTGTTGCTTAAACTTTTAGTACAAGCATTGCACTCTGGATCTAATGTGGTTCATATCTAAGCAAACCTTAAGATCAGCATGCACCAGCCTAGTGCCCTGGCAGCATCTTGGGCTGTATCAACAGATGCATGGTGGGTAGGTAGAAGTGAGGAATTCTGCCTTTACTTGACTTGTGTCATTAGACCACATCTAGAATATAGTTTGGGGATTCCTAGTACAGAAAAGGTGTTGATAAACATCTATTAGGGCAAGTCCAGTACAATTCTACCCTCTATATTTTCTGTCTGTCTTTACTGCCAAAATTGAGGCTAGTGTTTACCAGATCGTCAGGTCTTTTCCAGAAGATCTGCTCTCCAGTGAGTTGGCCACCATCCTGTACCAATGCAGGGACTTATTTTGTCAGAGGTACAGGACTTTTCAGTTGTGCTTGGTGAAGATGGAGAATATGTTCATGATTTCCTCTCTCTCAGCACCCTCAGGTATATCCCGTCACGTTCCACAGACTTGCACGAGAGATTTCATGGTAGATTCCTTATTCAATCCTTTTTGTCTAATTGGTAGTTCTTTTCTTCCTTGAATAATCTTTATAAGGCATAAATGTCTGGAAATTTGTTGGTAAAGATGAGCAGAAAATGTAGAGGTTAGAATCACTCCCAAACTTGCTTTTGTCTTTAATGTGTAGCAGTACTCTTAGAAGCTGGAATACTTAAAATCTAATTTATTTCTATTTACTTTCTGAAATTTGGAAAGTCAATATGTAACATTCCTTTTTTTTTTTTTTTTTTTTACTGTATCCTGTCACTTGGCAAAATGTAGTTGATTGTACACTTCTAGTATTACTTTGAAGGGGTACAGCAATTATACTTCATTCACTGCATAATTGGACTCAAAAATTTTCTATATTTGCACGATTAAAAAGGCAAAATGTGGAAACTTCAAAATACTTTTGGGTAATTCTGTCAATTTTCAAGTTAGACTTTAATTTTTTCCCCCCTCTGAAGTCTTTATTCAGCTCTCTTAAAGTGAACTCTGTGAAAACATTCTTGCCGCTGTTGGGCTTGAAGTCAAGTAAACTTTCAGAAAAGCAAACTCAGACAAAATACCAAAAATCAAATGCTGTGTAAGAGATTTCTCTCCAGGTTGCTGCAGCTCCACGTCTTACGTCACGCGGTCCAGCTGGACATTTTGCCTCCTGAGTGGAGTTTGGAGCAGGTTTATCGGTTTCACGTTTTGTTCTGGTCAGCACCCCGGACATGCGGGGAGCTTTGGGAGAAAATTCTGGCTTGCCGTGGCATCCCGTCTGGTGTGTGCTCAAGCCGCGTAAACCGCCCTGTCCGTGCGGTTGGCGGTGCGTGCGGGGGATGCTGTCTGTCTGTCTGTCTATCTGTCTGGGTGTCCCGGTGCTGCATTCCTGGGCTGCTCCTCCCGGCCGCGGCCAGCGGAGGGCGCCGCAGGAGCGCCGAAGGCGGGAGCAGCCCTGGGCCCTGGATAGCCATGGTTGTCTGCGGGGGGAGACGGAACACGGGGTTCAGCTCTTAATTGTAAACAAAAACGTGTGTTGTTGTGTTTGGACTAATGCAGAATGTATGTAAATGAAGTTGATTTTATTCCCTTGGTAATGCAGCAAAAGTAAGTGTTTCACTGAATGTCTTTAATTTTTACTTCTGTAATTAATTTACCTGTATCTGTCAGTATCAACTAATAAGCAAAAGTTAAGAAATAATCCACATTAAAAAATTTTAATGATGTCTTAACAGTATGGTCATGAATCTGCTTGCATGTCATTCACAGTTACTAGACTTCTATGTACTTGTGATGTGTAGCTCATTCTTATTTTCATTTGTGGCATGGAAAGTTTTCAGTGTTTCAGCTCATACTGTGTTTTGTCCATGATGTTATGACTATATAGGTTAATCTTTCAGTCCTTAGACTTCATAAGCTTTAGCATCAACTAAACCAAGTATCTGACCATAAATGAGCAGTTATGTTTTTCTCATTAATTATTGTTGAGACTGCTTAGCATTGATTTTTATGGTCAATTCTTGTTCTTATTTTCTCTCATTAGTGTCTTTGTTAACTTTCTTCCTGATGTCATTGTATTCTTATTAAATGGGCACTTGTTTGTTTTTTTGGTAATACATGTAAAAAACTTTGTATTGTATTTAGAAGATGAGGGATTCTTCTCTCAGAACATTTTTTTACCAGCTACTGCTGATCCTGGAAGATATTGTTATTTGGACTTACCCATAAATCAGAAAACTGTTATTAATTATCTAGCTACTCTTTTGTTTTGAAAACTCTGCTTCTGTTTTCATGTCTTTTCAGCTTTCTAAGACTATTACTTGGGCATTTTCCTTCAACATCCTTTCAGTTTCCCTTAAGTCTTCTGTAGCATGAAATGCTGCAGATGTATCATCATCAGTGGACAGCTGGCTGTAAGAGTCATCCTGTGTTTAGAGCTTTGTTCTTGGCCTTGATGTGGTTATGTTCATCACATCTAACCTTATTCTGAGCAGTATTCTAGTTTATGATCTCTCCGTGTGTTTGATTTTTTTTTCCCTGCAAATGTTGCATACTGGATCTTTGTAGATATGTTTGGATATTTAGAGCGTTGTCTTGCGTCCAATATTGTATGAAGAGCACAGCCTATTCCTGATGCTCTGGAGTCACAGTGGTTCTGTTTCCAGTCCCAGATTTTTGTTCTTGTCAGTGCTGCTATAAAATTGCATGTCAAGTTCCTTGTAGGAAAGACATATTTCAGGTTTTAGCTAATATCACAAGGATATGTCTAAAGCTTTTCAAGGATGTAACATCTTATAATCTTATTTCCCCCAGACTTGTGTTCTATTTGAATTCTGTTCATTCTGTTATATCTTACTTTGAGTTGTGTGTTCCCTGCCTGGCAACAAATCCAATTCTGCAGCAAGTTTAAAAAACCCAAAACGTGACTCTGTTACAGTCTACAATGAAAGTAAATAGATGAATGAACCACGCTGCTTATTCTTGGTAGAGCCGTGACCTTAAAAAAAACCAGTTATGCTTAAGTAGTAACTGTGCAGCTCGCTTACAGAGATAACAGAATTAGTGGTGCATGACTCTGTTACCTTCAGCTCCATATCTGTGCTATGCCAACAGAGGCAGTTCCATGCTAACACAGAGATTTTATTCTTAGGATTTGTAGTGGTATCTGTATTGAAGGCTGTGCGTGTCTAGAATGCATGGAGGCAAGTACATACTGAGCATGATTCTACATATTATGACTTTTCTGCATGTGAACTAGAATATATTGCAAGCATAGTTCAGATTTGTTTCAACTTCAACTTGAGTCTACCTGATTTAAATGGCAATATAGATTCAGGTTGTCTCACAGAACAGGAACAGGCTGAAACCCTGTTACTGCTGATGTTCTAGCTGGTAAACCAATGAAGAAGTAGAGGCTGGAGTAACAAAATAAATCAGTTTGGAATGTGATTAGCTGCTTCTATAGTTGTCTGCTCTTGTGGCAAGAGAGAAAGCAATAAAATAGCCTTGAAAAATACTTGACACGTTTTCTGACATAATTTGTTTGAAAGCAGTGCTTCCTATATAGCTCGGTTTTGCTCTTTTCCTCCTGTAACAAAGTTTCCTCCTGCAGTTTGCAATAGTTTCTCAAAGTAATAACAGTAATGAGGTGTAGTAGTTCCTCGGTAGTGGAGAGCCGATCTTATAAATCCTAATCCTGTTAGCCATACCTTTATGATAAAAGTTCTTTCCTGTATTCCAGTTAGTGCTTGCATTTATAAACCTTGTTTGTGAAGTTTCAGTCACAATAGCAGTGTGCTCCTAGAAAAAGATTTGCCTCAGTAACAGAGAATGGTGAGACGGGTTTATGTTTCTATTTGCCTGTTGTACCTTTTCAAGATACCTATCAATCCTGAGTACTTTTCTCAGAGGGAGCCCTCGGTGGTGTAGAGGAAAACACACTGCACTGTCACTGCAGAGACCCGGGTTCGATTCCCGGTCGGGGCCCCTCCCCGGGCAGATGGAGCTCGTTAGCCCGTAAGGCAATCCATCTATGTCCTGAGGACCTCGCTGCCACCGTCCAAGCGTGCTTGGCCCCGGCAGATGAACCTCAGGATTAAAGGGTGGGCTCAGTTCCGCGCACACTGTGTCTCACCTAAAAAAATCCAATGCGCAGGCTGGAAGGTGGAAAGACCTTCCCCGGTTCTTCGTTCGCGAAGAGACTGGCCACACCACACACTTTTCTCAGAAAGGTGGGGATTTGCCCAGTCTTCATTACATTAACTAAGCCATTAAAAATTCTCAGGAACACATAGGGAAGATTAAAACCAAACAGAATATCTCAAACAACTTGAAGTTTATGGTATTTTGACAGAGATTCATGTTTGTTTTGTGTATAATAGGCTGTGATGTAAAGCTCTGATTTTTGTTTTTAGTGGAGGGTTTTTGGTTGGTTGGTTGATTGGTTGGTTGGTTTTGGTAGCGTGTTTATTAAGCGTAAGCCTTGCTAATGATTTGACCTTCTCTATCTCTTTGACCTTCTCCATATCCAAAGCCCACTTGCTGTTGGTACCTGAGATGCTATCATTGGCTTTCTGGCCCAAATATGTAGTAAGAATGTAAAGCTGTTACAAGTTCATCCATGCTTCTTGTTTTTGTCCTGCATGCACCTAAACAATTAGAGCAAGGCAGATACAGTCTTTGGGGCAAGCTTACCTCTTATCTGTGCTTTCCTTATTTTACCAGTGTATACTGGAATCATCTAAAGAGTTAGAGCTGGACAAATGTAGTCAAAGGCTTATTTTCTGAGTGATGCTTTGGAGAAGGCTTGGACAACATAAGTGTTACTGTCATTTATTAAAGGCATTTGGAACAGAAAGTTTGAAGTAAAGAAAAATAATGATGCTGTATTGCTTGTGTTCTTCTATTTTGGCTTAGTGAGTTGACCTTAAAGAGCAGAGATAATATTATAGACAAATAGTTTCTCATATAACTTTGCTCTGTAAAACAATGTTGTACATGGGCTGCGGGGTGACTGTGATTGCTCTGGCATTTTGTGAGAGCTGTTTTCTGTTTTTTCCTAATCTCTTCCTTTATCTCTTGTACATAGATGAAAACAATTTGATTGTCCCACCCTCAGTAACCTTATTGTTCTTGTCCCAGATAATTTTTCTCCTGCTTGAGTATTCTGTGCAGGCTTAGTCTTGGTAAGGTCACAAGTTGGAAAGAAACTAGTTTTCATATGCAAAATGGATAGTGGGGTTTCACACGGGTTTTGGTGACCATTAGAGAAAATGTTGTAAAAGGTGAAATTAAAGAACTATGTTTTTCTGGTTCTAGGGATGATGGGATATGTTGAGTGCTGTAGGAGGTATGCTTAGCAGGACTTGTCAGCACTGTGTTTCAGGAAATAAAGTGTTTAATGGAGACATAAAAAAAAATGTAATTCAATTCATCTGGTCACAGTTTTGTGAGGTCAATGGAACCATTTTGATTTCCAAGTGTTATACCAAACCAATCTGTGAAAGAATTAGTAAGTTGACTCTCACTGACATGTGATTTTTTTTTAATTATTATTTACTGTTTCTGTGTTGATAAACTACCTAGAACAAGACTGACACATATTTAGATCTAGTCACTTTTAATTCTATATAGACCTTATTTTTTGTACTATATTGAATATACTATATTTAGCAATGGCTTTGCTGAACTCTGTAGAAAGTAGCTTTTTCATGTACTTTATGTACTCTTCTTCTACACAGGTTATTTTCTGTCATGACAGCATGCTGCAAGTAGTTGTAAGCAACTTAGATCCTTTAGGGCTTTATAATTACTCAGCAGCCATGGTGAAACAGATTTGATGCTAGCAGCAAGAGTTCCTCGGCTAATATAAATACTTGAACTAGTGATTACAGCCTCTGATCCTCTGCCAGTAGTAATTACATCCTCTATTCCTCTGCCCCAAGGGTGGTGAACTGCTGTAACTCAGGAGGAACCAAACTTCTGCTCTCTGTTGCCGACAGACACTTGGCCAACACTGTCGTATATTTTCATGGCTCCCAAAGGATCAAGAGCTTGAAGAATGTTAGAAATATACAAGAATACAAAGGATATTTACTCACAGGTTTTGCCTAACAACATGTTGGCCTTGCTTTAGAAAGTAGATCCCAGATTGTAGTAGATCTGTTCAGAGACTAATGCTTGTAGAGTACATTCTTCATAAAAACTCTTTTTTAGTGCCTCCTTTGTCTGAGGACATTACTGTAAAGGAGCTTACCTTCTGAAATGCAGTGGTAACACCTGATTTGGCATTTATTTTAGTTGTTTATTCTTTTACATGTTCATCTGGCTTTAAACATGCTATTCTATGCAATTTATTGTTTTCCTTGTAGTGTTTTGTTTTCTGAGAGATAATAGTGTCTCTTACCTAATATTTTCCCGTGAAACTTATTAGCACTTACTGTCTTGCAGATTCTTGGTCAAATATGGTGAGTTTGCCTAAGATGGGCAAAAGTTATTAATTCCAACACTTCAAGATGAGGGTAGGTAGCAGGATCACTCTAGCCTCAGACTACTGGTAGATGGACCAGTGAGGGAGCAGCTCAAAGCCTCAAGGGAAACGAAATGATACGTCATGGAAAAGAGCAGACTTACTGTGGGATATTTGAGGGTACTTGTGGGATTGTGTATAAGCGGTTATGGATCATCTAGCAGAAGAGCCAAAGCAGGAAAAGGGAACAAAAGAAATCTACTGATAATTATTAGGTTTGTGTCCAGTGCTTTATCACTGCAGTAATAACTTGATAAGAAAATCTGTCTCATTAAACACTATTCCTAATTATTCTCCTGGTTTGAGGCATTTTTTTCTGTTCTCTGTGTGTGCGGTGCTAGTGAGCTTCAATCCACAGTAGCTGGTGGGTAGTTTCAGAAGTCTGAGAGCCAGAGTCCATAAGTGTTGAGGCAAGATACTAGAGAGAGCAGAAGGTTTGGGAGTCAGTGGCTGGAGGGGCTGACATCCAAGCTGATTTCCAGAGGTTTTGAAAGGCAACCTCTGAGGAGACCACAGTTGGCTATGAGAAACTTATGGGGATGAGATTAGCCAACACATGAGAACAGAGCAGACCATCTGTATAGTTTGTGTGGGCATGTGCTCTTTGTGTGTGTGTGTGTGTGTGTGTGTGGTGTCTGTTTCTGTGTTTGTGGAGCTCTTGAGGTGGCCAGCAGTGTCTGCACAGTGTTTGATGAGGGGTTCATGGTCAACCTTGCTGTTGCTGGGGTCAGGGGTAGCAGCAACCTGACTGTGGTGGGCTGGGAAGGAGAACATCCCTGATCCTTGAGTCACCAGCTTTGGCTTCACTTCAGCAGCTTGCTGTGTGCACTTCTGTTCTTACTTAAAGGCATTGAGCCACAGGACTTAATAGGGGTCAAATGGAGGTCCCGTGCCATAGTTAAGTTCTAAAGCAGCAATCTTATGTTTCATAAATAAGTAGCTTTTTTGAAGACCTGGTTTTCTGCTTTATGAAATTGAGTCCTGGGGGAAGCATTCTTACGTCAGAGTGTATTTATTTATTCAGAAGTAAAATACTTGTAATACTTGTAAATGTAAATAATCAACATTTAAAAAAAAAAAAAAGGAATAAAAACATTGCATGTTGTTGGAGTTGCTACTAGTTTTCCTTAATGCAAATGTCCTTTTCTGTTTTGGTAAGAAAATATTTAAACATAAACTCTTACTCATGTTTGGGAAATGTCATTGCTGTTGCTGGCAATTGAGAGTTGAGATTAAGTAAAGTATTTGAAAATGATGATAAGTAGGCTCAGATTAATGCTGGGTTGTAGCAGTATAGAATTTGAGTGCCTGTCATGTTTTTAGCCCTACTCACTAAAGATAAGAGTGTAATCACTGGTACTTGAACATAGGGGAAACTGGGGCCTAAAATTCTTTCAAAGGCTGGCAAGATTTGTTTTTACTTCTTAAAAAAACTTAATGAATATTGTAAAATGTGCTCAACTGAGCAAAAGTATTCCTAATACCTTTTTACATTTAAAAGATAGGTATTTTCGAAGTTTTAGCAACAAAACAATTATTTTCAAGCTGTACCACATGTTGAGAGAATAAAACACTTGAAGTTCAAATGCCACTTTCTGAGTTTTGAAAGTAAGAGATTGGTATCACGCAGGCTGTTGTAATAAAATCTTTTCTCTGGTGTTTGGTATGAAATTCATGAGGATTACTTACATTTATTTGAAATTGTATAGTAAATTTCTCAAGGGGAAAAAAGTAACTTTATGAGTATTTGAGAAGCTCATTAAACAAAGAGAATGCTTTGCAATAGTATCGTTTTTCCTTAGACATTAACATCTTTACCTTAGTGTTTAAGGACTTGGTAGGAACACGCCTCAATCAGTGTCTACTTTGGTAAATAATTCTGGTCCCGAACAACAAATGTTTTTAAGATTTTTGCTAATTTTTCTCTGAAAGCAATCCAAGAGTAAAATGATTTTGTTTCCAAAATATCCCTTCATTTCATCCTCCTGAAAAAAGATTTAACAATCTTGTTAGAATTCATGTGTAATTGCTAATCACAAGTAATTTTGAAAATTCCCTACCAGGCAGATGACAATGTGGACCTTTGAGGCTGCTTAGAGAATGGGAGCTTTTGTATGCAAAACAGGAAGGCTAATAGTTCAGGAATATTTGGTACTGGAGGTCTGTGTTATATACTGTTTCTTTGGTTTTAAACAACTGTGATTCACAATATGCCTGAGGTTTGAATACACTTCCGAAAATAATCTGGTCTAACCCCTTAGATCCAGCAGGGTCACCTAGAGCTGTTTGACCGGGACTGTCTAGGCAGGTTTTGAATATCTCCAAGGATGGAGACTCTACAACCTCCCTGGGCAACCTGTGCCAGTGCTCCACTACCCTTACAGCGAAAAGGTGTTTCTTTTCAGACAGGACCTCCTGTGTTTCACTTTGTTGCCCACATTTACTCTCATCCTGCCACTGGTCACTTGTGGAAAGAGCCAGGCTCTGTCCTCTTTGCACCCTCCCTTCAGGCATTTATATGCATTGATAGACTCCTCCAGAACCTTTTCTTCTCCAAGCTGAATAGTCCCAACTCTCCTGGTCTTTCCTCATACAAGAGATGCTTCAGTCCCTTCATCATCTTTGCGGCCCTATGCTGGTCTTTCTCTGATATGTCCATCTGTCTTGTACCTAATAACCCAGAACTGGATGGATTAATTGATTCCCAGAAGTAAAATCCTGTTAAGAAATCTAAATACCTCTTCTGAAGTTCTGTAATAAAACTGATTTATAGTAACTGGCTTTTATACAGTAGCAGACGTATTTATTTTCTATAGTGTATAGGGCTGTAGTGGTGAGGTTTATAGGGATAAAATACATAACAGCTTTTTAACCAGAGGTTTTTAGAATGGTCTATATTAATTAAACCTTGTAGTAGTAATGATGACTATGGAAAGTGAGCTTTTATCCAAGTGGATTGGAGGAGTATATTGGAGAGTTGCTTCATCTATTTTTGACTATAATATCTTTGGCACAGGAGAAGCTTTGGTAGCGTGGTTGTTCTCAAAGCAGTTTTGGAACCCAGTGTTAGTGCTAGACTGATGAAGTTTGTGATGGGAAACACCTCCCATGGTTTCTGACAGTGACTTGGAGGGTGCATAATGAAGCAATAAGAATCCTTCATGCTTTCTGCTCAATTGCTTCTTGTGTGGTTATTGGCCAGTAACTTCTACCAAATTATGCAGAGATGTTAGCTTTCTTAATTCCCTTGTCACAAAGGAATGGAAAGGGGTGGGTGTATGCATATGAAACTTCAAAATCATAACATCAAAATGTTGGGGAAATCACTGCTGACTGAGTCACCTCCTCCCCCTCCAATAACACTCTATGGAAGCAAGTTAATTAAAGCATCAATGTATGGCTGAACTGAGGAACATATTCCTGGCTGCCATGGAGTACTGAAATCACTAATTAGTCTGTGAACCTGGGAAAAGGGAGAAGCTTCTGTTCATAAATAATGCCAGAAAAATGAGCAAAAGATTTGCATGCAGCCAAAGAACAGTAAGCAGTATTGAAGTGATGAGAAACTATTTGTATGTATCAGAAGTTGGTAGTGAAATAAAGTAAATTATTTTCCAGGCTCTCTGTGAAGGCAAGTGTTCCAGTACACTGTTTACTTAGTTTGAAAATTATTAGGTATCTGGAAGTAGATACAAAAAAAGACTGAGAACTAAATTAAAAGTCAAGAAAGCTATCTGTAAAGGCTGAGTCAGTGGTGAAACAGTTGATAATATCACTGAAGAACCTTCACAATTATGGGAAGCAGTATTATTTAACAAAAGATTTGGATTTTGCTGACAAGGTTGCTTCCTAAGTGTCTACTTCAATTTACATATAATTAAGACCTGAAACGCACTGTACACTATTGTAAGAAAGATGGAATTAATAACCTGTTTTTGGGAAAAAATATCTAATGAGCATCTTAGTAACTGTCAACTTTAGCTTTATGGTAGAATGCAAAATGTACAAGAAATGAGTTCATTTACATACTTTCACCCTAACACACAAGCAAAATGATTATATCCACAAGTAATAATGATGCAAAACCCAGGAACAGTTTGCTTACCAATTAAACAAGGTTTAATTATTGAAAAATTTTGCTTTAAAGACTAAATATTACTCTTCAACCCAGTTGTTATTTATACCTTAGTGTGAATATGAAAGCTAGACATTTCCAAATGGAAAAAAGAAATCAATTACTGTCAGAAGAAGATGCCTCAGGAAAACATTAATTATTATTCTGCATGCATTTGACAAATGCTGAGCTGAAATTAGTGGAGTTGGGTTTCTTCAAAGTTCTTAAAGTATTAGGTAAATATCTAGGACATTCTAGCAAGGGCATTTTTCACAACTGTTAATTTGTTTCTTCTGCCATGGAAGATTTGTCCTTAGCAGCTTGAATTAACTGACAAAATGAAAAAAGACATTATATATACGATATTTATAATATAAAAAATTTATATTTGTTTATAGCTCTTAAATTGTCAGATATAGCATTTAAACAACATTGATAATAAGTATTATGTCCTCCCATTTAAAGTCCAAAAAGAAAATGACAGTGCTAACAATAGAAATGAAATTCCTTTTTTTTTTTTTTTTTTTTTTTAAATTTAAAGTGTGTTAGTTGTTGTCTTTGAGTTGCTTTCCTCAAACATAAAAGGCCACTTCTGTGTGATTTTGTTTTGGCTGGTTTGTGTTACTGGGAAGGGGGTGAGGGTCACCTGTGAGAGAAGAGTGGTGGGGAGTTTTGTTTAGTTAACAAAACAAGCAAATCCACAAAAACAAATTCAGCCTTATATTGACACATCAACCACTAGAGATTCATGAGGAAAACGTTTTACTGTCCTTTAAAAATGTCAGAGTTGTTACATTTGTACTAGGAGCCCAGTAATGCCCATCTATCCTATTTATTTCCTTTCTTCCATGCATTTGGTGGTGTTAGATGGGAATAATCTAATTGCTTTATGTATTAAATCATATTGACCCATTGCAAAGAAAAGTTTGATAATGTCAAAAACATTTTTTGCATAGTTTGGTAAAGTTTGAAAAATATTATCTGCTCCTACATAGATCGTGTGTTAACAATTGACGTGGAATGGATGTAATATTAATTGTTTGGTATAGTTTTTATTGACCGTATTTCAGTATAAATGCTGCTGAAATAACTTTGAATAACTGAAAAAGGCTTGGCAAAAATTATTTATTAATTTTGTACAGTGTTTGAGATTTGTGAGATGCTGAGAAAGGTTAAACCCCAACTTTTTTCAAAGGAAAATTGATCAGTGCTAAAATGTCAACTGTCTAGGTACAGCAGCATACTGGCATGCAAACACTGCTCTCTTATTTCAGGTTCCCCAGCTGCATAGCATTTGCATTGTGACATTTTGTTACAACATTAGCAGGGCAGCTGATGTTTCAAAATCAATCAGTTTGTGTTGGTATGAGACAGCCTGCAACTTAGTTGGATGTTAAAGGTGTTTCTCTGAAATGTAATTAACTTGGATTTGTGTGTTATGGCAGTGTCTGCATCTCATGACTTGTTAGTGGTGGCTGCAAAATCGTACAACTATGTAACATTATCATTCTGCAATATCTTAAAAAAAAAAAAAATTAATACTAAGGCTTTCTCAGAAGTATAAAACCTTTCTAGACATTATATCTGAAATTTAATTTAAGGCAAGTTTTTTGGTGCCTGGTGCACTAAAATGCCTTACTGGAGAATTCATATCCTCTAAAACTACTTTTTAGAGAATAACAAGCTAAAATTCAGGTTTGTTTGAAAATGAAGTTGTTGTAAAGTTTTGGAGTTTCTATTCATCAACAATGCTTCTAATCAGAGAGAAATGCATTAAGAAGCCTTTTGTACTATTTCTCCTTCCATTTAGGCTGTATTCTGGAAAGAAATGTACATCAAAACTAGTTTTTGTCACTGAAGGCAAGTCAAATTGCAGTGGGAAAGAGATTTTACCTGAGCGATTTGTTTGAAATAAAATGTCAGTGCGTAGTAGAGTTTCCCTTTTTATGTAAAAGCATGGCCTTGATTATGTGTATTGAGAAACACTTGTAGTTGGACTTTGTATAAGTGGAACTGAGACCTAAAGGCCTATTACTTACTGTAATTGTGCTGGGTAAGTGCGCAGTTCATGTTCAAGGGCAGGTTGGATGGGGCTCTGAGCAACCTGGTCTAGTAGAAGGTGTCCTTGCCCATGACAAGGGGGCTGGAACTAGATGATCTGTAAAGTCACTTCCAGTCCAGGCCATTCTATGATTCTGTGTTGATCCTAAATATTATAAATATGTAATGAGTACTCTGATGTGTGTAGTGTGTCTGTAATAATATAGTGAGTATTATGACACAGTCCTTAGATAAGCAGAACTGAGATGTTTCTACAGCATTGTTTCTAGCCTGTTCTCTATCTTAAAATGGGGATGAGGGGACGAAAGCTTCCCGAAGGCTTTTGTTAGCATCTCCTGGAGATTGTTTTCCTTTTGATCAAACGGAGACTTCAGAAGGATAGATAAACTAGGGATAAGGAGAAAAATCCTTAATTAAGGTAAAAACTTTAACAGAAAACATCTTACTGGTTTCCCCTTTTTTTCAGCTATTCCTGGTCAAGGGGAAAGCTGGGATCTATAATTCTAACTCTCAGATATGCCATGGCTCTGGTGCTGTCAATTAAAAAAACCATCTATGTCAGGCTTTGGTTACATGAAAGTTGATACCCTACTAGATTGATTACATCTGGAAAACATCTTCCAATGCTGGCCAAACAGATCTTTGAATAAAGTTTGTCTAGTATTAATGAGTTAGTTGGAAAAAATGTAGTGGCTAGTAGTGTTAAATAGCTATCTCTAAATGGAGTCTATTTTTCAAAAAATTTGGTAGAAAGACGTGAGTAGGTATAGTAGTGTTGGATTAGCAGAGTAATTTGTTTAATTCCACAGAAGGTAATTTCTAATTGTATACAGTTTCTTTAGATATACTAATATCATGTTATATTTTACTCATATATTTGGTTTCATTTATCTTTTACCCTTTTTCCCTCTTGCAATTCACTGCTGTACAGGCTCATACTCACCTGCGTGATGCACTTAATGGAATCAAATAGACCATAGTCAGAGGTGTGAGAAGGAAGACTGTTTCTAATAAATGTACAGCATAATGTTTTTTAATCATTATCTAAGAATTGAATGGTTTGAGGAGCGATGCAGTCAATAGCACCTCTGTTTTCTGCCAGAGCTTGCTTGTTAGATGAATAGACTTTAAATTCCTGAAAATAGGCTTATCATTTAGTCTTTAATGGAGATGAATAGTTCATATCAGGACCTTTAGCAGCAGGTTTAAAGAAGGGAAAATTTTCCCTTCCTCTGTCTTATTGGTCACCATGTCAGATCCTGCTTTAGCTCAGCTCTAAGCTAAGTTTGTTTCTGACTTTTTTTTTTTCCCCCTCAAATATTACCATTGTATTAGACATTTCAGCAAGATGCTGTGTTAGCATCTTGTTAAATCTAGTTAAAATGAGCTAATTTTAGTGTGACCTTACAGAAATGCAGTGGCCCAGTGTCACATCGAGAAGGCTTCTGTGAAGTCTACATCTTTAGAACCATGTCTTTGTTTATTTTTTTAATTTGTGTTCTGCACACTTGTTGACATTGATTAAGCTGTTGCCTACAGAAACAAAGTTGTCAAGTCCATGTTAGCATCAAGGTTTCTGCTTTGTTTATTTTGTTTCACAGATTTCCCAGGGAAAACCCAGTAGAGATAACAGTTATTGGTACATTTAAGCCCGCTATATAATTGTGAGGGTTTGAGTTTAGTTGTGTGTTTGGGGTTTTTTTGTTGTTGTTGTTGTTTTGGGTTTTTTTGGTGATTTTGTTGGTTTTGTGTTTTGTTGTTGTTGAGGGTTTTTAAATACCCTTTTTGTACTAACCCATAGCAGTTTTTTGACTCCTCTAAGATAGACAACAAAGCTTTCAAAATATTGTGAAATCTGTACTTTAGCTGAAATTTATCAACCTCTTACTGATATAAAATGAGTATATATACGTAAGTGGTGGATTGACTCTGGCTGGCAGGAAATCCTCTCCCTGCTCTTCCAACCTTTCCTGGAGAAGAAGTTCAGGAAGGGCAAAAATAAGAAAACTCACCAACTGAGGTAAAAACAGTGTACTAAGTGATAAAAAAAAAGAAGAAAAAAACCCACAAGTGATGCTTAGCACCAGCAGACTGATGCCCAGCCAGGCCTTGAGCAGTGACTGCTTTGGAAAAGTTACCCCTTAGTCTTATTGCTGAACATGATGTTCTATTGCTGAACATGATGTTCTAGCCCTTTCTAAATTTAGACTTAAGATACTTCGTTTTTCTAATGTTGTTAAGTATTCTTTCTCCTTTCTTAATTTTAACTGCTGCATGATGTGGTACTGACCTTGCCTTGATCTGCATCACTCACCCCAGCTTTCACCAGCTCAGCTCAACTCAGCTCTGAGATGTCCACACATTCTTGTCTGTGACTCACTCTGCTTCCTGCTCTGATGATCCAGGCCCTGGGACTGGAAATATCTGAAGTTGGCAGTGTTTAATGTTCTCTCTAAATTAAACTGCTTCAACATGATTGGAATTTGGAGCTATATTCTTTACTTGGCAACATTTTGATGTCTTTCATGTCTCTAAAATATCAAATGTCATGTTTTCCCTTTTTTTTTTTTTTTATTTCCTGGTAAAATGATCTTTATGTTGAGTACCATATAGAGATGAAAACAAGGCTATGCTTGCAGGAATTTGTCTAAATTTAATTTCAGAGTTGTTGGAAAAAGTCTTCAGAATCCTAGTTTGGACTCTGTAATAGGGAAAGAAATCCTGTTTAAAACCTAAAATTCTTATCTGCTTGAAAACATGAGCAATAATCTAACATCACCTTTGTGAAAGCTGATTTTCTTTACACTGTGGGTCAATTAGAAAAAATATAATTGTGAGGAATGACTTTGTATATGAAAATGTTAAGTTTTATGTTTATAATCCAAGTAAGTTGAAGCAAAATGTTCTCTTTCAGTTAAAATTGTTCAAATATTTTGATGAGGTTTCCTCAACTGTGTTTAAAGAAAACTGTCCTTAGTTTTAGGATAACTTTATTTTAGTTTAGAACAGTGTCATGAGGATCCCATATCTTAATGAAAATAAACATTTGCTCTAACCTTGCAAAGTGTTTAAGATTTGAAAGATGTTAGATATTATTTTCACAATAGAAAACTCCAAGATCACTGGTTTTGATTCTCAATTCCTACAAACCTCTCAATTCCTACAAGTCTCCAAAATCAGTTTTAAACCAGTGTTTCGGTTAATTGATAGTATTTATGTAGCAATGTATTTTTACTGTATATATATAACTTTATTGTCAGTCTTTCTTCAGGTTTTGAATGTTACTTTTCTTTGCTACTTTCATCACTGTCCAGTTTGACTTCCATAAACATCTTGTCATAAATGTATTGTTTATAGCAAGGACATTTTTTTTCTGATTAAATGTGATATTTCAAGTACTGTGTAGAGAAAAATACCATATACTTGTCTCATGTGAAAGGATAAATGCGTGTGTGAGTGTGCACACAAAGATTGTTTTTTGTGTCATTTAAGTTATTAATGGAAAAGAAGCAGATGGTATTTTGTGTAATTCAGTCTCTGCTCTGATTTTAGCCAAGTGGAATTACTTGCTGGTGTTTAGAAGGCATCCAAGTTATTTTCAAACATAATTTCTGTTTTTCTGATGGTGTTTAAAGCAAAATTGGAGGTTTACTTTACCAGGGACATGAATATAGAACAATAAGTATATTGGCCTTTAAAATTCATTGGTAAAAACACAAGGTTTTTTTTTTATCCTTTTATACAAATGTAAATTGTATATAATATGGCTTCATGGAATATATTTACATGGGATCTGTTGAAGGCTGTCTAGGCAGAATAGGACTTCTAGTTCAAATATGTTTGGGAAAAAGTATACCACTTTCAGTTATGTCTTCCTGTTTAATTCAAATAGCATTGTAGTTTTAGAAAAATGTTTTTTCACTGTTTGTTAACTTGTAAATATTTCTGCTGACTTCAGATTCTGGAAGGCTGTGCTTAGTTATTCTTAATAGGAGAAATTGTCTTACCCAATGTTGTGTAAAGCTGTAACAACGCAGAGTGACTTGTTACATAATTTCTGGTTTTTGCTATCAGTTTTCTTAAGCTGACATTTTATTAATTGAACTTCTGTTTTCTTCCAGCTGACAGCACGATCGCTACCTTCCATACAGTCTGATGAGAGACTACAACCTCTGCTTAATCATCTCAGGTAGCATAAACTGAAAGCATGAGTATATTCCTTCATACAAATTAAAGTAATTGTATTAGTAGAATACTTTAGGTACAGGTTTTTTTTTCAGACACTTCATCTGTGTAAATTGCTTTGACTGGAAAAAACCCAAATGGAACTCTTCAACTTAAGAAAAGCTTTATAAATGACAGGATCACAGATTACAGAATATTCTGAATTGGAAGGGCCCCACAAGGATCATTTAGTCCAACTCTTATGTGAATGACATGAAATATAATTTATAGAACTGGTATTTTATAGTAAGTGCAGAGTTGTTAAGGTTCTTTATGAACAAAGCAGATTCCAAGTTACACTGCTCAGAGCATGGGCCTTCCTTGTTGCAAGTTTTCTATGCTCTGTGCTGTTTTTGGAAGATTTCACTGTCATTGATGAATGGAGTCCTAATTTGTTCTTTCAATGGACCTGAGGATGTTGATGAAAGTGAACCATTAGAGTACTCTCCAACAAAACTAAATAGTGTGCCTCACTCTTTAGTGGTACATATAGATATATAGATATATGTGCTTTCTACTTTATTTGTAGGAAAGGGAAGAAGAGTAAGAAAAAACACTTTCTTGATGTTCTTCAGGTTAAGCATCCGGCCTTTTTCATATATGTGATTGCTTTTTACCACTTTATATGGGAGAGTTTTCTTACTATGGTAGTATGAAGGAGGACAAGGCCCATACAGTTAGAGGAAGATGGCTTAGAATCATAGAATAATTTAGCTTGGGGTGAACCTCTGGAGACGACTTGATGGTTAGATCAGGTTACTCAGGTATTTATTTCTGTTGAATTTTTAATATCTCTAAGGAGAGAAATTTACTTAGATATTGGATGTCTGTAATGAAATCTCTGTTTTTGAACATGTACAGCTTTGCACTAAGATTACTGAAACTATGGTGCATGAATTAGAAATGTAATTTTTGAAGCTCCATCAAGGCAGCAATGCACAGGAATTAGGATGCAGATGTAGTTAGCATGCTCCTTATTTCCTGTCGTGCTCTGCTGCTTGAGGTATTTGTACCCAAAACCTGACATTTTATTTTGATTTTTTAAAAAGTCTCATAATTTTTAATTTATAGGGAGAGGTTTATATTTCGTTGTTTTTAGTGGAAGTCAGAATAGGAAAAATAGCTTTTGTTGTATCTCTGCTTATTTACGTATGATTGGACTTTGTTCAAGAGCAGTGATTGAGAACAAGTATTGCAGTGTAACTGTTCCATAGCTGGTTAGGGGTACTTCTGAATGCCTGTAACCTGCAGTGTTTTTATTACCATACATCTCGCTGGGATTTTAAAAAATATGCCTCAGTGGCATACCTTTCTCCACTTGAAGATAAAGAGCAATTAAGTTAGCTTTTTATAAACTGTGCTCTCTAGGAGTAATTACTGAGAAACTGGAAATTTCATTTGATATATGCTATGCATCTATGTAAGTGGAACTGTCTTTTCAGCGATCAGTCCTATCTATGCTTTTTTTTTTAAAATATGGGAAAAGGTTGCAAAAAAACCCCAAACTACTTTAACAGAGGTACTGTATCCCACATTTATGCTACTTTTTGTACATTCTTAGGTTACCTTGGTAGGTATGCTACACAACTGGTAAGTTACTTCCATTTTGCTTCTGTGAAAATGGAGGGACTGATTCCAGTATTTTTTGTCACCTACTGGAAAAAATTATACAAATGTTTCCAAGTTGCCTTTTTGCAAGTTCCTTTAAAATGAGGAAAATATATCAAACCTTACAACTTGAAAAGCAGGCTCTGGCAGTAAACAGACAGGTGACCAAATAGGTCATCTTTGTTATTTATCTGTGAATCTGTGATTCACTGTGCTTCATCTTACTCATAAGAAAAGAGAATATTAGTTAGTTGTAGACTTTCCTCTGCCTTCATTGTGTGAGTTCTTACAGCAGTATTTTCTTTTTGGCATATGTCAATAGAACTCTATCAGGGGAGCAAAAGCTTAGATAGAAATGTATGAAAAGAGCATACAGTTGAAGGTTACAGAATATTGTTTAGTTGTTAACGCCCAGCATGTTTTTTGGCACCTTTTCATGTCTGCTTGTGATTTATAAATTAGGTAGTCGCCCGAAATGGTGGTCTTACTGTGTATTCTGTCCTCATAGATATTGTATACCATGCATATGTTTTGTAATTGGATAGTTCTGGACTAAAAATGTATTTTGTCTATGATTAGATACTCTTGTCCAATTCTGTTTCATTGGTGCTTTCTAATACTACTTGTACTAGATAAAAAAAAAAGAGAATGTTTTTAATTAAAATGTTTAAACATTTGCTGCAAGGTTGTGTTCAGGGATTTCCCATGCTCATAGTAGGCTACAAAGAGATTTAAATTGCTAAAACTGGTAAAATTTAATAGAGATGGAAATCTTTGTCTAAATGCATGAGAAGAACACTTCTGCAACTCCTGCTTTTTATGGGGTGTGTGATGACATCATAGGGGTGTAACACTCTACTGTTTAAAATCTTCAGCGGGAATAATTTCGAATAGACAAAAGCTGTTGTATGTAATCCCATCAAACTACTATAAGACTGGGCCTGTTTCTGAATTACAGGGAGAAACTGAGTTGACTTTATTTAATCTGGTTAAAGAGAGGCTTAGGGATGATCAAATTGCAGCTTACAACTGCTTGAAGGACAAATATCATTATACTGGAATTCTCGATGGTGCCAGAGGATATGACAAATGACAGTGGTCACACACAGCAGCTTGGGAGGTTTAGATCAAACACTGGGAAAAATGTCTATACCAGAATGATAGTGCAGCAGATTGGTCAGTGATATGGAATGTTGGTTCATGGAGATTTTTAGGATTCAGCTGGAAAAATCCGCAGCTCACCCGACTAGTGTTGGCAGTAATCCTGTTTAAAGCGGGATGTGGGACTAAATGGTCTTCTAAAGTCCTTTACAACCAACACTTATATGATTCTATTAATTCTGTCTTCAAGTGATAGTTCATAAGGTTGATACCGAAACCAAGTGTTTTGCAAGACTGAATTTTTTTTAATGGATAATGCAATACTCATGCAGACATATTCATCCTCCTTATCACCTGCGCTCATCTCACAAGCAAGTACAGAAGAACGCACACCTTGATGAACTGTCGTTATTTATTATCCTGAACACCTACAAAGTGCCCTTCATACCTTCACTAAATCTCGAAATACACTGACACATCTGTGAATAATACAATATTTATCAAAACCGTCCTACAGCTGTTTATTTGAAAGACATAGATCCTGTTCTTGGAAGCATTGATGTAGTGGAAGTTTATTCTTGGTCAACAGCTGTGCAAGTGTATGTATTGATCTTTAGTTTCAAGATGTTTTAGAAAACTTCTGGTAACTAAAATATTGGATTTTAGAAAAGCAGATTTGGAGTGATTGAAGGTCAGGAAGTAAGTTCAAGAGCTATGTCGAATAAGAGAAAGAATGAGTCCAAAATAAGAGCTAAAACTGAAAGCAAAAATATAAGAAAGTGAGAATGATCCCAAACCTGAGTAGTTGGTGTTGTAATATGTTTTCAGACCAGTAGTAAGAAACTGTTTGCCTACATTTAATGATGTGAAAAAAGTGAGGACTATTGTTCATAGAACAAAGAATAGTCTGAGATTTTTAGTTTTGCAAGATTGCTGAGATTTTTGTACTAGAAATGTAGCGAAAAAAATGGCAATCTGTGGAGAAAGCAGTGCGATTTTTTTAGGATGGAACCAAGGGACTTGGAGAATCCCTACTGTAGAAAATCAGAAGACCTGGCACCTGAAACTGCAAACCTGAAAGCTTTAGTCCCTTGAGCTCCTTGGGACAGGAATCCAAGAGCTTTGCTGCCAATGGCCATATGGGTAGTGCTGGCCTTTGTGCCTAACCCCAATCTACCACATATTCTCTATAAAGCTCATACTCTTTTTCAGAGCACCACCTTTGAAGGTAATTTGTAGGGCTCAGCTTTTTAGTGAGTAGTGTCAGGTATCAAGAAAATTTGACCTTGCAAAGGTCATACGCTACTTTTTAATGTAAAAAATTAATAACTTTTCCTGTCTGTGTACCATGATGAAAATATTTGACCTTCTCAGAGACTGAAAAGTAAAATTTCTTCTCCCCCTCAGCCCCTCTTAGCTCTGAGTTTTCTCTCCTTGCAATAGATTTTTCTACCAAGTCCAGATGTAATGGTCAGTAAGATTCAGAGAGCATGTCCTGTTTTAACAGTAACTTACGAAGTCTTACTTTGTTCACTTTTAGGAAAACTTGTGTCTTCTCTTCAGACCTTCTCTTCCTAGGCCAACCTTTTCTACGGGAGCTAGGAAAAACTAATTTTCTTCAGCTTGGCAATTTTTTTCAGTATGAATATGATTCTAATAAATACTTTAGGATATGAGCAGGTGATCTAAAATGATTATGGTGGAATAGCTTAAGAAGTTAGTAGCACTCATCCAGGGATGTGATCATTTACTGGTTTTCTTAATTGAGTGTTTAAAAAAAAAAAGTTGCCTAAGAAATAACTGTTAACTGTTGTTCTGTGCTTCAATTGTAATTTTTTAGCACTGTGATTTCTGTTTTGTTTGTAGTTTGCCTAAGTAAAGAGA
Source organism: Empidonax traillii (assembly GCF_003031625.1). Classification (NCBI taxonomy): domain Eukaryota; kingdom Metazoa; phylum Chordata; class Aves; order Passeriformes; family Tyrannidae; genus Empidonax; species Empidonax traillii. The sequence goes on along the minus strand of NW_020955436.1, from coordinate 84,904 downwards.
TGCAGATCTGTTTCTGCAAGGTAATTTAGATAATTCCTTAGTAAAATCAGTAGTAATAGACATACATAGCTCAAATACTTTAAATTATTTATCTTATTTTATATTACCTTGTTGTGTAATGAAAAATTCTATTAAGTACAGCAGGCTTTCCTAGTGCTTCAGTGTGTGCCAGAAATAAGACTAAAGAATAAATGAATGCATTATAATTAAACAAACTGTTTGTACTCTAGTAAAATCAGCTCTTCATTATATGCTTTTCATACTTTACAGTATTGAAATGCCACAAAATAATCTGCAGCACCTAGAATTGTCAATTAGCAAAATGTCTTTTTTTCTGGAGATAAACTCTCCACGCTGTCAAAAGATTTAAGAAATGATCCTTAAATCAGGAGGTTAGTTAGTTAAAGCAGGATGTAAGTTAGTTAAAAAATCCCTCATGCACAAAGATATTTGTTCTTACCCGGGTTTTACAACCTGCTTTCTGGACTAGTATGTTCAATTCAAAGTCCCTATTTGCTCTATTACGTGCTGTGCTGTCAACTCTTGACTTTGGTTGGGTTCTGCTGTAAGCATTTCTCTGGTCCTGTTCTGCAGCCCTGCATATATCCTCATTCAAGAAGTCTATATATTTAAAAGTAAAAGCTGAATATTAGGTACTGAATTTGATTTGAAGATACTTTGGTGACAGTGTCTACTGTGTGACTGTCTCTGCTGTAGTGTAGGGTTACAGCTGGTTGCACGGCGTTAGGAAGAGCCCTCCCAGCAGCTCGAGGCAGGTGATTCTTTCCCCCTGCTCAGCACTGGTGAGACTGTATGTGCAGGGCTGTGTCCAGTCCTGGTGTCCCCAGTACATATGAGAAGAGGCTGAGAGAGCTGAGGCTGTTCAGCCTGGAGGAGATGTTTAAGGACAGTGTGGGTGTGAACCTTAGCAATGCATATAAATAGGTGTCTGTATCAGAGGAGGAATGAAGAACACAGAGGGAGTGTCCTCTCAGTGGTATCCAGTGATAGGCCAGGAGGCAATGGGTACAAACAGATATACAGCAAGTTCCAGTTAAAACATAAGAAGACAAGTTTTTACTGCCGGGGTGGTCAAACATTGGAACAGGTTGCTCAGAAGTTTGACTCTCTGTCCTTGGAGATGCTCATAACCCAGCTTGATGAGATGCTGTAAGCAACCCACTGTAGCAAACACATGTTTGAGCAGGGGATTGGACTGGATCATCTTCAGTGTCCTCTTTCACCCTCAACAGTAGCATGATCCTGTGATCTAAATTCTGTATGACCCCTCACCACTCTTTCCAGACAAAGGGGGTAGGGAGGGTTTCTTTACTATATTGGCTCTAATGTTGGTTTCAATTACTTGGTTTTTGGTTTTGCTGATGTAAAATAATTTCAGCCCATAATTGATAAAATAATTTCTTTCTAAATTTGTAAACTTAAAAAAATATTTTTGAGCAGCTTTAAATGATGCTTTACTGTTTGCTTTGTTTTTCAGCCATTCTTATGTTGGCCCAGATTACAGCATCCAAAAGAACACTGGAAAAATTTCTCTAGAGCAGATTGATGCTGTAAGTCCTCTATGTTTCAGGGTTTACATAGTATGTTGAAATAGAACTTTTTAAATTCAAATACTCCATGTGCAAACAACATAAAAAGTGTTTATCTTTTTTTCCTTCATATTTTCTTTGTAACTGTTGAATGAAATTGCGTTAAAGTTCAAAATGGAGCGGAGTTAACTAAAAATGCCTCTAATCAGGGTTTAAACTGGAGCTATAATGAATTACCTATTTTTCTGCTTAATTTTGTGTACTTTCACAAATACCTAACATAATTATAAGCAGATTTTAACAAAATTTTCTTATTTAATAATCTTGCAACCCGATGTTTAGTTTATGATTATTGCATTGCAGTATTAGTGTTTTCACTGCTCTTTTTTTGAGTTACAGAAGGGATTTTGAGAACAAGGAAATAAATAAAATGGGTTGTAAAACATCACACATGAATGTTATAGAGTCGATTAAAATCACATTGTAACTATTTTATCTGAATTTTAGGAACTGTGTGTGTTTTCAGTGTCCGTCTTAACCATTATAGACTTCCTTCGGTAGTGAATTCCCTGGCATGGCTCAGAGTTAAAAAAAACAACAACCAAACCTAAGTAAACTTGAATGTTACATGTCTTCCATTCTCTGAGATCTTACTTTATGACAAATAGTATTTTTCAGGGAGTACAACCTGCAGATTAGTTGCAAAGAATTTTACTCCTGCTTGTTGTTTTTCAAAGATTTTTTTTTTAAAAAAAGTCCCCTTCCCTAGTCCCCAGAAACTCTTACCATATGTCACTTTGCCTTTCCAGCTAAAATAAGGAAGAGACAGGAAATATTGTAATGGAATTGTGGATATATTTTTCCTGACAGCAGTTAAACCTTTGTTACTTTGTAGCTGAAGATAGTCTCTATGCCTCTGTCCTTTGGCCTTTGTCCTTGAGATGGTTCTTGGATTTGATGGCTTATGGACACACGTGTGTCATGGTCAGTCCCAAGGCTCTCTGTACACACATAGCTTTTCTTCCAGCCATTGGCATTTTCAAGCGGAGCTAGTTAATAATCACAAGAAGCATGTATTCCACAAATTAAATGATCAGTATGCCTTAAACAGGAATTTTTCTCTTGGCAGCTTTCGGTGAAGTCGTTCCCTCTGTGCATGCGGCAGCTGCACAGAGCGCTGCGCGACAGCCATCACCTCCGGCACGGGGGCCGGATGCAGTATGGGCTGTTCCTGAAGGGCATCGGCTTGACTCTGGAACAGGCACTGGAGTTCTGGAAGAAAGAGTTTATCAGAGGAAAAGTGGATGCAGATAAGGTAACTTAACAAATGAAAAATATCTAAACGTGTGTATGTGAGGATGTAGTTGATGTGTACGTTGTGCTACAGATTGGAATAGATAAAATTAAAGTAAGTAAGTGGGCAAAAGGCACAGTAATGTATTTTTAAGGTGAGTTTTTTCCTATCTTTGCTTATGATTTTAGTAACTTTGCTGGGCATCTACCTGACCTATGGGTAGAAAAGGCAAGCTATAAAGAGGCTTTTTATTGATGAGATTTAGAAATATCTTACTTTACCATTAGATTACTAAGAAGCCAATGTCCTTTATGAAATACAGGTACTATGTGACTAAATTAATTCACCAAGCAGGTAAGTGACCACAAACATCTGAAGGATAAGGTTAACCTTTTTTGTTGTTTGATTAAAAATATATATTAATTGGACATCTATGTGTGAGGTAGGCTTGCCTTAGCAAATTTACAGTCTAAGAATAAAAAAATGAAACTGGAGATGAATGGAGATAGAACAATATGTTCAAGGAAATGGTGAAAAATGCTGTCTGGTGCATTATTGATATATTATTCATTGGCCTAAGCTTTGCTAATATTTTTGAGAGTATCGTGAGTGAGGAAGGTGTAACATATGCTATGTGTAATATATGCTGTCTCTTTGAGACCATGAAAAATACATGCTGATTTTTGAAGGATTGTGACCTACTCCTTAACTTGAACAGCTTAGGTAGAATGAAGCAGGCTTTCTCTGTTTTTCTAGCTCCTTATATATGATATGATTTAAGAGGAGATACTTAATTTGTTAAAAAGGAAATCCAAAATGCATTTCTGTATGAAAGTTTCAAGAACAGCTCTGAAGAGAGGTAATAAAATTTTTAGTGAAATACCAATTACTTCCTAGTTGTATTGAGTTTGCATGGCCAGGTTTTGGTAGTGGATGAGGCTACAGGGATATGGCTTCTGTGAGAAGTTGCTAGAAACTTTCTTCATGTCCAGCAGAGCCAATGCCAGCTGGCTCCAAGATCACTGGCCAAGGCCGAGCCCACCAGTGATGGGCGTAGCTACTCTGGGACATTCTGAACATATTCAAGAAGGAGGAAGAAAAATTTTGTGCAATAGCAGCTTCATCCAGAGAGAGGAGTTGAGACTGTGTGAGGGGCACAACTCTGCAGACCCCACAGTCAGTGAAGAAGGAGGGGAAGGAGGTGCTCCTGGTGCCAGAGCAGAGATTCCCCTGCAGCCCATGGTGCAGACCATGGTGAAGCAGCTGTGCCCTGCAGCCCAAGGAGGTTCTGTGGTGGAGCAGAGATCCACCTGTATCCCATGGAGGACCCCAGGCCAGATTAGGTAGATGCCCAAAGGAGATTGTAATTCCATAGGAAACCTATGCTGGAGCAGGCTCCTGGCAGTACATGTAGCCCCAGGGAGAGAGGAGCCCATGCTGGAGCAGGTTTGCTTGGAGGATGTGTGGCCCTGTGGGGGACCCATGCTGGAGCAATCTGTTCCTGAAGAACTGCACCTCATGGAAGAGACCCATAGTTTGTGAAAAACTGCAGCCTCTGGGAAGGACTCAGGTTGGAGAAGTTTGTGGAGGACTGTCTCCGATAAGAAGGATCACACACTGGAACAGGGGAAGACTGTGAGCAGTCCTTCCCCTGAGGAGGAAGGAGTGGCAGAGACAACGTGTGGTGAACTGACCAGAACTCCCATTTCCTGTCTGCCTGCATCACTGAGTGGGAGCAGGTAAAGAAAATCAGGAGTGAAGTCAAACCCAGAAAGAAGGGAGAGGTGTGGGGGGGAATGTGTTTTAAGATTTGGTTTTATTTTTCATTAGCCCAAGTCAAGTCTTTTGCCCGTGACAGTAACGGGTGAGTGATCTCTCCCCATCCTTGTCCCACCCCATGAGCCCTTTGTTACATTTTCTCTCCCCTGCCCAGCCGACAGAGCAGCTTTAGTGGGCACCCGACATCCAGCCAGGGTCAACCCAGGACACTAGCTGAATTCAGGAAAATCCAGACTTTTCAGTTGCCATTTCCTGTGCTTGAAGGAAATTGAAAGAATGAAAGCAAGTTATTTAAAAAAAAAAAATAACTGTATAAAGATGCCCATTTGTTATTTCTGTTTTCAAAAAATATTGGGAGAACATAACCTGATTCTACCTACTTGTGCATTGACCAAGTATGTACATGCACATGTATGAAGACATGTATGCACCTTGGATCCCATTTTCAGTCACAGGTTTATGACTTTACTGTAGCATCTTCATTGATAGGCCCTAGAAATAAATGAAGTTTTATGATCCTATGTTTAGCTGCAATAGTTAGGATATTGTGAATCAAGCAAGGGGTTATAGTTATTGCATTTGTCTCAAGCAGGCTTCTATTTCCATGTTTTTTTGATTCTTCTCAGGTTCTAGATAAGCACTTTCAAACTGGGGTAAAAAAGAAAACTAATTTTTCACACCTCTAACTGAAATTAGTGGCCTGTAATTTTTCACAGTAAAATATCGTACAGTGTTTAATGTCCTGAAAAAAATGAAGATTAATACAATTGTTATTGGCATTTTCTTCTTTTGACAATTTTATTTTCTGGCACTCATGCCATTGTTTCTTTCCTGTAGAGTGGAGATAATTATACTGCTTTATCTTGCTGGAGCACTGTGAATACACACATGTGATACTTTCTAAAGATTAAGGTTAATTATGTAGTTACCTACTGGTATTTTGCAAAGAGGGAGTGTTCAATTTGCTGCAAATGGTTATGATTTCAAAATTGTTTGTTCACATTCGGTTTTAATGGATGCAATATCTATGCAAGTTCTCAATCCGAAGAATTCTTGGCACACATCTTCAGTCTTTAGCAGGATAGAAGTTACCTTGAGCATATCAGCAGCAAACTGGAGTGCACGTCTCCAGGCTAAGCGTAGACACACTGACAATTTGCACCAAAAAGGTTCCCTGTTTTCTGAATCACTGTATCTCAGGGCTCAGTGATAAAAACATTGTAGAAAAATTTTTAAAGAAATTATATTTTACCTTTAAGAGAGGAATCTGTGAAGTATATTGTAAATGAAGTGTGAAACCATGTAGTTGGGGGGGGGGGAATCAAGTTCTGCCTATAAAGAAAGAACTGAAACTGGTATAGATGCTCTGTTGGTGGGGTGATGGGGAATGATCATGTACTGGCATGTTCACAAAGAGACAAATAAAGAGTGCAAAATGAAATTTTTTTTTTTTTTATTTCTGCACTGCAATTAAAATTACTCTGCAAAATGCTAGGTTAAGAGTGCCTAAATGGTTATTATTGTTCAAATGAAAGGATCAACTGCCAAATAATGGTAGATGCATTACTTCTGACTAAATGGTTGTGCCAGTTGGCCTCATAACCTCAGTATTGTTTTAAGACTTGGGTTTTTTTATAAATTATAATCTTACACTAAACAGATATTAATTCTCATAGATTCTTTCACATTCTGTTCTTCATGCTTAAAAACTCCCCATCCAATCTGAAAACGTGGCGGGGGGGGTAGGGGAACACGTAACTCCAGTGTGCTTTAAAAATACTTGAAACACGAAAGTAATGACAAGACAAATTAAATAATTACAGTGCAGATGTAAAAATGATTTGATGGTTGAAAATAAAGTCCTTAGTAGCAAAGATCATTATAGTGGAGATCACTACTTGGTTGTTACTGTTTTCAGATATTTTTGTGTGATTAGTCTGTGAATGTGAAAAGGAAGAATTGAAAGATAATGCAGTACTTGAAATGAAGGAAAGAAGGGATGGAGAATCAGTTTCTTTAAGGGATTATTCAGCTAATAGCTTGGAGCCATGGTTTGGATACAGATGGGAGACTTTAGGGCAACCCATCACCTTTTGCTTTCCTTTGCTACATATATACTTGTGATATATATTCTCTTTCTTAGCTATAATTGGTGTATGGTGGTACAGAATGCTCTCTTCTGGTGCTCTGAGTATTTACTGTTTAGTACAGAAGAAACAATTGCTAGATGTGCACTTCTGTGTTGAAAAATAATTCCTTTGACATTGCAATTTGATATTGCACTGGTTTTTATTATTGTTGCATATACTACTGAAGTGCATCTTATAATTGTGCACAAGTTTGGGGTTTTATTTATTTAATAATTTTTCAGAACTTAAGTGTTACTAAAAATTATCCTGATGATAGAAAAGCTTTTTTTCTTTCCACTGTTCATACGCTTCTTCGTCCTCAGGGCCATCTCCTGATTTCTGTAGAAGTGGAGGAGTATGTCATGGTAACGAAGCATTAATGTAGTAAATACCATTGCTCTTGCTTTCACTGGTTAACAGGGATCTAGATATTCAGTTTCTTGATTAAATTGTATTTTTGTGTTAAACTTATCATAAAATTAAAAAGATTTTTTTCCTTCCACCAATGACTGTAAAAATTAGTTTCAGTAGAGCCACTTAATATCTATACTTGTCTGTGATAATTTGGAATTTATGTTTTCATACTCTAGTTGTAGTGAGATAGAAAAAGTGGATTTTAAAGATTTTGAGTGGATAATTTTTATTATTTATTGGTAAAATTACATTCCATTTGTAACATTATTATACATTGAATGACTATACTTAACTAGTCTAACTGAATATAAAGAAAGTAAGAATGCTTTTATGATATGTTTGCAAATGTGTTTTGTATTCTACAAAATTAGCTCTTGAAATTTTTTTAATAGCAAGCTAAAAGTGATTTAACTGTCAGAAGAAACACAAAAATCCATTTTTCAGTTACATAGCTCATTTTGATTCCCAAACTTACTGTTAAATATACATTAAACCTTTTCTTTAAATATAAGTTTTAAGAAAGATACAGTAACGTACAATTGTAATGGGTGTTTCAAGACAGTAGGTGATCCAAGGCCTACATCCAAGCCTACATCCAAGGCACGTGGGCTTGAAATAAAAAGTAATATTTAATTTAAATTTTAACCCCAAAGGCTAAAGAAAAGGGCCAGGTAAAGAAAAGAAAGCCAGGTCTATGAAATCAGAGTATTTGTGCAAAACTGTGAACTGATTCAACTGAAATGCTGGTTGTTAGGAGCTGAACAGACTTTCATGACACAGTGATACATTGAACACTAAGTTGAAAAGTCAGTCATGTTAGTTTCTAGAAATAAGCTTTATGCCAGTGAGTCAGTCATCAGATCTACTTCTTTCATATAACTTACTTAGTGGTTTTTTTGCATATAAATTGAAGCCTGGAGGATAACAGGTGCGATGTTCAAATGGGACATCACTGTTGTTGAAGGCGATACTCGCATGAAGACAGATGACTGCTGAGATCCATTAGCTGGTGCGATCTTGGCTGAAGAGGATAGTCTGGAATCCCTCAGGTATTTTAATAAACAATATGCAGAAGAAATGTTTTGAGTGAGTTTGTTTTATAGTAAAAATTTATTCAGCTAGGCGTGAGAATTAAAAGCATGACTTGAAGCCATAAATGTATGTATTGCTGTTGCATCTGAGTCAAGCTGAATTAGTACAGTTGTCTTGTTGTATCTGGAAAAAGATTTTATTTTCTTGCTTTTTACTATGGTAATTTGCTAATAAGAAGCAGTGAGGAGTTGGACTCAAGTAACTGAAAATCCTAAGGAATTACATTCTGGGCAGATATTATTCTTCCCCCTTTGGTTTCCTATGAATGTTTAGAGCTAAGCCTGACAACTAGGAATTTCTTGCAGAACATCTGCAATCTGGCCACAGAGTTTAGAATCATAGAATCATAATATCCTTCTTTAGCTGAATCGAAATGAGCTTCAATTGCCATTAAAATGGTGTTATTTTTGGCATTGTGTCTGTCACAGTATGTATGTTAAGTCTAAGCAAGATTCTTGCAATTATGTATTATAATTTTTGTTTAAAGTTGTGTTTTGTAGGTGGGAACTTGTCCTTTGTGTCCTTTGTGTGCTGTGCATATTCATTTGTGCTTGCTAGCATTCTGCTCCCTTCTCTTTTAGAGGGTTTCAGAATTTTGGAAGCCTATCTGAGTACTGCTAGCATATTACTGACACACTGGTCTGCATGACTTGGTTTCTATCAATTTGTTTTGTATACCTTTTGACCAAAGCAGTAGGAAGGAGAACTGTCATGGATTCTGGAAGTGAGAGGACTGAGAAAGCACACTCACAGGAGTTGCATTTAATTGTATTCCAAGAGGGAATGCTGAGGGACCTGGCTTAGTGGTGGATTTGGCAGTGTTAGATTTATAATTGGGCTCAATCTTAAAGATCTTTTCTAACCTAAATGATTTTATTCTATACTTGAATAACTTCTTGCAGAGTACTGTTAAATTCTGCTAAGTCGTAAGAAGGAACTGGGATAAGATTCCTCACTGATTGTGTCAAATGTACATATGATTACCATGCCTATAAAGATATAACCCTGGCCCTTGGCTAGGAGGAAGCCCCTATTAGCATTGTCAGTGTTACTTCTCTTTAGTCATGAGGACACAACCACTCTGTAAAGACCTGCAGAAAATTAGCTCATGTAATCAGAGCTAGAGATAACTGTGTGCTTCCTGATCGTGAGATCAAATCAAAATAGTTTAAAGTTTGCATCAGATAATGATTTTTAGTAAGGTTTAGATAAAAGTAACAGTATGAAATTTCTGTCATTAAAATAACATGCCATGTTGTATTTATGGATGTTGATGCCTGATAGAGTTAATAATACAATTTTCATGAAGCAGTTGATACTATTCTGCTTTCCTGACAGATAAAAAATTCTGACTTTGCTGCAAAGGGATTTACCAGTAACATCTACATTGTTCACAATCTTCACACAAATATATGCAAGTTTGTAGGTGTTGCTACTCTGACCTCTTTAATAAACTAAAAATATAGACTTGTTCTGTGGCTGTTTCTCTCAGAGTTTATTTTGGTTTTATTTCCAAATTAGACAAGTAAACTAAGTGCATCATGGCTCTGGTTGGCATATAGGAAGTCAGATGATGAGAAATCAGATGTGAATATAAGATTAGGTGTTCTTTGTGATACTTAGTGGAAATGTCCTACCACTTATTTAATGAAAATAAGATGAAAATAATAAATTTTTTCGCCATTCTTGCCCATAAGCTATGTACGTAGTCATCATTGAAAAGGTATTGTTAACTTAAAACTTTATATGAACATAAATGTATAAACACACACGGCCCACACCTCCCAGTGGAAGATGCTGTTTCAGTTCCTTTTGGTGGGTGAATAACCTGCAACTTTACTTGGTACTGGTTTTCTTTCAGTGTGCATTAGAATTTTGTTTTGACTGCCACATCTGGAGTTCTCATCCCTATAAGGAATGAAAACAAACCAGACACTTCTTTACTCCTTACTTGTAAGGATTTATTTTACTTTAAACAAGACTGCCTGATCTTTGACACTCAAAGTTTATCAGTAAAGCTAAGGATACTAAAATGGAAGTGTCTTTGGGACATAATTATGTTTTAATTACGCCCTGTAGCTAATGTGGATGCACATTCAGCTCAGTCATGTTTCTGTGTATTTCCCTCTGAAACTTCTCAGGTCTCAAATTACAAATCAGCATATCAGTGTATCTTACAGTTATCTAAGCTTATTAAATATTGACAAAAATCCATTTCACTGTCATATTTTAACTTTTTTGTTACAGAAACTTTGTTTTTAAAAAAATAATAGATTCAAAATCTTAAAGCAGTATTTCTTAAAAGAAACAGACCTGGTGTAAAACCATTATTTTTCACTGTAGTTCTGTTTCATGGATGATTTTCTAATAGACTACAACTGATGATGAGACTAGAAAATGTAATATAATATTAGACTACGGTACACATGAAGGTTATTCTGTGGGCACATAAATACTCTAGGAATCACAGTAATAAGTGCTATGGTAAAAATATGCACTCTTTCACTTCAAGCATGGGATTGTGCTATTCAATTTTCTCAATTATTCTAGTTAAAACTGGAATTCTACAGTCTTTGTTGTGAAGCCAAAGTTATGGTGGCATTTTCCCATGATTATTCACTTTAAAGTACTTTCATCAGTTCAGCATTTTTTTTTAACCTTTTAAAAATGTATCTGCCTTTACTTTTGATTTTCATCCTATGATTTACATTAAAAAGGATAATTTGGGGCAGTCTTCCAGCCTGTGGCATGTCTTAAGGACAGAGAAGAGCTCTAGCTACATAATCACTCTTCCAGGACATCAGTTACAGTGCTGGCATAATTTTAGTGATGTTTTTAACTGTACTAGCTACTATACAAAGAAATAGGATCAGTTTTTATAGTTGTTACATATTAGGCACCAAAATCTATGTTTAGTAAGCCAGTGTATGAGCTGATTAGTGATAAGGTGCTTGCACTGGGAAGAGTGAAAGCAATAATTATCTTTTTTGTACTAAAACTAATTTAGTTCAGAATCTGCTCTCTTATGACTTGTTTTATTCTCAGCAACATACATTGCTGTAGATAGTCCATGCTGTAGTATCTTTTTAGAATTGTATGTATAAAACCAGATATTGAAGCTAGACCTTGAATTTTGTAAGATTCCTTTTGTAGTCTTAAACTGCTTGTCAGTCTTGCACTTTATTATAGCTGTAGAAAGACTGTGCACTTGCCAGAAGAGGTTTCTCTTTTATTGGCACTCACAGCAGCAGTGAGAAAGTCATTCCATGACATTTTAAGAAAAGTAATGGATGGATTTACCTATCTGGTTGATAAATTTCTACTTTGAGGGATTGTGAAGTATCTGAATTCCACTAAATACAGAACCTTTAGCTGGTCCTTTCGAATATCTCCTTAACCATACAGGTCTCTCTCTCTAGCCATCTGCTGAAAAATACCTGTTACGTTACCACACACACCACCACTTTATGTATTTAACCTCTTCGGCTGTTTACCCCAAGTGAGACAGGGAATAACTGTTTTTGAGATGCAGATCTTTTAATCTCTATCTTTTTATTGCCTGAATGGCAAGCTGAATGACATAGCAGGTCTCTTCCAGTTGTGTTCCTCTGCTTTTTGAACAGAAAGGTTTTGATAGGTTTTTTAAATCTTGATATAATTGTTTGAAAGAATATTTTTAAATTATTTTATTAAGCATTCAGATAAACTGACTTTCAAAGCAAAGCCCAGAATCCTGTATACCTTGCCTTCTTGTTTGATAATTGTTGTAACATCATATAGCTGTCATATTCTATCTGTCTGTATTCAGACAGTAAATTATGGATATATTTCATAATCAGTCATCCAGAAAAACGGCATGTTGTATCAAATGTGCACTCTGCTGATATACCACAGTAGGCACAATATGAATAAAAATGTGGTTTTGCTTTCAGAAATAATTTAACACTCTGCCACGTCTTTAAAATCTGCTGAATCTCATGAATAAAGACAAAACAGCTCGTCATATGTTATTTATTCTATGCACAATTATGTTTTGAAAATTTAATATATTGATTTAGGAAAGTGAAATTACCATGGTAGGGCTTAAGTATTTCAACATAATAGTTGTTAATACTTCTTGAAAGAAGGTTGTATTTTGATTTTGTATGAAATGTCCTGTGCTATTTAGCTGTGAAATGGAATTCTGTGTAATGTGGTGTGCTCTGAACTTTTACTGTGTTCTGTGTCTCTCCTTTAAGTCCACTCAGAAAGGAGAAAAACACAATGTCCCTCAAATATAATTTGTTTGTTTGTTTTCTTTTCTTTTGCTTTCCTACTGTACATGTGGGAGCAGAAACATGTGGTCTTTATGGCAAGTTTTGCATTTAAATGCCAGTTTATTTTCTTTTTCTGATTCATCTACTTAATGGAGTTGGGTTTGTGGCATGAGAACTGGGGCAATGCTAGTGAAACTCTAAGGAACTTTTTTTAAAAAAGCAATTACAGTAGTTGGGCTCTTTCTTGTACTTTGTTACTAGAGTTATTTCCGTGGTTTTAGAACATTACAGCTGGCGCTATAAAATTAGGTGTATGTTACTTCTGAGACAGTTAGGAGCAGTGTGTCAGTGAGCCAGACCTTTATTCCTCTCTTCCCATTCTCCCTGCAGTCAAGTAATCTTTTAGTCGTCATCTTTTAATGATGAATTAACAAAGGTTTTAAAAAAAAAAGATAGGAAAATAGTCTTGTGTGTTTTTAAAACAAGCTTTCTTCTGTCGAATGCAGAAAGGCTCTTGTCATAATTACAGTCTAGAGTTCAAATTTGTCTTGATTATAGTGCACTTTGCATAAGATAGAATATAAAATGTTCCTTATATGTAAGCAGTTCTCTTTATTATGACAGCAAGGGCTACTATCTGCTTTTCTGCACTTTTGTTTTCCTTGATCATTATCTTTAAATGTAATTTTGTCTTTTATTGGGCTGTTTTTACAGCAGAGTTTTTACAGGGAGAATGCCGGTGATCTTGAGCCAAACTATGCTGTTTGGAGAGCTCCAGTATTTAGCACTGTCACACAGAGGCCGATATCCAGTATCTCTCTATGTTCATAGAGTTGGCAAACATCAGTTATCCATGTATAGTTTTGTGTTTTAATGTCTTTTGTCATTCTTCTATTACTGCATCAAAAAAGTTAAGTCTACATGTTTCTAGAGCAAACTCAAGGAATACTTATCAACCTGAGGAAATGTATTCATTACTCAGTCTCCTTATAGTTTTATTTTAAGAATTATTTGATCTTTTTTTCCAATGATCAATTTATCTAGAAAATAAATTAATTTGTTTTAATCTGCACTTGCACTGAGGAGTTGCTGATATCTTGAAACATTACGTGACTGGAGACTTAATATCTATCTGTTCTGGTACTGATCCTTGTCTAAGAGGTTTAACCATATTTCAGTAAAAGGCAAGATTTTTCCCCACAGTTGTATCACATTTTGACAGCTTTGTCACTTTGATTAGTTGAAGGGATATTCTCCAGTCCAAGTCAGTGGATCTCTCTGAGTGATGCTGCCGCTTCTGCAAGTCTGAGGCTTAGGGTAAAATTGAATCTCTTGGACTTTACAGTATCCTATTACAGATTGAATTGGGTCAGTCGTAGATTTCTAATGAATAAGAACTGCTTGGTGGTTATAACCTGAGGGTAGCAGCAACTTACCGCTCAACTTCATGATTAATGAAAAAGGCATGCCTTTGTTGTTTTGACTTGCCTTGCCTTTTGTGTGCCTTTTGTCATGTAGTGCTGAACTTGGCTTCAGATGTCATGCAAATCAGTGTATAGATTGAGAAATAACAGTCTGTAAAGGATTCCTGATAGCATCGGAACACCACAAGGATGCAGTAAAAAATTAATTAGGTTATCTCATAATATATAATCAGTCAAGATTGACAGCTTGCTAACGTGAGCCCTTTGTGCAAGGTACATGATTGTAAAAGGGAATAATACTTCTGTGGTTTGAGTAGTCCAAAAGATGTTCAAAATTTTTCAGTCTTTGCTTCAAAGATTGCATATTTAGGGAGTGCTATGTAGTTCAATCAGTTTGTAAAATATAAACAATTCTGTGAGCACATGAAGTCTTCCACTGTGTCTCAATATGATTGCTCTTTGAAAACAATGCAGAGACAGAGAACTTCAGCTGCTGTGGTGGATTTGCTCAGATCCTTTGACTTTGCCAGATGTACTAAGTAGAACTGAAATATTGGATAATGAGCCAGTCTTGCTTGGATTAATTCCAGTATCCTGTAGAGGTCTTTGTAATTGGGAACATCCTAGCACAGGTAAATTGCAGCTCTTGCCAACAGTAGCGCTCTTCAAGAGCAGGCCAGTATGCACTGTTCGCTTGGGCTCGTTTCTGGTGCTGAGCTTTGAAACATCTATTGGTTTAATGCCAAGAGTCCTGTCCAAAATGTGGCAAGGCCTTCTAATGGATATTGTCTGGAATGGCCAAGACAATTTTTCTTCAGACCTTCTCTCATTTGTGAGTTTCTCTTCTGATGTCTCAACAACCTGGGAGTCCTCATGTCCTGCTAAATTTTCAATTTGTAGTATGGCTGCTTGGATAGCTTTGATTGATATGAGGAAAATTAGTATTCCTAGAATGAAGGAGCCTGCTATGCCAGACTGTCAAGTTAAATGATAACAATTGGACATGGTAACATGTTGGACTATTTTTCAAGAAGCAGATATCCCAAGTACCTTGGGTACAAGCTGGAACCAAAAGTAAGGGCTTTACTCTAAATCTCTTCCAAAATCCATTCCAGTTTTCGCCTACTGCAGACCTGTCTGGTCTGATAAAGGCTGTCTTCTCATCCATATCCTCGAAGATGTTGTGATGGCCTAGTGAGAATAATAAACCCTCTGTCAGCACACAGCCTGAACCTCACATTCTCAGTCCTGCATTTTATTGCTGGTTGGTCTTACAACCAGAGTCTAATTGGATACATTTCAGGATTCTTCACAAAGTGACATCAATTTTCTTTCCTATTCTTTCCCTATACATTTAGGTTTTTTTGTACATGTTGATCTGGGTTACAGCATATGGTCATAGTATCCTGAGCTAAATGAGTCCATAAATACATTACATGTTCACTGTGCTCAAATAAAACTACAGAACATTATATGAGGGCATTTTTGTTTCGGGTATTGATACAGCTTGAGTAAGCAGTAGGAAATTAGTTTTTGGACTTTGCAGAGGTGCCTTGACAGTCTTCATCCATCTTCTCTGGAAACTTCTAGTACATGCTCCTGTGGTGTACCTCTAAGTATGGATTTCTCCCAGTTTTGATACAAACTTACTGAATTTCTTTTCTTGAATTTTTCCTTGGTATACATATTCCTTACACTTGGATTATAAGCTGCCATTATGATCAATAGAGATGTAGCCTATACAGTCAATAGTGTCTAGAGAATAATTTATTTAATGAGCCCCTAGCTGCCTACGTTAGGGCAAATGGAATTGCTCCCCAGACTCCTCTGATTTCATTGACCTCTATTGACAATAATGGGAGAAGTCTGGATGTAGATGTCTGGAGCTGAGTCTTATTCCTGTAGATGCAAACAGTTAGTCACTGTTCTACTTTTGTTTCACTTAGACGTTTTTTTGTTGTACCACATGCCAAATTTCTGTCTACTCTGCAATCCATTAACAGTCTTACATCTCTCTGGTGATAATGCTTTCTGTGTTCTCCTTTGCCATTGAATGTTTTGGGGACTTTTATTCTCTATCTGCCACTTCTGATAAAATGAATAGCCTGTTTAATTTCCCCCTTACCTTCTACTGAAAGATAAACTTTCAAGTTACATCTGTTAAATTCTTTCAATATTGAAATGTGAGAAAAATCGATTGAAAAATATCAGTAGAAAAACCTGAATGGCATTGGTGTACTTGTAATTGATGGAATACCAGGAGAGTGGAGGAGTTTTTTTTAAATTTAACTGAATGAGATTCTAGATTTTTTTTTTTTTCATCTCACGTCAAGCTATCTAGATGAGTGTATTAGGGAGTAAATACTTAGTAAAGAATGCAAGATTGTTCTCTGATTTTAAGTCTTAAGAGTTCCTTAAAACTGTAGAGGTGGTCTGCAGAAATCTGTCAAAAAAGCACAATATTTTTATGTTGCAGTCAAATATTGACGTTTTAATTCAAGTGTTTCAATTCTTGTTGAAAATTAAGTTTAATATTGTGTTCTATTTAAAAACAAAGCAGCAGAAGTTCTCACTGCCAGTTCAGTGTTAATTACCATCTAATATATTTATTTTCTTGCTTAAGGATATGATTATGAAAGGCAGGTCCTGCTTGACCAACCAGATCTCCTTCTATGACAGAATGACTCAGAGGATGAGGGAGAAGGTGTGGACGTTGTCTACCTAATTAATGTTTAGTAAAGTCTTTGGCACCATTTCCCACAGCATTTTCCTAGAGAAACTCAAACTCATGGCTTGGGCGGGAACACTGCTGGATAAAAAACTGGCTGGATGGCAGAGCCCAGAAAGTGGTGGTGAGTGGGTTACATCCAGCTGGAGGCTGGTCACAAGTGGTGTTCCCCAAGGTTCTTTGTGAGGGGAAGAGGAGGGACAGGTACTGATCTCTTCTCTGTGGTGACCAGTGACAGGACCCAAAGGAATGGCCTAAAGTTGTGTCGCGGGAGGTTAAGGTTGGAAATTAGAAAAAGGTTCTTCACCCAGGGGGTGGTTGGGCACTGGAACAGGCTCCCCAAGGAAGTGGTCACAGCACCAAGACTGACAGAGTTCAAGAAGTATTTGGAAATTGTGTACATAAATTGTAAGTTTAGCTAAGTTATATTAAGAAAAGCTTAAACTGCTGTAAGTAAAAATCCACCGTGTCATATTTTTGCTGATTCATCAGCCACGCAGTGTATGCTCATGTGTAGTATACAATGTGTCTAACTGATCAAAAATTTTCTGATTTCCTTGGGGTAGATGAAGCCATCTCCAGGGCAAGGTGGTTCTTGCCTCATATGGTTTAGAAATACTGAAATTGGAGGGGAAGAAGTTTTTTGTACTAGCTGTGAATTGGTCTGTGCTGACTGCCACACAACTTACTAGTTTTCCAGCTCAATTTTAGCTCATGATTCAGATCTGTACCCTTAAGGTAGAAATTGTGCTATGAGTTGATAATTTAGGGTAAATTTTTGTTGTTGGCAGATAGAGAAGCATTTATTTGTGCTCCTAAATGACAATTGTGGTTGATAATCTCAAGGTTATTTTAAGAATGAGCTTAAAAAATAAGAGAAGTTGCTTGGATGAAGATATGCCAGCTAAGCAGTGTCAACAGTAATGATTTGAGCAACTACCTGGGAAATGAATGAAAAAGTGAACCAATTATTTCAGAAGATATGCAACTGTGTGTGATAAATTTATGGATTTGATGCTGTTAGCTGTAGAGGCTCAACAATTTTAGACAGAAAATTACTGAATGACTGTTTTAAAAAAAGAGGTGTTAAACCATTACTACTTTGAATTTTGCAGAGTTGGAACTAATCTGGTGGTCAGCCAAGAAGCTAGACAAAATTACTGCATTCATTTTGATCAGTTGTTAGATTTCAAATAAATAAATATTCCAGTAATGGAAGGAACAGATGCATGAAAACTTTCATACAACCTCAACTCAGATATGAAAGGAGGAGGAAGGGGGGGCGTTTGTTGTTTCTGTTCCTGCTTCCCAGGAAAATAGCCAAACACTGTTTGCTAATGGGAAGTAGAGAATAAACCTTGTTATTTCCCTCTTCACTTGTGCACATGCAAACTTTCTCTTTTGCTTCAGTAAACTGCCTTATCCCAATCTACAAGTCATTTTACATCTTATTCACTCTCCCCTGTCAGCCTGGTAAGGAAAGTGATGGAGTGGCTTGGTGGACACCTGGCGTCCAGCCAAGGTCAATCCACCACAGCAGGTTTTCCGTGTAGATCATTTCTTTGTCTTGCAATTTATGTTACTAATATTGTTATGTTACTTTTTGTTTTCATATCTCACTGCTGTCAGTTCTTGTCTCAACTCGTGACTTTCACCTTTTTTGCCTCCAATTCTTAACTCCATCCTGCCAGAGCGGGAAGAGGGAAGGGAAAGGAGGAGCAAGCGGCAGGGTGGTTTGGAGTCTCTATGGGAGAACTGAATTCCTAAACCATGACACACATGTATACATATATATATATATAAATTAAGGCATAAATACAAAGAGATATGACTTGTATATATTCTAGTGAAGGCTACCTAATACAGTATGTGTGTCATAACATATTTATTAGGCAAGTGAATCTGCATTACTCTGATACTCATGTACCATATCACATAAAAGGAAAATGTAAGTTCCTTGCTACAGTACACTTATCAATACCCAATGGACTGTCTCTCAAGCCTCCTTCATTCTGGCTTTGGACTATTGGTTTTGTCCTACTAATCAGTGCTAAGAGCTTAGTTTCTTATTGGGACAAGAAGTCTAAGAAGGCCTCAGTGCCATCAGGATTCACAGTATCATTGGTACATTCAGTACCATACACTGGGCACCTCAGTTCATTACAGCAAATACTGGTGCATAAAACCTCAAAACTGCCCGCTTGTCTGATCTGAAGTGCACCACTGATGACATCACATTCATCCTACAGTCATGCCTGGAGGAAAAAGAAGTCCTCAAGAAACTCTGTTTTCAGTGATCAGGTTAAACCTTGGAGAGTTGACTTGCAGTCTTTCAAAACAAAAGTTCACACTGCTGCCAATGCCTAGACTGGCATTGATCAAAGATCAAAGCGACAATATTTGATAGGACTGTCTTTGCCTCCGCTTTTTGGCTTCAATGTGAACCAGTTCACTGCTTAAACGAGACATATTTCTTGATCACTTTCTCCCTCAGCAAAACTGTGGTCCATCCACCCAGCACATAAATTAGATTTGCATTGCAGATTTTGGAAAGCTCAGAGAGCTAAAAAGAGTCAAAATAAGTGAGGTAGTTGAGATGTGGCTGTACAGTTAAAAAGTAGCAGAGAATCCTTGCTGTCAATTGTGACCAGTGGTAGGTGATCTGGTACATATACTGTGCTCAATAGTGTAATGATGTTGCTTTAGTACTCTGTTTTATTGTAACTTTGGCAGTAAGTTTCCATTGATATTTAGCACAGATTGTGGTGGGATGTATAGGTAAAAGTGTTTTTTCCATGATAATAGAATAATTTTTTGGTTTTGTATTGTTTTCTTTTGTCTCAGTGGAAATTGTCACACAGAGTACAGGGGAAATGTGCATGCTCCTGCAGCATCATTATTATTGAGCAAGCTCATTTCAAGCTTCAATAAGAGCCTGTTTTTTCTTATGAAAATCACAAAAAAATTGTGTGGATTTTTCAAATCACTTAATTTGAGTTTGACCTTTTACATGTTTTACTATAATGCCCTTATAGTAGATTGCAGTTAGAATAGACAGTAATAGTTTTATAGAGTTTTAAGCTGTTTTTCCAAAATAGTTTAAACCCAAGCAATTTATAAGCAGTTAGAATGACTCTGCAAACTCCTACATGCATGAAATGTGCTGTGCATAATTTGTTAATTTTGTTTAAGGAATTTCAATGGAACCATTTCAGCTAGGGCCTTTAGAGTAAGTAGGAAGGGACAGATCCCTCTGCCTTCTTGTTTTTGCAAATTTCAGGCAGATCTAATTTTATCATGGTGGTTTTGCTAGCAGAAGGTGTTGCTCCTACATTTTTTTTTCCTTTATGCACATCCTAGGGTGATGGTATTAGGAAAGAATGAGACTGATCATTGAGTAAATTCTCCAGTGTACAGAGAGGCCTGTTCTGCAGGATGTGTTTTCCGTAATGAAATGCTGCAGTTTATGTTTTCTTCCCATGGAGGATGACCACACAGCCTGTCAGATATTGGCCCTGCTAAAGTCCTGTTTACTTGATCAATGATAAGAAGAGCTGGACCACAAGGATGAGAGAACTCTTAGTGAATCAACTAAACGTGTGTGCCAGTTTGGACCACGTAGCTGTGTCATTCTCTGCCATCTGCCACTGCAAAAACTCTTTAGCACCAAACAGGGTTACAAGAAAGCAAGGAGAAAATATCCAACCTGTCCCAAGGCTGTGTTCTGTTACTGTGTAGCTGTTGTTTCTGTTTACTGCAAGAACTGCTTCTCAGCATAAAGTAATGCATTAGGTAGTAAAAGTGATTTCTGTCAGCATTAAGACAAGTGATGTGAAAAGTACAGCTCAAGATTTCAGTACATGGAACTGTTAAAGAGGGGTTTTAATTTTCTGGGAAACCAAGCAATACATCCTGAAGCATTCACCATTTGCTTTTCCCTTGGAAAAAAATAATTTACTCTAATTTAATTGCTTGCTCAAATATCCTTTGTTAAGCAAATGAAATGTGTTTTCGTTCATCTTTTGAAAAGGAGGAAAGATTCCAAAGCTTCTGGGTAGAAGAATAGCTGGCTACAGGTATACAGATTCCATTTTCAGTTTACCAGATTCATGCAGAGGTTAGAAATTAAAATACATACGTCTTTCCATTTGATGTTTGCTGGTTTTCAGCAGGACCTGTCCCTTCTGCTGCCCTGTGCAGGGGAGGAGAACTGTATGCACACACCTAGAGCAGATCCTCATTCAGTTGTGCTCTTCTTTCTAGTGAAGAGATTTAAGCCCAGCTCTGTTGCTATCAAAAGTAGTGTTCATTTACTATTCAAACAATCACTTCTTTCATCTCCTGAGCAAAAAAGTTGACTCAATAGGAATGCTAGATTCTGCCTGTGGCTATGCTGGAAAACAAAATGCTGTTTTCTCTCTTTCTTTTCTTCTCCTTTCCGCTTTTTAAAAAAAAACTTTTAAAGTAGAGTAAAGTCACTTTGTCAAATGCACAGTAAGGACTAATTAGTCAGTGTTTGTTTAGAGTTTTGGATGCCTTAAGCCTTATTTGGGATGAGTGCTGAATATCAGTCATCTTCATGCAGCGTCTTGATGGAGGAGTTTCTTTTTTACCATTTAAATCAGGTGCAATTTAGGATTTTATTCTCAATGTTTGTGTATGTTTTTATACACATTTGTTATGTATTTGCATATTAAGTTACAGATTTTCAAGTATGTATATTTTCAAAAAATTGAAGTGTTTTATATGAAGAAAAATACACTTATACACTTATATTTCTGTTTTATTTTCAACATATTTTAGCTGGTCAAGGTATTTCATAGGTATTTGAATATTCTGAATTACTACTTGGACATCCTCAGGTCAAACAGGGAACTACTTTTATCTGTAGAAATGAGAGTATCTTTGCAGTATTAGTGTTGCCAGTTGCATGCCTGAATGATTTTGCTCAGTATATTGCATTGTCTTCTATTAGTAAAATACCACAGCCAGAGTAAAAAATTAATTTAAAGTGGTTTTTGAGAAGAAAACTTAAATTCTTGTGGGAATTGTCTAGATTCAGATGCAGAATTTTACTTAAGATTAATGCTAACATTTGGAATTGAGCAAGAGAAGACTTGTTCTTTTATGTATTGTCAAGGGTTTTTTTGAGGTGAAGAGAGAGTGAGGATGTGTAATTCTAAATATGATGTTTCATTATTTTATTGTATTTGTGGTTTTTAGGGCTAGAATTATGCTATTTGAACAAATGTTCCTTAAGTTTCTTAATGCAACTTAATGGAATCTCTATGTTACCTGATTCTAATACAGATTTTTCCACCTATTTCCAGATTTTTTTCACCTATTTCCATGCAAAAAATAACATGAACTCGTGTAATTGAATGTTCTTCACAGGACTTATCTAAAATGATATATTGATAGCTCTGTGTTCAGCTGTTAAGATAAATATTTGATTACATCTGTATTACTTCAGAAGATTTCATTTGTTGGAGGACTTGGTAGTCTATTGGTAGATGAAAGAGAAAGTACTTTTTATACAGCAAAATATGCTCCATTTTAGAATCTGAGGAATTGAACTTTGGTGCTGAAACAAAATGCAGGCAAAGCCTCTCTCTTTGGGAGAACAAGAATGTGAACCTGAGTAAAGAAATCTGTATTTCCATTTTTTTTCCTGATAAAGCAATCAATGTATGGACATTTGTGAAAAATTTTAAATTACTATGTTTTCTCCATTTACTGACATTGTGGGGTTCATCTTATCTTTAAAGATATTACAGCATCAGGTGGAAAGACCTTAAATCAGTGCAGTTACACCCTTCTCTTGTGATGTGTCTGTAAAACACATGTATGTTCATATGCAAGCTCATGTAATATAAAACCCAAAGCTAACAGCAAGCAGCTAGATTTTTATTTTTCCTAGTTTGAGTATGTTTGGAAAATTTATTTTTTCGTATTTCTATTTGCAGATCAGATAGAATTACTGGCACAATATGTAAATTTATTCTTCTATTTTTATTTAGTTTGACAAAGGATATGCTTACAGCATTCGCCACAGCTATGGGAAAGAAGGAAAGAGAACTGATTATACCCCATACAGCTGCATGAAGATTATCATGTCCAATCCACCAAGTCAAGGGGATTATCATGGTGAGTTCCTTAAGGAAAAATCCCAAATGTTTACAAACAGCAGAATCCTTTGGCTGTTAAAGAGAAGTTAGTCTGTCCTGTAGTCTCTTAAATTAAGTATTTAATTTCCAGACCCTAGTGGTTTTGAACTGTTCTCTTTAGATCGGACTTGACTCTATTTATATATGTTGTGTCATGCAGTTCTAGGAGACTTTAAATGTACAGATGCATTAAGAAATGACCAATTAGAGGTGTTCTGAGATCTAAATTCAATTGTACAGGAATTCTGAAGTTTGGTAGGGTACTTTAAAGCCTCCTGTCTCTGTATGACTAAATATGGAAAACCTGCGCTGGCTTCACTGCTGTTATGCTAGTACTAAGTCATTCATTCAGCTCCGTCTCAAAACTAATTCTGGAACAAAAAAACTTCACTGTTATTTAGGTGGTGGAACTTTCTAAGGTATTTATAAAGAGGTATTTTTAAAATGGGCTGTGCTTTAAATTACTTGTCTTTTCCTGTGGTGTTTTTTTTTTTTTTTTCACTATTAAATATACCAATGCTATCATTGTTAGGAGGGAATGAACTTAAACTCTTTTCCTGTCAGTGAATGGAATTATGGCCTGTTTACAGTGGGATATTTTATATAACTCTTTAGCCTGTGGTACCCTGATAACTGTGCAGTAGAATAATTATTTAAAGAAAAGGAAAAAAAAGCTAAGCAGTCGTACACATGGGTAATTAACTTTCCTATTAATAAGCTGTTAGGCAATTAGGAACAGCTTAGCTGGTCTCTTGAGTGCCTTACTGCACTAACTCCTGAGTAAACAGCCTTGTTTGTGAGCTTGCTTGTTTTTGACTGTCAGGGTGCCCATTCCGCCACAGTGATCCTGAGCTACTGAAGCAAAAGCTGCAGTCATACAAGATCCCTCCCAGTGGAATAACTCAGGTAAGGCGTATTTTGCTTGACACTTTAATTATTAAGGCACTGGTTTTCAATTTTACTTTCTATTTGTGTAGGAATGCTATATGCAATTTGTCAGTGTGTATTGTGAAATATTTCTTCTTGTGAAAGGTTTAAACCAGAATCTTGGTTTTTTGGCTGCAGTGCTTCTGCTGACGTGATGATTATCGTCACCAGCTTTTATTGTTTAATATTATGAGTTGATTTATTACTGTGGTGGATACAGTGCAGAATTTTGTTCTACTGCACTGTGATTAAAAAAAGAAGTTTAAATGAATATGGCAGTGTTTTAGAGAATTTATTTTTATTCTTGCAGTGACTTGTGGATGACTACTGTGTAGTCAGTAGACATACGTAATTGGTTTTATAATAAACTTCTAAAACCCATACATTCTTAATCATCCATTGTGCTAACTTCCCTTAAATAACAAAAGCACATGAAATCCCTAGTGAAATTATGCAGAGATTTTTATCAGGTTTTAAACATGTAAGATTAAATTAAAAACCTATCTTGTATAGCAAGGTCAATGTAGGAATTGGAACTTTGAGGTGTGTACTGAAGAACTGACTCTAGCAAGAGCTGAAGGCAGTGAAAGGTTGCCATCATTTTCACTAGAGGAAGACGTACAGGTTAGATTTAAGCTGAGACAGTTCACCAAACAGTTGGGTATATTAACTGCCTCAAACTGGCTTTAGATCCATAGGAAAAACCTGCTTTAAGTGGTTGTTTTGAGTTCATGTGGAATGTCACCATTGCTTGTCAGGCATCCAAAGACTGTCAAACTAGATAGAAAAGAATGTGAAAGTTCCACTTCAAGCAGTCTCCCTTGGAAGGAATAATTAAGGTACAAATAAAAAGAGAATAGTTTTAAAGAGTTTAGTGTTCACTCATATTCATTATTGACAAATTCTTGAAATACCCAGACTTTTTCCTAGTTATGCTTTTTTTGTTGATGTTTCCCCCCCCCCCCCGCCCCTATTTTCTCCTGGTTCATATGAATAAGACTCCATATATCTGACACAAGACATACTTTCCTTTGGCTTTTTTCCTTTTTATATGCATCAAAAATTGATGCTGGTCTGAGATTTTTATCCTACTAATCATTGGAAGGATTGGTGAGGATTACTGGTTTAGCAGCCTTCTGTATGTGTGGGTAGGATTTAGTAGAGGTTATTTCTTCAGTGAATTTGCACAGTAAGGCAGTATCTTTATACTTGACATAGTTCCTTATTTGTGTTTTTATTTTTGTGTGTCTGTACTTTTTTCCTTTGTAAAGTACAATTGGAATTCACTAGGAGTCCTAAGTTGTCTTACGAAAAGTGACTGAGAAAAACTGTCTCCACCAGTGTCTCCTTTGCCCGGAAATAGATGCTGTCCGGTCCATGAATTTTGTGGTGTCATTCTAAGTGCAGTCAGAGTACAGGGCTCTGCAGTGTCCACTCCTAGTGTTAAAAAAAACCAAATCCAAAACAATACATCCTCCACCCAAACCCAAATAATAATAAAATAAAATATAAATAAATAAAAAAGTTGACTGTGCCTGGGTTTTCAGAAATTAATCTTTTACATCAGTCTTTGAGATATTCAGTAAGAGAAGAGGAAGAAAATTAGTTCACATCAGTCTACAAGTTTTCATTATTGCTGCCACTCCTTGTTGCTCTGTTTGCATGGTCCAATAATGTTTGCATAACTAATAACAACTGAGGATCCTTCAGTCCAGACAGTGGCTTTTAAGAGTCTTTTCTGATGCTGATGATTATCAGAAAGGTTATTTTTCCTTAAGCTCAGTGAATGGGTATTAGGGGTGGTTTACCACTCTTTCAGAGCCTCCGATGTTGCTTTTCCAGTATCTGGGTCTTTAGGATGACATTCACCCAAACCCTGCATACCTTTTTACTCTCTTAGACCTCCTGTTAACTCCAGATCTAATGAGAGCTCCCTTACAACCTGGTAGATTCCTATTTTCAAGGAATAGTTCAGAGCTTGACCTTTCAGCTATGTATTTTAATAAATAGGGGCTCAGGGCCTCTTCCACTTGTTCCTTGCTCTGTAACAAAATACTGTGAATGATGCATAATTTTTCAAACATTTATTTTGGATTTAGTTATGTAGTTATGAATTGATTCCCCACTGGGATTTTCATCTTCTGGTTTAAAGTACTCACATGTCTTCCCTTGAAGCCCGTGAACAAGTCCCTTTCTCCTCTTGGCTTCTCTCCTGGCTATTATGTGAGCCAGAGTGTGGACTAGTGTCTAGCCCTTATGGCTGTGATTTTACCCAAGATGGTTAGTTTTGTAGTGGTGTTGTTCTCAGTCATCCGTTTCAAGAGCTGTCCATACTCATAAGAATTCCTGAGTTATTGCCATACAGATAAAGCATTTGGCTGGTGTGGGGTGGAAACAAACCCCATCCTCAAAGGGTTTTTCACACAGGATTAGGTGTGAAAAAAGAACACTGGACCTTGGGATGATGATGCAGAGCAAATACAGCCAGACCTCACATGACTTCAGCAATCAGTCAGAGCATTAGACTGCTTTCATTGCATCTATTTTGTAGCACTGTCAGTACTGAAAAAAGTGATCAAAACATTTGAATATGTGAATGTGCTTGCAGTGAATTATCTAGATCCAATCTGCTGTTCCAGTCCAGTCTATATTTTCTGAGGCTTTATCTTGTTTAAGATTTTATCTGCTGAAGTCATCTTCTGGAAATAATACAGGAGATGACTTCCAGGTCTTCTCTAGTTATTATGTAGCCTAAAGCAGAAAGAATTAATCCTGATGTTTATTCCAAGAACTGAATTATTCAATTTGTATTAATTTCACATTTTCCTTAGGCTAGGCTATTTCTTTATTTGTGATTGTAGCCTTTTCTGTTTCTTTTAAAAATGCTTCATGGAGAAGGAATATGGTTAGCTGAGCATCAAATGTGTGAAAGTATAGCATTTGAATTTATAGTATATTTTGGTCAGATTTCATTTCTATCTTTCCTATATTGCTAATTAGGTGAAATCTTTATGAAATCAGACTTGACAATAACTAATCAATTTGGAGACTGTAAAGATGAAAATATATGTTAAGCTATTTTGCCTTTACATATGGGACTTTGAAGCCATTGTCCCCTGTCCTATCACTACATGCAATTGTTCAAACCAAAAGGGAGTTGGTTTAGATTAGATATTAGGAAGAAATTCTTTCCTGTGAGGGTGGTGAGGCACTGGAACAGGTCACCCAGAGAAGTTGTAGGTGACCCGTCCCTGTCAGTGCTCAAGGCCAGGTTGGATAGGGCTTTGAGCAGCCTGGTTTAGTGAGAGGTGTCCCTGCCCATGATGTGGGCTTTGGAACTGGATGGTCTTGAAGGTCCTTCCCAACCCAAACTGTTCCGTGATCCTATGATAAATTCATTGTTGTGCTGCTGTACTAAATTCACTATAGTGTGTTGCATGCACATCTCATGCAGGAAGATAGAAATTATAGGCTTTGAACTAGAGTTATTTCAAAATATTGTATTATTGGTTTCAGAAAGTTTTCTTAGAGAAATTACCTATTTCCCAATTTGCATTTTTCACAACAGGAAAAGCCAAAGGTAGTCAAAGTATGTGGTTCTACAATCAGGAGAAACAGAGGTTCTAGACTAATTTTTTTTTGCTTTTCTTAGGAGGAAAAGCATTTTTTGAGGGGAAAAATGCTTATTTAAATTAACAGTAGATAACTTTAAAAGATGGCATTTTTTTTCTAGTAAAAGTGTTCTCTTAATTTAAAAAGGTTTTTTTTCCCATAATTGAGTGAAATTAGAAGTTTTGATTAAGTTGTTGAACTTTGTCTAATATTCTCTAACAGATTAGTGTTTTGTGGGACTGGAGAATCTTCACAGAGATAGAAATAAACAAGCCAATCTGTGCCTAGGCCTTTTAAAGTTTGGATTTCATATTCTAACCAATAGAAGGATGTAATAAAAATGTAGTCAGGTGCTATTGTGACTGTTTATTATTGAATCACAGTATGGTTGAGGTTGGAAGGTGTGTCTGGAGGTTATCTGAGAAAATTGTGCTATACGTGCACACATTACAAACATGAAACCTTCAAAATCCATTTAAAACATACAGGAAATACTTGAAATCAGTAGAAAGGACAGATTACTGTACTGACCAGGAGGCAAAAGGCACTGGGGAGTCCTGGGACCAGATTTAGTGTTGAGGTGGTCACAGAGTGGCCTGAAAGAGAAGAGTGTTCAGATAATCTCCAGCAGTTGCACCCAATCATATCTTCAGTCACCTTTGAAATAAAAAGAATGATAGAATCTTCAGGTTGGAGAAGACCTTCAAGATCATCACCCAACTCTGTCAAGTCCACTACTAAACCACTTCCCCAAGTGCCACATCTACACATCTTTTAAATACCTCCAGAGAGGTTAGAAATGAGTCATACATAACTGAATCTATAGTAGAAAGATTTTCATGTTAAAAATATAAGTTAATTCTGCAATTTTAAAAAAGCCAAACCCAAACTTACTTTGAGTAAGTGAAAACAATAATGGATAATTATAGAGCCCCAACTATCCTCCTATGAAACATCTTGTCTTTGAGTGCTGAGGATCTGTAAAAGCAGGTGGCTGCATACAGCTGCCAAACATCATCTCAACCTCATTAGTAGTCAGTAGAGCAACATCAGAAAAGCAAGTTGCAGATGGCTGTGAAGAAAAAGGCACATAAGGACTAACAGAGTCCTTGAGTATGTACCTTCCCTTGCAAAATAAAGCAATGCAGTGTAAATATCTTAATATATGTAGAGGCAAAAGATTGCTGCTGTGAATTGAGTTTTGAGTGGAGGTCTGTTACTGGGTAACACTAGTGAAAAACAGCTCTAAGCTTGCTTTCATTATGTACACAAATGTTTGAAAGATAATACTTATTATGAATGATAATTCTGTTAATTCTGTTTTATTTTAGAGAATTGATAGTTTCTCTCACACAGATGACTGCTTTCCATCTGGGCTCCATTCTATTCCAGTTTTTAACCTTTTTTGTTTTCTTTGTTAGCAACTTGATCCCTGATTAAAGCAAGTTAATCTACTAACCCTGTTCTTCTTTGAATATGTTTGATGTGTCCCTTATTCCTCAGTCCTTTCATATATGCAGAAGGTGAACCTGGTCCCCCTGATGTGGCTGGTTTAATCTTAAGTCTGTAGTAAACATCAGGCTTATCATTTATGCCTTGTGGCTGTCTCAGAAGGAGCATGAGCTAAATCATAACTGCTTTTTTATTTTTGTTCTGAATGAGCCACAAACATTGGTCTGACTTTTCTACCCAACCACAACTTTTAATCAGCATTTAACTTTGTCATCTCTGCTTGTCGAATTTGGCTGAAATTGGCTAACTGTTTCAAGCTGAGGAGGTGATGTGGTGGAGAGGGTAAAGGAACAGGAGTAAAATGATGACCAGTGCAATCATGTATATTGATAAATTTAACAAACTGGATGAAAGTCTCTGGACTGTTCTGGTTCTATGGAGCACTGAATCAATATGCTATGTCAGTGATTCCTCTTCTGATATCTGTCACTTGGAATTACCATTTTTCCACTGAACTGTCAGAGAAGACAACAGCAGCTTGATCTGAGCTCTTGTGAATTAATAGTAATTAAAATAATAAAATAATAAGAATCATTGAAAGCTAGCTTTGGTAATCCTTGTCTTTTCTACGTCTCAGGGTGGTTGAACAGTGACATCACTGATACAAAATGCAGGTGTAACCGTGGTCTGCAATTCAGAAGTTAAACAAATTGTAGAACGTCTCTTAGTATTTAACTGATAAACTTGCTCAAAATGTTCACTCAAGTTATAGGAGAACCTTGATGCTTTTTGTCTTTTGGGGTTTATAGCAAGAATTTGTCCATACCTAAGTTTATATTTACTTACTTAAGGTTACTGAGACTTCAAATGTATTTACACCTAAATTTAGAAAACTTCATATTTATATAATTTTATTAGGTGTAGTCTTGGCTAAACGAAGAAAAATTTTGAGAAAACCTGAAGTGTTTATGAACTAGATTAGAATAGTTGACTTATTTCAAATGGAAAATTCAGGTTAGAACAATCTGAATACTACAGAACATCATGAATATTTCTTTCAACTAACCAGCAGACAAACAGATCTTCTGATAATTATTCTAAATTGTATGAAAAATACTTTTTGAGAAAGTACATACACACAACATGGTTAGCATTTTCTTTAAAATAGAGATAGCTCTTCAGCATAGCATAGCATATTGTAAGGAACAAACAGGAAAACATAAGGCAATATAAAATTGAATAGTTGAATTTAGAATAGATGAGTTTTCTCCAATTTTTAACTACTAACTTTTTCAGTCAATTTCAAGGAGAGAGAAGATTAAAAAAATAAATAAATTTATGTACTCAGATAGTGCCAGATTTCAGACTTCATCGCCCAGTTGGCCTTGGCCTTGCTCTTTTGCAGAAGGTTTAACAGGAGGTGGTAAGAGGGATAGAAATATAATCACTTGGGCTATTACATAGAAATAATGTGGCTAAGTACTTTCCTGGCACTGTGGTGCTGTTTTTATCCATTCAGCAAATGTAATTTATTTATACATCTGTCAATAAATACAGGGCAGCAGCCGATAATGAGTACAGCGGGGATTTAGGCTGTGTATTGCTGTGTTTGACACAAAGGTCAGCCTTGGGAAAGGGCTTGAAATTAGCATTTCTTGAAAGTTATTTTTCCTTCCACTGAGGCTATCTCTTAATTCCAGCAATTTTCTCTGTTTGATAAGCAGAGCGAGCATACATTTTGATTATATAAAGGAGGGAGGAGGTGATGAAACTTTAAAATATTTCAACCAGCAGTGCATTCTGGTGATAAGAATGGGACTTTATGCAGCACAGAAGAGATTACCTGAAGTAGAATTGGAAAGCAAATTGTATTTACAAAAGATGGCATGATTTTCCTAATAGGTGTTCAAAACAACCTATTCACTCACATATTCTGCTGAGCTTGACTAGAAATAACTTCATTTCAAAAAGGACAAATCTGATTGAAGGTAAAAGCTTTCCTCTCTCACAGATACTTGTCTAAAGGATTTGCATTAAATTTTCTTGATGGGAGCATAGTATTTTACTGTGCATCTGCATGAACTGGTAATGTGGAAAATAAAAATACAAATCGTGTCCTTGATTGCTTCATGCTTCAAGCACTTAAATTACTAGATTTATGTCTGCAGTTTTGAAAGAGATGTTTCAATATGATACTTTGAGAATAACTGTCACAATTATATTACTTAAATACAGATTCAACTTACTGTTGAAGTTAAGAGTATTGAAATTACATTTTAAGGGCCAGGCATACCTTCGTGTGGTTTTATCTTGTTTCTAGTGTAGCCAGGGCATTTTTGAATGTTGTCAGTTATTAGCAGAATATGCAGATGTCATGTGCTGCAAGTGTCCATGAGCTGTTGTACAAGGCTGTTGTGGAATACCTTGTTGTGGAAGATAAACAAGATGTAGATGTGCCACTTCTGAATCTGTCACATTTTTCTCCCTCTGTGTAGATCCTGGAGTTGGTGAAGGGCATGCATTACCAGTTGGCCTGTCAGAAGTACTTTGAGTTGACACATGAGGTAAGTAGCTACTAATTTTTGCTTCAACTATTGTCACTGATTTTGTCTTGAGGAAGACCTTGGAAATCACCCTTGAAGTCCAGAGACTAATTTCAGTTTGCACATTAGCTGTCTTGCCTTGTTAGTTTTCAATAATTTCAAATATTCATTTGTTATTTTCTGCATTTATTTATTGATGTTATTAATACCCTCAATATTACAAGGTGTAGTAAAATGTTATGCTTTTTTCCTGAAAAGGTCAATGTTGTTGAATTTTATCAATTTCAAGTCATTTAACTTTCTAAATATCCTGCTTTTAATCAAATTTATGTTTTTTTAATGCACTTTACAAGTTTGATGTTGTTTTGATACACCTTAAAAAATTAACAGAAAGTATCTAAAAATCTAATGTCTAATATCAAATATCTAATTTAAGCTAATCTCCCAGTGTGTTCATAGTTAATATTGTTAATTTTTACTTAATATTTTTTCACATCTGTAGTCAGGTGTGATTATTTTTTAAATCAAGATGAACATTCTCAGAGCTTTCCCATTTGCTTAATTGTAAGCAAAGTTAAACTAAGATCCTCCAGAAAATTGGAAGATAGCAAATGGCCACACTTTGTCTCCTGTGTGATTTCTTGATTCAAAGAACCAGCTTTTGCACTGGTTCAAGACTCCTTTCATCAAGCAAAAGCAATGAAGCACAGCCCTTCTTAAAGCTTTGTTGTCTCCACAACTCAAGAAATGGAAACGTCCCTTTCAAACAGCAGACTGTGGAACAGCCTTGCTAAAGATATGGATGAGGATTAGATGACCCTCCCAGAGACAGAGTTACCTTTTGGTTCTTCCTGGTTTTGACATTTGATTTAAATGGAACTGCTTCTCTTCACAAATTTCCAGCCATCATATATCTAAGTGCATAGTAAAGGTATACTCTGAACCTCTATCCAGTATTGTTTTGGCAGCTGTAATTTGAGAGGAACACTTTCTCTTAGTCTTAGGAAATGTGACAACAAGTCTAATAATCTGGAAATAAATTCAAAATTATGTACAATTTGAAATTTAGATAACACTTGCCCCGTGTGAGCCCAAGTCAGTAGAAATAGTATTTTCCAAAGTTGACTACAGACCCCAAGGTCAACATTCAAAGAAGAATAAATCAACACAGTGCATTTTAGGAAAACTGTCTTTACATTCTTCTGTGGCAAATTCCAGAACAGCATTATTTTTATAAGTCTTGTGGTAATATAAATATGTCTTTGCTGCTTGCATGAAGAATCATCTTTCTGCTTTGCTGTTAATAAATCTTTTATTTCATTGGAAGAAAGCAGAGTACAGAGAAAGACATCTTCTGTAGTTTGAATGGCACATGCTTATGACTGCTATTTTTTTAAAGAGAATTTAGCTGCTCAACTTGTTACCAGCCTGCTTGGAGTGATTTTTCTATCCTACAGCTGTATGCTTTATTAATTTTTGATTTTTTTGAGGTAGTTAAAAATGTGTCTCTGCCCTTTGCTTTCCTATATATCACTAGCAGAGGTTTTCAGTGAAGGAAGCTTCAGAAGAATCGATTAGCCTAACATTGTTTCTTTAAGGAGGGGAACAATTTTAAGTAAAATGTTCATAGAAATAATGGACTGGCTCATGTGGGGAATTTTGACTTCAATTATGTAAAAAATTTACCAAGGAAGTGTTTATGTTGTGTAGAGCTGTTAATGTTACCTGTAATTCTTGAAAGTTACGGTGTGTATGTGGGTTAGATTGAATATTAATGACTTTGTAATGGAGACTTGATAAGATTATATTTTTCTAAGTTCACAGGGTCAGCTTCAGTAGTCTAGTCCTTGGCACTGAGACTATGCTAAT
Source organism: Empidonax traillii (assembly GCF_003031625.1). Classification (NCBI taxonomy): domain Eukaryota; kingdom Metazoa; phylum Chordata; class Aves; order Passeriformes; family Tyrannidae; genus Empidonax; species Empidonax traillii. The sequence goes on along the minus strand of NW_020955436.1, from coordinate 51,668 downwards.
AAATGCAGCTGGACTAGAGTGAGAATGTTTGAGTATATCTTTTGGGAGGCTGGTGATGAGAGTTGTCTTTACACTTCAGTGCTACCGGTTCAAATAGCACCGGTTACGAAAAAGCTGATTTTCTTTTTATTCTGTGTAACCTAGGCTTATTAGCTTCAATGTTACACCTCTCCTGATCTTTTTTTTTCCACTATTTTGCAACCACAGAACAAAAGCTGCCATCATTTGTGTGGTCCAGTGCATTGTCTTCAGGCAGGAGCTATTGTATGAGTATGCCATTTGTTGACTATTTTAATAAGTGTGAGAAAGTTGTAGCACCATAAGTGCTCTATGTGGTTTTTCTGTAATATCACCTGTAGCATTATCAGCTGTTTTAAAGTTTTTGGTTTTTAAAGTTCTTGGTTAAAAGCTAGAGATGCTTGTAAGTTTTTCAAAACAATATTTGCTACAGGAGAAATACAAACCTAAAATTTGTGTGAAAGCCAGTGTGTACGAAATGTGCTGAATCCATGCTAGTATTACCCACTAGATGGATTATACAGTTATGTATGAAGTGATACATACTTTTGCTTAGGTCAATATATGTTATGAGCTTAAATTTTTAACTGCACAGAAAATACATTTTTCTTTGGATATAATGGATTCCAGGTAGCTTTTCAGGTGCGAATAGACAGAGCTGTTAGAGAAATCTACTTTCTCTATTTCTGATAGTAAGTTTCTGCTAACATGCAACTAAGTTAATGACAAGGCTTTTAAAACTGATGTACTTTGATCTACATTACCTAAAAATACTGTAAAACTTAGATAAAGTAAAAGCATGAGGAATCTAACATAAAAAGCCTCCGTTTTTGTGTTCAGAGTTCTTGTAAATTTCCAGCCAGAGCAGAATATTTTTATTCAGAGAAATACTCACTGAACCTTGTTGCAAATTACAGAGAACAGAATTGTTTTTGTATCACTGTATCACAAATTAAGGTGATGATATGAACAAATCTTCCTCTTTCTCTCTTCAGGCTCTTGAAAAATGTGATAGTTTGCACAGAATTCTTTTAATTAGGAGTTACGTAATCTTCAATAAGAAGTTTTGATTTAGTAATATTCAAGTTCGAAAAGGAGAAATGGTACATCTACTCGTACAACAATATTAGCTAAGAACCTGTAAATAGCTGTTAGCCAAATACCATCAATCACCTCTGAAAACAGGATTGTAGGTTCCCATTCATACAATGAACTGCTTCTACAGCTTATTCCAATTTTTGGGGGAGAGAGCAGTTTAGAACAAAATTAAGAGTTACAAAGTGACTCTTAAATTGGTCTGAAGAAAACTGAGATTTTAAGGATAAAAACCCCAGAGCTAATTAAGAGCTTCTTCTAGGAAAGCCAGTTTTTCACTATATCACTTCTTTTTAAGCCTTTCTGGTATAAAGAAGTAATTTAGTTTCCTCATAATGAAAACTGGAGCATGGATGAAAGCTGTCTGGATGAAACTCATCCAGATAAGACTGAAATGAAAAATGAAATTCAGTGATGGCTTTGGGTTTTATTTTTCTTCTTTATGCCTTAGAGTACCGAATTGGAGTGCTAGGGCTGTTACTGACTTTTAAGATTTTTCAGGCAAGGTCACTGACTACAGTTGCTAATTCATGTCTGAATTAGATTTTGTTATCCACACCACCATTTTCTAATGGAGCTAAGCTAGGCAGTGGCAATGCATTTAATCAGGGTTCCATTTAGAGTACACACTGATCCTCTGCTTTGTGATTATTCACAAGTGGCTGAAATTTAAATTGATGAGGTTTGGCATATTAAATTAGCCACACTGTATATCCTCAGGAGACTCTGTATGTGCAGAGTTTCTTGTTATGCTTGAATTGACCCCACCCTGCTGCAAAAAAGGGAACATAGTGGGAGCAGAAATTTACTGGTACATGACTCTTAGTCTTCCATTGTTTCTTGTATTCCAGGTTTGGTAAACTTTCCAATGTATTTAAAGAGCATTATTTTTCTTAAAATGTTCTTAGAATTCACATGAACTGACAGGCAGATGAAAGGTGCGGATTAGCTGAATAGGAAGTGGAATAGGAAGTGGAAGCACCTTTTACTTGAAGTAGGTGTTTCCAACTTCTGAGTCCCTCAAAAGAGGCACAAAGGTTATGCTGTGGTTTGTGGGGAGTATGTCAGAAGAGCTTACTTTCAAAGCTGAAAGCTTTGTTGATTTGAAATTGAATGTTCATTTGTCAAATAATTGCAGAGCTGAAAGATTGTACCCGCTAAGTAGATACGAGCAATACAAATATACTGCACCTTATGATAATTTTCTGAATTTTTTTCCACTGAAGACTAAATGTTCTTTGTTGTGCTTCTAGTTTTGGGATGCTAATGTTGGCACTGATGGATCAGAGCTAGGCTTGATCTGTTGAGTTTTTGTCTTAGCCTGCTGCCTTGCAAATATTGCCTTTGTGGCTAGTGGGGAAAACAGAAGGAGGTGAAGCTGCCTATTTCCATTCACAGTTTCACGCTGATACCTGACATCTAGATTTATATTGTGCAGTTGTAACAACTTGTAGTCGTATTCTCTCCTGCCACTTGCGCTCCAGACTTGTCAGACTCCCCTTTTTGTGTTGGGAAATTTTGTTTTAAGGTGTTGGTTCAATTGTCCTACATCTCTGAAGAGATGCCATTTTACTTGCTTATGTTGTTTTAGGTGTTTTGGAGTCTTACTTTTCTTTACTACAGCAATGACAGTGTAAAATAATGTTTGAATATGCCAAAGAAATTATTTTATTTCATGAAGGAAGAAAGGAAAAAAATTTGCTATGGAACTAGGTCTGTGTCACATTTACTGAGTATTTACAAACTGATGTGTTTTTCTTCAACAAAATTGGTACTTTAAAATTTTTTAATTAATTTGCTCTTGAGTATGAATAAGATGACTCTTAGAAATAAATATAATAACTTGATGTTTCTTTCTTTTTATGTGCAGGTTGATGACATTGGGTTTTCTTTGAATCATCCTAATCAGTATTTTACAGAGAGCCAAAGGCTGTTAAGCGGTGATAGAGAACCAAAGAAGGAATTAAGTAATTCAGGAAACTCTCAACGAAAAAATAATAGTCAGGAAAGCATGAATTCAAATTCGACTCCAGCCTCTTCAAACACAACAGCTGATACAGAACTGGAGGGACTGGAAGCCTACTTCGCTGAAGACTAAGCAGTTGTGTTACTTGGGTGTTATTTGTGTTATTTTTTTCTTTTTTTATCCTTCTCTTCTCTAGCTGGATTTGTCTCTATATTAAGGGATATGCACTTCACTACCTAGAACACACAGACATTTTTTGAATAGACTGAAAAAAGAAAGATAGATATTGAAGCTGTAATTGCATCCAGTACCTATTCTTGCTTCCTTTTGAGGCTGTTTTCTATGGCATGTTTATGGTTGGGAAATGAAAGTTCCTTCCCAATTATTAGGTGATTTTTGTCTGATTTACCTTTTTTTTTTTTGTTTTCTTCAAAATGTTCAAATATTTTTATCCCATTTTGTGGCCAGTTTTCTATGTATCTTCTTAATAAATAATTTGCAAAGCAAAAGTTTTTTTGTAATTTCTTTTTAGCTGTATTTGGATGGTAATTAAGTAGGGCTTCTTATGATCAAAATTACCCTCTGGAGGAGTTAGTCTGTCTCTTCTATATGAGCAGCTGAGAAAAATCAGCTTCCTCATTTGTACCTTGACACTAGATTTAGAGAACTGGCTTTGGTGCTTGAAATAGAGCATAAGCAGAGTTTAGACACCTGTATGTAAGAAAATAATCAAAAAAGGTGATACTCTCATCATGAAGAATCTAAAACCTTATTAGTATATATTCTTTTTAAAGTTTCCTCAATGTCTGAGTGTGGCTGGAACCTCTTGTGTCTTGCTAAGCTAAACAGCTGTCTGAATGCAGCCTCGAGTCACCTAAATTCCACCCATTGTCACCTAACACACGAACTGCTTTCAGTCCAGCAGTGACCACTGTGCAGTGGATGGAAGCTCTAAGCAGAGCTGGTGTTTTCTATCATGCTGTTAGAGCACTCTCCCAGGGATTTAAAAGATGTTAATTTTATTTTACCTGATGCCTAAGGAGTTTCAAGGCAATATTACACCCTCCCTGGAGAGTGACTCAGCTACTGGTATAGCCCTGTAAACGCATAAACAGGGTGTTGTCGTTGCTATTAATGTAACTTGTATTAATTCTGCAAGGCCTTAGCATGAAGACTCACTGAGCTTTAGTTTCCTGAGCTTGCCTTGTCCCACCTGAAGCTTTGTTTCAGCTGTAACAGCATCTGTCAAATGACAGCCTAACTTTGTACAGTTGTGTGCTGTACTGCCTGTAGTTTAAAATGATTCTGATGTATTTCTGTGGTTAATGGCTAGTAAGTAATAAGTAGTTATTTTGTATGGAATTAATTAATATATAATTTTAGATACCCATTATTAAACAAATACAACCTAAAGTGTTGTGCAAAACAAGTTTTTAGGAATAAGAGAAGAAAGAACAAATAAACAGTGTGAGTAAACTCACATGATATGTAAATGATTATTTGGCTGTAATGTGGACTTCACAGACAATGAAAAAAGAACAGCAAGTAGAATGTTTTTGGAAACGTGTTGTATTACACCAGATGGACTCCATAGAGAAGAAGGAACAGTCCCCACCATCAGCATCCACCAGCTCCTGATGAACAGTGTGGGACCCTGACTGTGTGCTGTTGGTCTCAGGACCCAAAGGGGCCATGACAAGGTGTGTGCAACACTAGAGAAAGGAATGATAGACAGAAGAGAATGTATGAGTAACTAGGTGTATTATGTTAGAGGTTTTATTTATATTGTGCTAGAGGTTTTATTTTCTCTACAATAATTGGATGATTTAGACTATTAAGACTGTGACTAGACTAAAGACTGTTTGATTACTGTTAAGATTTTGGGCTAACTGTAAAACATTGTTTTCTCATATAGAGTGTTTTTATGGGGCATAATTTGCACAGGGGTAGTGCAATACCAGGCTTTAAAAATAAAACATATAGTATGTTGTTAGGAGAGGATCCGTCAGGTTCACCATTCCTTTTATCTTCCTTGAAGTATTTCTGTAGTTTATTTAGGGACTGCTTTGTGTAAACTGCTTAGTTTGGCAGAGTAACCTGTCCTTGCTGCCATGCTTGCCGGTTGCTGCCTTTCATGTTTTGTTGTCCCTTCTACTGTACAAAATGTTATTATCCTTTACTGATCTGTCTAAATCAGAAGGCTAGTTCCTAGTAAACTTCCTTTCCACTTGCAGTCTTGAAATACTCATGGTAATTGTATTATGTCAACATCAAACTTCTGTCTTTGATATCTAGTTGACAGAAAGAAAAATAAAGGCTTCCACCCTTGTTTGCTGAGATTTGTTTAAACCCCTGAAATGCTGAAGGATCTACACAGTTTAGATTGGACAAAGGTTCTGATCAGTGGGTGTAATTCAATTCCCCAAGAAACCTGAACTGTTTAGGTAGGTAAATTGATTGGGATACAGGTATAAAAATGGTTGGGATAATGTCTAGAGTGAATTGTGGCTGCAAAATATATAGGTGTAGATACCTAAATGATAACTTGTTAACAGAGGAAGCACTGAAAGGCTTTAGAAGTGATTTAGGGTAGGTAAAAAGTAGATCAGTTGCTGGAGACTTAAAGTTGGTATCAGCATGTATCATTTGAGGGACAGCAGGACTTGGTGATTAAGTGCAAAAAGAAGGAAAATGTATGATTTCTCTTAAAAATTGCAACCACAGTGAAAGGATCACAAGATACTGTGTTTCTAGCTGAAACGAAAGTTTTCAACTAAGTCAAAGATGTTTTGGCACATAACCATAAACCTTAATTAAGAAGGTTCATGAACATGGGATAATGAAAAAGACATCAGTATAACAGAAGCAAATATGGCACAACCTTAATATTTATTTTTTTGGAAGAGTATTACATTCTACTCAGGATCAGGGTTGTATCGTGGGAGGTGTTATGCAAACAGAAAGTCTCTGCCGTGCTCAGTGGCAGGACTTACAAAGCGAACTGCAATAAAAATCAACTTAGAAGAAATGTCTTTGCTCAGACTGAACTAGTGAAATGGATGCATGAACTACTGGATGAAATGTAATGGTCTGTGTTGCGCTGTTCAAAGTAGATTATCTGGCTGGCCCTTTTGGCCATTAAAGTCTATGACACATGGATTTATTTTTATGCTTAATAAGAATTTAATCTTCCACGCTGTGAATGGTTGGTCCTTGGTTCAGACAGCTACTCTAGTGCTTTTGGGTAGAATACAGAGGCAGTCTAAGAGAGACTGAAGAGTTAGAAATGTGTGATTCAGCCACTCGGTGTTCAGGTCTTTGACGTGTCCGTGGTTTGGCCAGCTACAGTTTTCAGAGAAATGATTGGCTGTAGAAAAGTAGCAGGAAACCTGCGAAATGACTGATTCTACTCTGGTCTTTGGCACTGGAGCATAATTAAAAATACGTGAAGTTCTGAACATGCTGTAGGTAAAAAGCAGTAATAATTGCTGTTACTATGTGACTTTGAATGGAAGAAAAGGAGAATCCTTGTCAACTGTGGCTTAGGAGGCAAGGGGTTTCTTATACAGTCTCTCAGTTAAATCAGGAGGCACTGTTGAAGGTAATGGTTTTATCTACAGTGATCACATTTTTCTCTTTATGATGATGTCCTGAGGGGTGGTTTTAAAACTGCCTTTTTCAGGCTCTAGCATTATCAGAAATATAATTTTTTACAGTTGGGGAAACTTTTCACTTGGATTTAGGTTTTGACCTATGGTCTTCTCACACTTTCATCATTATTGCAGTATATAAAGAATAGCAACTACAAATATCTAGATCAGTATACAAATACGAGAAGTAAATTAATTATTTAAATATATGTTTCAAATCAATTGTAGGGTGTGTAATTAAAGTAGTTGAATATGTTGGTAGTGCAGCTGTAGTAATATGGCGAGTGCAAGCATACGTGAAAGCAGTGCTGTACTCCTCTTCCAGTCTATTTCTACTTGGTGTGTTTATGAAATGTGTATTTCTCCCCTTTTTACCATTCATTTAAAAATTGTTATAATTTGTTTTGGAAAAATTTCAAATGTGTTATGCATTGAAAAAATACATTGGAGTGTCCTTTTTAAATTAATCACTGATTTTCATGGATTTTCTGTCTTTTGCCTCTATGTTTTGGCTAAGCTGACTTTTATGAGCTATGTAAGGCCTTACCTTGAAACCTCAGGATTTGGCAGTTTTGGATTAAAGAATGCCACTTCATTCATTTTCTCCTCATGCATCACCTAGAAAAAAATCCCTACACAATGAAAATTTTTAAGACCTTCATAGGTCATATGAAATTAACTCCTCCCTTTGCCCTTCTTAAGTTCCCATCAAATTAAATGATAAGTAAAGAAAGATAAGTAAATTTTCTTCTAAGCACATGCAGGGGGATGTAATTAGACCCAGGAGGGCTCATGACAATATGTTTATGCCAGTTCTAGGTGCAATGTTTTTCTTTTGATTACTGAATTGTTTTGGAGCATATGCAAATGGGAATTCACTTCTGAGGGAAAACCAAACTAACCTTACTATCCTTATCAGAAGTGAAAATAGTAGAATATTCACCTGCTGAACTTCCAGACTGAAGGCAAAAGTGATCTGAAGCACAGCCATCAAGCTGGCATGTCTAAATTAGTTGTCAAGCAATTTTGATGGGCTATTCACTCTTTTTAACCGCAGTGTGGGCTCCCAGCATGTATCAAGTTAGAGGAGAGAAGAGCCACTTGTTTCCTGTAGGTAACTGGAAACTATTTTAAACCAGTTCGCCTGTGTGACACTTACTTAAGGTGATTAAATACTTACCTGAGAGGGAAAAATCATCTTTCTGTATATGCCATCTACCTGTATAACTGGGTCCACTAAGGTGCTTTCTGTGAATGGGTTTTATGTCAGGATAAACAATACCTGAAGTGTAACAGACTTTTCATATTTTTGCAAGCAATGTTCTTGGCACATGTTTATTTCATTGCACGGTAAGTTCAATATTTATTAAATTGTCTGTTGCACAGAATTTAGAACACTAAACCCAGTTCTCTAGGAATGACACTCAAATCTCTGCAGTAATGCCAGTCACCAACACTCTTGGACACTTAGGGTTGAACTTAGTTTTCAATGAGTAGCAAACTCTAGAAATGCTTTTCTCCTAATTAGAATTTAGTGCTGTTTCAAAAATTTCATTTGCACTCCTCAGATGTAGTGATTCATTATTTTGTGATAATTTTAATAAAAAAGAGTTTTTTAAAAAAAGCTTTAATTACATTTAAGCTGAAAAAGTGCTTCATTTCTTAATTACAGTGTCTGACTGAAGTTTTTTTAACTCAGTTGGAGCTTATTGCCAGCAATGAAGTTTGTTCCTAATAAGTTACTTTTTTTACCCCTTTATGTTGATAGACTTAAACCTGTCCAAGTTACTGTGTCTTCCTCATTAAGAATGGCTGCAAGAACCATTTGCTCAAACAAAAATTACCTGAGGGGCATTTTTGTAACCTGCAAGAACAAAACCTTAAAACAGAAAAGAAAGTAGTAGTCCTGTATATAGTGTTATTCTTTCAGTTCCTAATCATCATGGCTACAGAGAATGTTTAATTTCTACGAGCTGACATTGTCCATAAACCCGGAGGAAATGTTTAAAGGAGTGCATCTCAAGCTTTATTTAACAGGCATTTTGAAATTGACAATATAAGGAAGTGAATAGACCCCTTCTACTTTGCTGAGCGAGATTTATACTGCAATTGGTATCGACTGATGTCTTAAAAGAGCTGAGATTCATAGTATCAGAGTAAAACATTCATTCTTCTTTACTGTTTTCAGCTGAGGATTATGAATTCGGGTCTGCCAGGCCGGCATGCTGTTCTGTGTACATTGACCAGCTGCTTAGAAAACTCAGTGATTTCTCATGAAGTTGAATGCTCAGTGTATAGCTAAACAAGGAGGTGAGCGAGTTGATTGGGACTAGTGTTTTTTATTTTGTTAACTAAAATTAAATGGTAGGAATATCCTAGAATTATCTTATTTCCTCTCTCTACTTGTAAGTAGAAGGGTTTCAGCGTTCCCTTAAATTCCAAATGTCTAAATATTTCAAAAATCAACACCAACACAAGCTATTCCTGAGAACTATTGAAGAGTTTTAATTTTCAGCTGTTACTGAATGTTTGTTTTGGGAATGAAAGTTGGCTCTTTTCTGTGCTCTAAGTATTGCATTTGGTGCATCTTTCCAATCTATTATGGTGTTGATGTCTTCACTGTTCACTGTGGTGAGAGTCTTGCGTGCAAATCCTTGAATGTTGCTTAACCTAAATCTACTCTCTGGAAGGGGATTTTTTGCTTGTATGGATGATTTGCAGTGCTTCACTGAGCCGAATCTACAGCGTGAATTAGCTGTATGGCCAAATTGTGCCCATGGAGGGTAAATTATTAAAGCCATGGGTTACTTTTCATGTTTGTTCTGCCAAGTGGAAGAAACCCTAATAAACATACACTTCTGAACTAGTCTGGTTGGGATGTTTGCAAGTGACTGGTGAAATCTTAACTTCCTAGGGTGAGGAAAGCATAAGGTTTCTGTTGGCCATCAATCCTGCTTTGCTCATGATTTAGAACAGTTGTTAGCACTGAAAGGAGCCCAGCCTGGTCGCTGGAGTCACAGAGTGGCTTTGGAATAGGAAAGGGAGGGATAACAGCATCAATATGTTTGTTTTCTGCATGGATGAACTGACTGTAGAGTAGTGAGCTAAGCAGGACGTGGGCTGTGGGCTGCAAGCGTCATATAGAGCCATCAAAAGCCTAGAAAAACAGAAGACCTTGCGGGTGACATCTGAGGGGCTTTGTTTATGAGTCATGGCTGTTAGAAGACAAATACTTAAAAAAAAATATCCCGTATAGATTTTCACTTCTGTGAATTCACAGAATCATACTATTAAAAGAATTGTCATGTTAAACCTGGCCATAAACCAAATAGTAAGAAATTATCATTTCAGGGCATAGAGTTCCATAGAGTCTGCTTTTCCTATTCACAGATACTAATGAATGGGTGACTCAGCCCCACAATCATTTTCCCTTTGGCAGGCAGCAGGCCTTTCCATTTGTGTGTGCCCTCTCTGAGCAGGGCTTCAGTGGAAAACACTCCCTGGATGGGGTTTTAATGTCGGATTTGCTCTTAGAAACAGGTTTAGCTTTAGCTTCATGGAAATATTCAGGAAAACTTTGTTATTATCTCTTCTTGTGTGTTCTGTGTTCAAGGAACTGGGAACAGGGTAAATACCAGGAACATATGAAGACCTGTCTGCTTCCTTCATCAGTCTGTGGGAACCTGAAGGATGCTAAAATGAGCAACAAAGAAATGCAGCACTTGGCTTCTTATTCATGTTTGAATGCAAATCAGAAAGCAGCTTTCACTGCCACTCTTAAAAAAAAATTGGAAAAAACATACTTCAAAATGATAAAGAAATTGTTGGAAGGATATAATAGTATTATTACATATATTAATTTCCAGAGGAACTATTGTGGCAGGGGCTTATTGTTCATGGTCTCGTTGCACAAGAATATGCAAGACAGAATATTTTTTGTCCTGAACAGTTTACCATTTAGATTATGAGATGATGTGATGAGCGTATGTAACAAAGGGGATATATGATAAAAAAATAAGATGGAAAGAACTGTGACCAAAAGATGTTTTTTACATTTATGAGTTGTATAAATTGAAATTTAAGGTGAGTTGTTAAAAGACATTAATTATGCCCATAGTCTCAGCTGGCCACTTGCCTATCCAATATGAGCTAGCAATTGGATACTGAGGAAGGATTTGAAATCAATGAATACAAAGTAGGAAAACACATGAAATCAAATTACATGCAAAATAACCCTGAGCTGAAGTCTGGGCCCCCTTCCCCGCCCCCCTCCCCCGCTGTCTGTGTTCTCTTGCTGTCCACAAACTTTTTTGGATCTTTGACAATGCAGAAGCTCTTGTATGAGCACGAGCCCTCACTTTCTGGCTCTTAATTTTGGGTTATTGATGTGACATTGCAGCAATAGTAAATGGCACGGGAATGTGCGTGTTTCCCCCATATGTTGACCAGAAGGATTCTTTGGTGTCGGACAAGGCCTTCAATCATGCTATTGCTCTTCTTGGTGTCCAGAAAGCTCTACCCCTTCTCCTCTCAAGAAAGAGAGACTTCTCAAGAAAGAATAGTCCAGATCTTTGTTCTATTGTTGTCCAAATCTTTCATTCAGCTTTGTAATATTTTTGTCAACTTATGAAAGACCTTTTTATTAGCCTGTATGGTTCATTTTCAAAGAAACACTTCTATGATGAAAGCATTTTGATACACAGCAGCTCTGTTCCCATGTCCAACATAATTGGTCCATGTAGAAGCTTTAAGGACTGCTCCAAAAGAAATGCTTTAGAAGCAGTTTTCTCTTTGCAGATCTTTCAGCTGTACCTTGCTCAAGGAAAAAAAAGTCCACAGTAGCTGGCAAGTCTAATTTGATATGAGAAAAAATACATTGGCTTTGAGTGACACAGGGCTAACACACATCATGAGATGACATTTCTAATTTGTCATTTCAGCTATGTTAGCTCTTAGGTGTCAGCTCATAATTATTTATAAAGATTATTTTAATCTACTGGGTTTTGGTGCACTAAATTACATTTATGAGTGATCGCAAGGGCATCTAGAGCCTGGATTTCTTCGCTTGTTTCAGTCCAAATAGAAATAAGTAAACATTATGCACACAAACTAGTCAGGATACCTTCTGCTTTGAAGGGTCTTCTGTTAGAAAGTAGCTCTGTAATTCAGGTGAAAAGTACTGGAGCTACTTGCAATCTCTCAATCCCAGCTCTAATTCTCATAGCATAGAGTGGCAATAACAAGCTTGATACATTGCCTATTCTGTATATTGTTTATTCTGATGGGCAAATCTTAAATTTTCATTGTTATTACTGCTGCTTTGTACTCCCTGAGCATTTTGAATTGAAATGAGTTTTTGCTATCTAATGAAGCTAAGTGAGCGAGTTCTATAGCTTCCTAATCCATACTTCATCCCTGACAGTTGTAACTGGTCATATACTTAGGAAAGGAAGAAAACAAGTGGGCAGTGATCCTTTTCTGAGCAGTCCATGAACTTTGGAAGCAATTTTTTGAAGTAATTATATTTTTTGCCTTGACATTCTTGTGTTCCAATGATGTGATTATCTATTACGTGAAAAAAGGCTTTCTTTTTATTGTTTTAGTCTGGGTGCCTGATTGTGTTTTGTTGTATGATGAGAAACAACAACTAACTATTCTTTTCACCTACTCAAAATAGCAAGTCCTAGCTGTCCTTGCTTTTCTAAACTGATGAGTCTTACTGTGTTTAGTATTTCTGCACATGGGTGTTCTTCTATGCCTCTCATATTTTTTCATCCAGTGTCTTTGTATGTGGTTTATTTCTACCCTAGACTTCAGGTTGTGTTTTCAGTCCCAGTGCTCCAGAGACTTGTTTGATTGTTGTTGTAGTACAGCTCATGAGTCTCACTGCACACCCAGAGGCACAAGTTCACATCATGTGTTGAACCTGCATCAAGGCTTCAGCCAGCCGGCTCAGTTGTCATTGAGTACCTGGTAATTTTGGCCAGGGGTAACCAAAAGTGGCTGGACATGATGCAGAGAAAATTACTCTCTTACATTTTCTAGGTTCCAGAAATAAATGCCTGAAACACATCTGCCTGGTAAGCATCTGTGCTTGAGGCTGATCTGCCTGAATATTTATGAGGGTATCTAGATCAGTGAATTATCTAGGCGATGCAGTGGAGGAGAGTAATTCTGTAACTAAGAGTTCACAACAGCACATATTTTTTCTAATTTAAAATCTCATATTGTTCTAATATTTACCAATAAAGAAAACAAACATGTCTAGTAACTAGAATATATATGTAGAAGGAGGTAGTAAATTAAACAGGTATAATAGGAAGAATTTTTCATAATATTGTTTTTCATAACAAATATAAGGCATTTTAAACTTTGTCATACTTTCTGATGAATGTTGAGAGTAATATAATAACTTCATTTATATGAAGTATAATCTAGGCCACTACATGGAGCCCAGAGTACTCTGTTTCAAACATTTCAGGTATCCTCTGCCTCAAGCAAAAGCTTCAGCTATAGTAAGAAATCTACCTCTAAAAAGAAAGGCTCTATTAAAAAAGATGCTTATAAAAAAAAAAAAGGAGAGATGTGTTCTGTCTTCCCTTCTAGCTCTCAGAGAAAGGATAAATATAGGCCATCTAGGCTTCTATAAATTGTTAGATTTTTTTTTTCCCCAGAAAATTGGTTGTAGGTGTGACAAACACGATTTATCTTCTCTCTGAACTGCATACAGGTACTTGATTGATTTCAGTGTCATGAAAGCCAAAGCCAGCCCCATGTTTTATCACTGTATTCCTCTATGAGAGGTCTTGAAGATTAGATGAAATATCCCAAATGTAAACAATTTTTATAATTCCTGATTGACCAAAGAGGAGGATTGTGTATACTTTGTGAATGCTTTCTGTTGTTCTGAGCATCACTGATCTCATAGTCTCTAAACCCAGGTAGTTAAGGTTCATAAATGTCTTTGTCTTTGAATGCTCTGTTTTGTATTCTAGTCCTGTGATTTTACAGCCAGAGCGAAACCCTGTCTTCAGCAAATTTCATATACTAGCTTATGTGCTGCAGCAAATTATTTTGGTTTGATGCCATGAAACTGGTCTATTTAATATTTTAATAATTATTTTATAATCGTAATGAACTTTTAACAATTTTTATTATGCAAAATACTGCACAGCCAAAAAAAGCAATCAAAATATCTTTTTCTTAACAGATTTGGTTGACTAAGGAATAAGAGAACTCCCATTTCAGTCAATTTATCTTTTTTATGCAAAGTAATAATTTATAACAAACAATTTTGGATATCCAAAATGGATATCTGGATATTTTATTCATCTTTACATGGTGACAGAGCTGTCTTCCCCACTCCAGATATGTACTATGCTTAGGAGACATGTCTGGAGTTAAACAACCAGCATATTCTGTTTCCTGTTCAACTCTTCCTAGCCACTGAATTTTTTATTTTCAGAGCTAGAGTTTCATATTCAAGAAACTTCATGAACACTAAAAACATATTCAGAACGGTACTCTTTCACTTAATTAATTTCTGCCATTCCAGAATTTCTTTAAAGTAGAGAATTTTTTCCCCCCAGTTTTAAATAGTACTTTCAGGAACAGAAACTTGTTAGAGAAATGGAGTCACATAAAGAAATTTATGATCCTTGAGCAGGCTCCCAGTTGTTTGGCTTTTACCTTTTGCTTCTGCTTTGGAATGGGTATTCAAAGTGTTGCTTTGTGTTTCTCTACAGGTAGGTCAGTAAGCAAACACTTTTATTCCTGCCAAAAGGCTGAAGAAGAATAAAAAGTTTGTTTTCTGTAGTCGCATTTTAGCTTTCAGTTCCAGGGACACAGCATCAAAGACCCTAAAAGGTACCAAACAAGAAGGTCAGAAAGGCAACATTTTTTTTGCCTTGCTCCTTTAAGTAATGCCTACACTGAAGGGAGAGCATTTCCATTATCCAGAAACCTCAGCCTTTGTGGGAAAGGAAGTGTTTTCTCTGCCTGCTGAACAGTATGAAGGCTGGGGAGCTACCTTGCCTTTGACTGGGAGTGCTTTTGTATGCAGAGTCAGTTACTTACTTTTATTTTTCAGAGTAGGCATATGTGAGATAATGGATCCAAATCTCACTGAATTATTGATATGAGTTGGAACCAGGCCACTGTGAGAGAGTGTGTGTGTGGAGAAGAGCTGGGCCTAGACCTGCTGGGCCTACACCTACAGTGAGGTCTGCTGAGAGCAGGAAGGCTGCAAATACACAATTTGGTGTTTAAAGCTCTGAAGGGCTTCAGCTGCAGTAACAGACTTTGATGCTTTGTTCCTCTCTCCGTGTCTCTGTGATGCTTTAAGGAAATACACAGCTCTCCTCTTGATGGGCTCGGCAGTGAGCAGAGATACCCTTGTATAGGGACACACTGGAAATATTGAGACAACAGTGAGCAGAACTCATTTATTTTCCTTTCCAAATAAATGTATCAGATTCATCTTTTCTTAGCAGGCAGAACCCCACTGCTGCTGTTGGATTTGTCCTACTGAACATTACCTTTCTTGCCACTCAAAAACCATGCTGCAGAGCCCGCAACAGTTTGTGTTCAGTTTAGAACAGATCCTTCTGTAAAGCCTTTGACGGTCCCTCACAACATCCTTCCCTCTAAATTGAAGAGAGATGGATTCTATGAGTGGACTGTTAGACAGATAGGAAAGTGGTTGGATGGTCATGTCCAGAGAGTAGTGGTCAAAGGCTGAGAGTCCCAATGGACAGCACTGACAAGTGGTGTCCCTCAGGGGTCTGTACTGGGACCAGTGTTCGTTAGTCACATAGACAAAGCCTAGAAAGCAATTGTATCCTGGGCTACAGCAAAAGCATTGTGTCCAGCAGGTTGAAGGAGGGGAATTCTGCCCCCTCTACTCTGCTCTGGTGAGACCCCTCCCGGAGTGCTGCATCCAGCTCTGGGGTCCCCAGCACAGAAAGGACATCGACTTATTCGACCAAGTCCAGAGAAAGGCTACCAAGATGATTAGAGGGATGGAGCACCTCTCCTATGAGGAAAGGCTGAGAGAGTTGGGGGTTTTCAGCCTGGAGAAGACTTCAGGGTGATCTAATTGTGGCTTTCCACTACCTGAAGGGAACCCACGGAAAAGATGGAGATAGACTTTTTAAAAGGACATGCAGTGACAGAACAATGGGGAATGGTTTCAAAATGAAAGAGAGTAGATTTAGATTAGATATTAGGAAGAAATTCTTTACTGTACGGGTGGTGCGGCACTGGAGCAGATTGACCAGAGGAGCTGTGGATGCCCCATCCCTGGGAGTGTTCAAGGCCAGGCTGGGTGGAGCTCTGAGCAGCCTGATCTAGTGAAAGGTGTCCCAGTCCAGCAGGAGTGTTGAAACTAGATTATCTTTAAGGTCCCTTTGAACTCAGGCCATTACATGATTGCAAGATTGTATGATGTATGTGAAATCAGCTTTGTTTAGATTTGCTTTCTCCTGCTGAATGAGCACTTGGTACGTTTTAGAGCTTTAATTTGGTTTGTATTTCTCTGTCATGGCTCCTGAACCCTGCAGATATGGCATCAATTTGTCCCTTTTTCTGCAGTCCTGCTCAGTTCTGCTCAGTGGGACAACAAGAGGATTAAAATGGATTAAAGTTGGGTAAAGTGCCAAGGTGCTAATAATAAATGCAAGAAAGAAGAAAATTTCAGATATAACTCATGAAAAGGTGGGGTGGTAAGGAGAGAAATACAGCTGTATTTTTGGCTGCAAATCCTGACAGGTCTATCAGTCAAGATAAAATATCACTACGGTATTTGTAGTCCGAACATTCCCCTAATTGCTTCGCTGAAATCTCTACAAATTATTTTGCAGATTACACTGAAATCATTTCTCTCCATACCAAAATCATTTTTGCTAATAGTGGACATTTTTAGACAGGAATTGAGTAATGTACAATACATTTGAAATTTTTAAAGGTGAGTTCATGGAGGCAGGATGAAATCTGCCAAGGAGAAGTGAGGTTGTTACCTGCAGTCCTCTGATAAATGTCATGAGGTGTTTAGCAACCCTGGGAGTGCAGGTCTTTGCAGTGAACTCTTCCTTGTGGATTCAAATTGATTTTGAAGTATTTGCACCAGTGTTTGTCATATTACAGGTTGAAATTCATTGCCCAACAGTCTTTGAGCAGGCTTTCCTCATCCCTGTCAGGATTTACTAACATCAGGCTAATTGCTTTCTTACTGTTGGAATACGGAGAATGATGGGTTTTTTTGGGGTACTTTGCACAGCTTCCTGCCTGGAGCAGGACTTGCTGCGTGGGGTTTGGAAGGATTTGCTGCTCTCTAACCTCCACCAAGAGCTTTTCACAGAAGTCCTATGGGAAGTAAATTCGGTCAGTCATTATTTTCCAAACATCCAAATATTTTTAAAGCATGTGTACTGAACTATTGGCAACTATTGAAAATGTACTACTTCATAAAATGCATTTCAGGGGACCAAACTATTTTTCACAACTTCCGGTAAGTAATTAGAAAATTGTCAATGCTGCTTAACTAGGCCACAAAATGTTTCAACTTTAATGAAATGGATATGTAAAAGCCTCAGATATTGCTTATGTTAAAGAGTTGAGCTGTTGAGCTTTTCAATAACCGCAGCATCAACAAGACTCAAAATATAAATAATTAGTTGAATTGGCAGACACTTGGCTGAATTGCAAGTTTAATATAATTTCATTGATTCTCCACATAGCTGGCACACATTTTTATTTATTTGAGCAGAGAAGAGAGAGAGCAGAGATGGGAAGCTCTTGCCTTAAAGTAAATCAGATTGTTTTTTACTTAACTTTCTCTAGGAATGCTGAATAGTTAAATAAGAATTGTATCTCAGTGGTTACAATAAAAAAAGCATTGCACTATTAAAAATAATCAGCACCCAGGATTTATTTCTGAGCATTTGCCTTACATGTTCATATAAAACAATCTGAACAATAAAAACCAATACGTAATTATTGGTATTTAAAGGCTGTTGTAAGAAAGCAATAGCTTGAATGTGAAACCAATGTTTAAAATGAATATATATTTATTCTCATTGTAATTTAGAATAGTCCTGTTGGGTTGTAATCTTTCACTACACTGAGGTTTTTTTTCAATTTTCCAGTTGATTCTAAGCTTACAAAACCCAAAGGCTGAAGTGCTTTGTACAAACTGTGTATGCCTCTGTTTATTATTATTGTTGGAAAGTTTTAGATGTAGAAAAATTCTCATCTGTTGAAATTAAAAGTTTTGGGCAAACCTTTCAAAGGCTCCTCAGGTTTTGGCTTGGTGTGCGCAGCAGAAAGGCTGAGGGAGCCTATGCTGACACTGTCTGCTTGTGCTGGTTTAATGAGACCAGATGTCAGCCTCATGGTTCTGGTTGTTACCACCCCGTTAGCCTGTTTGAAGACTTCATTTAGAGAATTTCAGTTTCTAGCAATTTGTGGACCAAAACTCCTTCCCAAACATACAGAGAGTATAGGAGCTTGCTTTTGTAGTCTCCTTCCTTGGAGAACTTAAAATCACTCCAAGGACTCCTTAGGGGTCTAGAGGCTGCAAATTGGAAGCACGTCATCTCATTTATACATGCAGTGTGAGATATTGATCGCATAGTATTGTGACTGGGGAAGTGCTGGGAAATCAGGCATCTCAAGGAATGATGATTTAACGCTGGATATTTTCAGCAATTATCTCATTTGTGTTTTTTTTTCTCCTTACCAAAGGCATTCTTAGTTGTTCCAGCTCATGCTTAGAATAGGCAAAACTCAGTGGTGAAATATGAACCATTTTGTTAAGCAGAGGGGTTTTTTTCTGGCCAGCCTCATTATAAAAGTAAGATGGTGCACTAACAGACATGTAAGAACAGGCAATTGCCCATGAACAGATGTGTTTATTTTCATGGCATTGCAGCTGGGCAATTAACACAGCTTGTTTTCTGGGTGACACCAAGGTCTCAATTCTAGTCTAAGGGACATTATTACTTACTTGCTGATATATATATATATTTACTGAAAAGGATTGCAACTTGAGCCCAAAATGACTAATGAAATTGTTTTTTATACACTGGTCACATTAATATCTGGAAAAAGAGCATAACAGATATGAAAATCCTGCATAAATTTTAAAAGACAGCTTTCTTTTGCAGCCCCCTATGGATCACATTTGAGGTCATTAAGTCATTAGCAGGCAGCAGGGACATTTTAATTTTCGTTTTCTTCAACCTAACTATTCAACTGTGCAACCTCTTTTCTACTCACGTTGACGCTTCTACTTGAGTTGATTACTAACATGATTTCTGAATAAACCTACTGGTTATACAAGAAAAGATGAGCATCTGAGTAAAGCTGTTAAATCTACATTTATAAAATTATCTCCCTGGACTTAATTATTACTATCCTACTGGATGCTCTGATTCTACACTTCCTTATCCCTCGACTTCCTTCTATTGTTTGATAATACAGCTTCTCATAATCCCTACAAGCCTTGAAATACATTTCACTCACTGACATTTCGCTTTGTTGTTGATATTCATCCCTAGGTATCCCAAATGCCTGTCAATTAATCAGTCATCAGTCTGCAGAGCGCTATTAGAGCCAGGGAATAAGCACCTGGCTTTCAAATGAGGCAGCATTTATCAATTCATGTGACTCTCACTATGAAAAAAGAGAAATTGTACTCTGTCATTGCCAGCAGCCTTCAGGGTGCTTATTTTACAAGGCAAACTCTGGACCAAATCCTTCTGAATCCAACTTCAGTGAGTTTTGGCTCCTTCTAGCTTTATCTGTTGTGATCTGCTGATTATTCTGCTTCATGATTAAAGAAAACTTGGAATTCAGTGTGGCCTTTAAATGCTGTTTTGAAAATTATCATTTCCATGAATTTTAAGAAGATGAGCTGGCTGAAGCAACTGAAGAAATATTGTAGGTTAGTTTTTATTCAGACTATGGAAGAAATTAAAAACCGAAGAGCCATTTATGGTAATCCTCCGCCTACTTTTCCATGCACAGTTTCATGCTTTCCGTCTGTTCTACACGTTGGAGTTTTTCTTCTAATGGAGACAGCCTGCTTCTTCAAGAATGAGCAGGCTTCTGAAAACTAACAGCAGTGATGAGCGTGGAGAGAGTGTGAGCTGTGTGGTACATATGGCACAACACCTGAAGCAGGGCCTTCCTTCTGCTGTTTGCTCCCACCAGGCTTAGCTGTGTCAAAGGAGGAACCGAGAGAGCATTTCTCTCTCTTCCAAGAAAATTCAGTGTATTCTGCTTCAAAGAGCAGCTTTCCAGGCAGTGAGTCATTTTCTGATCCCACTCTCCACTCATCCATCCTCTATCGAAGCCCCAAGTACTTGAGAAATGACTGGCTATAACTGAACAAGGGTGTAGCATGTGTAGCAAATATGTTTTTGTTAGTCATCTAAACATTGGTGTTCTCTGTCCATGTTCATGAGCAGTGTCATAATTAGTGGTGAAATATTTGTTTCCCCAAGATGCATTTCAATTGTGCTTCATCCAAGGAGTCTAATGGCTCTGTTTAACATGTAGTCAATGAAAGAAATTCCTACAAATAAATGGGACCTGATGGGATTAATCCAAGAATCCTCAAGGAGCTGGCTGATGTCATCGCAAAGCCTCTCTCAATGATTTTTGAGCTGTGTTGGGAATCCAGAGAGGTCCCAGCTGACTGGAAGCTGGCGAATGTTGTCCCAATTTTCAAGAAGGGCAAGAAGAAGGATGTCAGAAACAACAGGCCTGTCAGTCTCACTTCAGTGACTGGTGAAGTTATGGAGAAGATTATTTTGGGAGGTGTTGAAAAACACCCAAAAGACAAAACAGTCATTGGTCGGAGCCAGCATGGCTTCATGAGAGGAAAGTCCTGCTTATCAAACCTGATTTCCTTTTATGACTAGGTAGCCTACCTACTTCATCAAGGGAAGCCAGTTGATGGCATCTTTTTGGATTTCAATAAAGCCTTTATTACTGTCTCTCACAGGATCCTTCTGGACAAAATGTCCAGCACACAGCTGGATAAACACATCATGTGGTGGGTGAGCAATTGGCTCAAGGGTCGAGCACAGAGGGTAACAGTGAATGGGGTAACACTAGACTGGTGGCCTGTCACTAGTGGGGTTCCACAGGGCTCCATCTTGGGCCCTGTGCTCTTCAGTGTCTTCATAAATGACTTGGACGGAGGACTGGAAGGAATACTAAGCAAGTTTGCAGATGACACAAAACTGGGAGGAGCTGTTGATTCCTTCAAAGGCAGGGAGGCCCTGCAGCGATACTGAAAAGCTGCAAATTTTTTAACACCAATTTGGAGATATTAAAAAGGGCATTCTTCTTTATTCAGCATGCTAGATGTTTGGAGGATAGTTCCCTAATCAAATGTACCAAATGACAGACAGACGGGGCTTTTTGTTACATATACTGTTTACATATCCATGAGATATTCTTGCTTACTTGATACATATTCATTAGTTGGTTTTTACATAGCCACACCCCTGTTAGAAGTCCTTTGGTCTTTCCAGGTCTTCTTCATCATCTTGACCTCAGTTCTTGAGCAGGTACAGCCTCACTGTGTTCCACCACCAAAAACTGTTACATCTGTTCTTTATTTTATCTGGTTTGAGCACACAGAGCTTAGTTTATGTCTTTGTTTGAGTACATCCTTACCAAATTTTCTAGGACTTCTCTAGAATCATATTGTTCCTTATTTGGGCATTCCAGGATACTGTGAGTAAAGTTTCTATTCCTTCTATCAGCAGAGGGACTTCAGCAAGTTAGAGGACTGGGCAATCACCAACCATATGAGGTTCAACATGGGAAAGTGCCAGATTCTGCACCTGGGATGGGGCAACCCTGGATGTACGTACAGACTGGGGAATGAGATGCTGGAAAGCAGTGCCACAGAAAGGGACCTGGGGGTCCTGGTTGATGGCAAGTTGAATATGAGTCAGCAGTGCCCCGGCAGCCAGGAGGGCCAACTGTGTCCTGGGGGAGCAACAGACAAAGCATTTTCAGCTGGTCGAGGAAGGTGATTGTCCTGCTCTACTCTGCACCAGGACAGCCTCACCTTAAATATTTTGTGCAGTTTTGGGCACTGCAATAAACAAAATATATTAAGCTATTAGAGAGTGTCCAAAGGAGGGCAACGAAGATGGTGAAGGGCCTTGAGGGGAAACCATATGAGGAGCAGCTGAGGTCACTTGGTCTGTTCAGCCTGGAGGAGACTGAGGGGAGGATTCCTTGCAGTCTATAACTTTCTCATAGGGGAAGAGGAGGGGTAGGTACCAATCTCTTCACTCTGATGACCAGTGACAGGACCTGAAGGAATGGCCTGAAGTTGTGTCGGGGTGGTTTAGGTTGGATATTAGAAAAAGATTCTTCACCCAGAGAGTGGTTGGGTGCTGGAACAGGCTCCCCAGGAAAGTGGTCACAGCACCAAACCTGACAGAATTCAGGAACATTTTAGATGATACTCTCAGGCACATGGTGTGACTGTGAAGTGCTCTGCTGGATCTGGTCAAGTGTAAGGTAGAGTTTTATATAGGTGCTCAGATTCACAAACCCGGGAGCGAGTGTAAAGCATTTGCTAGGACCAGTAGCTTACAGTGTTTAAAAAGGTGGAGTGACAGATGTGTGAATACTCTGCAGATGTTTCCTCACTGCTGCGTGGTGTACACAGGGCCCATGTACATGCTGCTGACATAACAATCAGGAGAAATATCTCCAGTTTCTCATTCATTACTGTTGCAGCAAAGCTCCCTGAGAGACTTGACCTCTGCCTGGCTGGTTAGGAGCCAGGGCTGGCTCTGAGCTTCTCAGCAGCAGAAGCTGACCTCAGCATTGTTGTTCAGGTGAGGAATGGCCAGATTTTGTCTCCAGAGAAGGTGCAAGCGGCATGGGAGGGGAGGTTGAGGCTTTTAAGAGCTTCACTGCTGTGCTGCTGTGTGGCAAACAGGAATGGACTGGTCTTAGGCCATCCACCTTCACACAGGTATGAGCACAGGCAGGTGATGAAATTGATGGCTCTGCCTGCACTCGGGGCTGGCTCTGCTTTCAGCAAAATATTAATATACATGTTTCTAACCTAAATATGACTTGCTGTCAGTTTTGTCCTTGTCTGGTAGTCCAGAGCAGACTTTTTTGGTCAGAAATATAAGAGGCTGTCTATTTTATTTTTTTTTAAACTTACTTTTGAAATGTCTTTCTTAGAGGGAATGGTTTTTGAATGGAAGTTCCTTGCCTGAAAAGAGGCAGAGGGGGAATTTAATTCCCATCTTTCTAATTTGGGTTACATGTTCCGATAGGTATAGTAGGCATTTTTGAGAAATATATATTCTCTGGGTTTTTTTCCAAATCACTTTTCATCAGGATGCAAGGAAAAAAAACCAAACAGCTGAGACCTTTGAAAACTTTTTGCAAGACAAGAAGATCATCTCATCCAGACTTATTTGGCCAATCTACACTATCCCTTGAAGGTATTTAAGTGATAAAATCTTTCATTAGCCTTCTTCAACTTTTGATTGTGGCAATACAGAACATTTACTCTGGATGGTATTTGGGGAGTAATGATACTTGATGAGTGCTCAAGCACTAGTTGCTGTAGGAATGGAAACTCAATGCAGAAGTCCAAGGCAAGCAAATGTGAGTCGTGAAGTTGTCAGAGTGAGGAAAACTAGATGTGTAATAAACAAAGATGTAATTCAGATCCCTTCTGAAAGTCCTCAGTGCTTAAGTGTCAGACTTGTATGTGCATAAGAACTTTTTATCCATTTTGTACTTCATCAATCTGGTTTTAGTCAGGCCAGGACTGCAGCACGAAGGGAGGCAGCAGCAGGCACTAGAGTGTCTGTCACCACTGCCAGGAGCTGCTGGGGAGCTGTGCGTGCCCCACAAGCAGTTAAAAGCCATGACTGTGGCTGGAAGTGCGACTTGAGAGCCAGGACATGTACATACAGACACACATTGTCTATCTGTACATACACACATGCACACAGCTTACACTGGGGTGGAAGGAGTGCTGCTGCAGCTGTGCTGGCATTGTGTGTCTGCTGAGCCTTGCAGTAGAGATACAGACAGATGCTGCTTTTGTGACACTATTTCCTCAAACAGACTGACTAAGCTTTTGAAAGCAAAACTTTACCTGCTCTAGGGATTACCCTGGCAGAGCTAAGCTGGCTTTGAGATACAATTTGTATTTACTTATTTATTTGACATTCATAACCAACATAGCTGTTTCAGCAAAGCTTTACAGGGCAATCTTAACCTTGATAAAATGACCACTGCACTACTAACCTTTCCACAGTACAATGCCATATTTTAGACAAGGCTTACTCCATTTTTAATGGGATGTTCAACATAATACTGCAATCTGTCAGTCAATAAAAATGCTATTTCCTCCCCAGGATACATGTGTTCTCACCTATTACAACAGTATTTAAAAGATGCCAGTTGCATCATATTTTAAACAGTGCCAGACTGGGACTGCATGCTCCATTCTGTAGGATCATGTCTGTTGAGTGGTGTGGCATCACTCAGTTAACCAGCTCCTGTTGTTTTCCCTGGATTTCTGCTTGGGCTGCTATATCCTGAGGAGGCAGGTCCTGCAGGAAGCTTATTTGCAGTCAGGGAAAAGACACATATTAATGCCCTCATAGCATATTTATTATCATCTCGCCCGCCTTGCAAAGGAAGCTGCAGACATTGTGATGGATAGAGGATGACTCGACCAATTTTGCTGTGGTTTCTGTAAGTGCTGTTCTCCATCTTTGGGCAAAGAGAAATGGTGTAATTTCTTGTGGCTGTGCCACACAGCAGAACTCTGATCACCTGGCTCTTCACTGTCTGTAAATAACCATTTCCTTTTAAAAGTGGTTTTGCCTGATCAGGTACTGCAGTTGCTGTGCCACAGTGTTTGGCAAGGGCTCAGAAGAGAACCTGCCTCTCATCGTTCTCACTCCTCTAGGGGGTAAAAGTACTGCAACATGAGTTTGGGGTCGTGTATAGCTTAAATCCCCCAAATAAACGTAGTAGCAAATTATGTATATGCATCCAGGGAAGGGGATACTAATGAATTCACGTTAATAGAGAATTTTGTTGTTTAAACTGAAATCTGATAAGAACCTCTTTTTGATATTAATGTGATTTTGAACTGTTTCCAGTACTCCCTGAAAAACAAAGTTCAGTATTATCTTCTTATTTGGTATCCCAGTTCACTTCTCAGTGCAGATCTAGTCTGTCCCCATCTGCCTCATGTTCCTGTTAAACAAAGCTTCAAACAAACGAGTCAGTTGACGTGATTTTCCTCCATATTGTCTGTGGCAATGTTTCCCTGATGCCTGTGCCAAGGAGAACTCTCTCAGCCCCTTGTTACCTCCTGTCTCTGTGGGAGCAGCTCTTGCTGTGGGATTGGGGTATCTACCAGTGGCTGTGACTGGCCGTGGCTGGACCTTGCTCTGGGGTGGTGGCACTGCAGAAACTGGGGCACAGGACAATGCCATGGAGCTCCCTCCTTGAAGGGCTGTGCAGAGACTGATGGAGGACAGGTATGTCTGTCTGATGACAGACCGCAGTAATTTATCTAATCCCCCACTGAATGTGTGGCACTAGGAAATGACTACTTCTCCTTAATTAGACGAATGAACACAAAATGTGATTGTTCCCTACTGGCTGCTTTGTATTAAGTGCTGAAAAAAATCCCAGAGATTAAATAACAGTTCCGGAAATCAATCTTACTAGCTACTTACTGGGTTTCCACTCCCCCCTCCCCCCAGTATGCAGTGAAGATTTAAAAGCCTAATACAGCAGTAAAAAAAGTCAGAAGATGAATTCTGTTTTCAGATTGGCTCTTGTTACTTTTTTCTTTTTTTTTTTAGAAGAAGAAAATAAGTATAAAATGACAATGAAGTAACTTGGACAGTAGAAAAATAACTGGTGTGCGTTTTATTTGTTCTTTACTATATTTGCTTAGGGAATTAATCTTCTCTTTGCACCATGAGGCTTGGTTATAGGTTTTAACAAAGTAGTTTGGGATCAGCTCAAAACCAGCCATGTCTGCTTGCAGCAAGGGGATATCTCCTAATCAAGAGACAGAGCCATGGAGGAAATCCTGATCTCCCTCAGCCTGCAGCTTTAGAAAATTTACCTTTCAAGATGTTTGATAAAATAGATAAGTCTATAGAGTTAGCTAAAGAAGATTATAGATTTGGGTTAGAATAGCTTCCAAGATTGTTCTAACCTACACCAGATCTGGGCACAGCCCTTTTCCCAAATAGGGCTGCATAGCCAGGCCTTTGGGTATCCTTGTGCCCCAGTGTGCCAGACAGATTAGACCTGATGGAGAAAATCAAAGCCAAGCTTTCTCCCATCACTTTGGAAAGATTTCTCCCCAACCCCCATCCCTCGATGTTGCCAGATGTGATTGGTGACTGTTAAGTAGGAGTTAACTTTCCATCTCCTCAAAAAAACCCACCAAAAAAACAAAAAAAACCCCAACCAACCAAAAAATCCAACCCCCACCAAAGAAACAAACAAAACCTCCCCAAAAAACCCCAAACCAGCCAAAAATCGAAAACCACCCAAACAAAACAACCT
The DNA here is from genome assembly GCF_003031625.1 of Empidonax traillii. NCBI lineage: Eukaryota > Metazoa > Chordata > Aves > Passeriformes > Tyrannidae > Empidonax > Empidonax traillii. Next base: position 25,328 of record NW_020955436.1, on the reverse strand, counting down.
CCCCACAAAAAGCCCAACAAGACCCAGGCTTACGTAAAGAAAAGCAGAAAAATGTCAGTCTTACTGTGCAGAGAGTAAGTAGTGTTGTCGAGATGCACTGCTCGGTCAGTTTGTCCCCCTGTGTACGGTCAGGCTGTGTGGTGCTGCTGGACTCATCCAGGCTGATATCCACGAGGTTCATCTGTTGCATGTTTACATAAACTCACGTGCTCTCGACAGAGGCTTGTTGTGCTGAGGCTGTCACCATGAGTAATGGCTGCTCCTGTGATAACTCAATGTAACTATCGGATAGCAAGTGATTTACCAAGGCTTTTTGTAGAACAACTGTGCAGAGCAAGTTTTTATAAATGGGGACCAGTGTCTGGTAGGGTAAATCAGAGTATTTGGTTTGCCCTGTACTTCCAGCATATTTAATTTACAGCCATAATGAGACAAACCTATTGTGATTACAGACTTATTTTTGCTGTTGAAGATGCTGGCGGTGAAATGCACCTCTAATGGTCTTGCTTTCAAGACTCTCCAAAATGTCTCTCAGCTGAGAAGACAGCTGGCCAGCATGCTGCAGGGCATGGGCTAAGCCCTGCTGTCCTCAGGACCAACATTCCCAGTGCTGCAGAAGGACTGCCAGGTTATTATTACAGCTAAGGAAGCATAGGCATGTCCTTTGCACTATGCAAAACAACAAGTTGCACTGCTCATTCTGGAGGTTTCTCTCTTAGTGCCCTTCTTGGGCCTTTGGGACCCAAAAAGGAATGAGGAGAGACTTAAAATGAAGTGAGGTGGTATGGTCACAGAGGGATAGAGAGGCTTTGAGGAGTGAGCAATTCTGTCTCTTTGGTCCTAATTTCAGAGAAAGGGTTTTTGCTCTGGTACAGTCAGTAGTGTCAATAAACATCCTGTTGTGCATCTTTTTGGGATGTAATATGGTACCTTTCTCTAGTGTAGGCTGTATACATTTATTTAGTAGCAGTCAGGGTATATGAGTTTGCTTTCTCCCTTCAGCTGTGGCCTTTTTGTGGCATTCCCTAATCTGGTCTGGAGTGAATTTGCACAGGGCATCGTACAAGGCATTCACATAGCACAGTCTTCTTGTGGTTCTGGCTAGCAAATCTGACTTGCGTGGAGAGGAATAGAACAGCTCTGGTGTCTCTTACAAGGGTGATGGTGGAGTCTGCCAAAACAAATAAGAAACCTACAGGCTGACTGTTGTGGGTGGGCGTGGAAGGCTCAGACAAAATTTATTAAAAAGCTCTGCTGTTGAGTCACAAGGTGCAGAAAGGACTGCCTTGCTTTTTAAACTCCTTCTCAAAGAAGGGTTTACGTGCAGCTGAATCCTGTCTTAGTCTTGGACTGCATTAACAGTTTAAATTTAAAGGAATTATAGAGGTATGATTAAAGCACTTTGTCCCATGGGTTTTTAATGATTGGCAAAATGAGAATATTTATATAAAGTGAATAATTTATTTTTTACAAATGATCAGACAAAATATCTTAATCAGAACTATTTACTACATAATACAAACGCTTTAAATCTACTAGTAGAGTATAATATAGCATAAAGTAGTGCACTATAAAAAAAGCAATTATTGAAACGATTATATTGAAGCTAGTAAAAATAAATAATTATGAAGTAGAGATTTGATGTAAGTCACCCATACCAACAGTTGTGGGAGTTCTCTTTCTCTCAGCCTCGAGGAGTAACCTTGGAGGGCGTCCCCAGCCCAAGGGAGGAATCTCTGTGCATACACCCCAAGAAGGGTTACGTCAGAAGAACCTGACTGCATGAGAGGGAATTGGACTTTTATAGTATAAAGTGATTGACTGCTAGTCACACATTTACAGGCCAGCTATCAGCTTATCTGTCAAATCAGACTCCAAAAAGCAGGATGTGTATTCTAAGTCTGGTGAACCACGATAGTTTTAGCATAATTAACACCAAGACAACACTCTGGCTCCAGCAGTTGATCTTGCATGATAGCTTGCATTATAGCTTGATTGGATTTTAGGTCTTATCAGGGTGGATGTATCCTGCCACATTGACAGCCTGGTTTTTTGTTTGTGGGTTTGGTTTTTTTTTTTTTCCCCTAGAGTGGACCCCTGTGTAGGCTAATTTGTAGCCTTAGGTTTTAATTTTGCCACTGACTGTGCTAACAGCAAATGATAGTGTGTCCCATGTTTGTAAGCTGGTGGGATAATGGAGCTGGGCATGCTGAGAACAGCCTCTCACTCATACTGCTGCATTTGGAGAGCACTTGCTCAGTAGCAATTTTGGGAAAAGAGGCCTGGGCAGCCCGTTGTGCAGGGCTGCCATTACCGATGAGATCACATTTTTACCCCGTGTGTCTGCTCTGATTCCATAGAAATGTTCTTGCACACTGGCATCAGAGTGGTATAGATAGAAGGCGGGATGAATGTTTTGTTTGAAAGCATTCTTTACTTAACTCCAGTGGCTTCTGAAGAGCATTTCTTCCCTCCAGCCTTTCTTCCTTGTTCACTTCTACTGTGCTGGGGGGAAAAGACTGATTCTTTGCTTCTCCTTCTCCTCCTTGACCCTCCTCCTATATACAAGGGGAGATAGCTTGGTTATTGTTTAGTGTTACTTGTATCGTAGCGTTTAGCAGATGAACACACCTCAGCACTCAAATTCCCACTGAACAGTCCACAGCTCCTGGATCAGACAATTTCAGCAGATGTAGATGAAATACTTTCTCTTCCCACCAACATAATCTTTCTTCAGTAAGCCTCACCCATTTTACTCTAGTGCAGATAGTTGGATGATTGGTGCCTCGCAGGCGTAAAGCACTGGTTCTCTTCATCTCCATCTTGGAGGTCAAGTGTTTTTGGTACCCAGTACAAAGCATGAAGACTGCATATAAAGTTCATTGGTGTTTCTGAGACTTACTGTTGACTGCCTGATTCTCGGATAAATAAAGATTTGGCACAGGTAGCATGTAATGAATGATAGCACAAAAGACTGTAAACCAGCTTCCATATTTTAATCTGTTTTTTTTCTGGAAGAGGAGGGAGATTGTTTTCTGGCATTCCTCCACAGCTCTGCACAGCCTGAAATTAAATTGCTAGAGCACTGCCCTGAGAGATTTTAATTTACATTTCAATAGTCCAAAGTAGCAGTTACTAAATCTCCTTGTTAGAGTAAGCTAAAAGTTCTGGTTAATCACTGAAGTTTTTGATAATGGGGAGAAATAGGTGTTTAACTTTGAGGGTCAAGGTGTAATTTCTTTTCCTGTGGAAGGATATGAGCACAGGAAGTCTTTCCTTCTGTTAGAAGCACTGGAAAAGTACCAAACCACAGTTTTTAATTACTTCCATCTCAGTTGAGGAGTGACATAGGAGGAGCAGACTTGTCTAATGTGATGCTGCTCAGCCTGTATGCAGAGGAGCATGTGATTCTTCCTCCCCTCCCATGCATACCCCACTGTGTATGATTTATGAGCTCACCCGAAACAAAAAAAGGAGCCAAAAGAGGTCAAGAAGTGTAGCTTGATGCATAGAAAAAGGAGGCATGTGCCTAGAAAATCAGGGATATGACCATGACTTTGTTTCCAAATTCTGTCCCTGGCAGAGCCCTGGATAGCTGCTGCATTGACTCCCAGGCTGTGGGTGACAGGGGCAGCCCTGGCGGGTCCTTGCTCTCCCTGCTATTCCCTCATCCTCCATCCCTCTGCAGAGAAAACTCTGCAAGCCTACTGCTGGGCTGGCCCTCCCTCTCATCACCAGCCCCTTTCCATCCTCCTACCCTGTGCCCAGTTAGTCCTCTAAGGACTGAATTGCCTGCATCCCTGAGAGGTCACAAGAGAGCTCCACACTTGATGGCTTGGACAACATCAAACAGTGTGTTTTATGGTGAAGGAAGTGCAAGAGAAGATGTAGCAGTTGGTGGAAAATACTGAGCTGTGTTCACAGCACAGGTGGCACAAGGCGTTCTGTCCAGTTGGCTACCTGGGCAGCTGTGAGATGCAATGCTGCAGTGAGGAAATGGATCTGTCAGACAGAGTGAAAAACAAATTACTGTAATGGGGGTGGAAGTCTGTTCCTGGCTTACTGATGCTTAAAAGAAACCAGACTTCTGGTTTCTGCAGATCTTTTTCTGTTTTCATCTTCCTCCTTTTCCCAAGGAAAGCTTTCCCTCACTACCCAAACCTCCCTGGTGCAAGGAGGGTGCTGTGGGGAGTTGTGTTCTCACCTGACGGCAGCTTTTCCAGCCAGTCTCTGTCATGTCTATGCCAAGGGAAGAGGATAAGTGCACCTGGCCCTCACAACACTGATAAGGGTACCCTAGGCTGTAGGGCAATGCTTTAGTCTATGAAGCTGCTGTACCTATATCTGTAAAAGTCTTTTCCTTGGACTGTGGTACATCTCTGACACGCTCCTGTAGACAGTAGGTGCAATGGATGCCTGTCCCATTGCAATGCCAGTATCTGGAGGTACACTCAAAAAAAAAACCTGAAAAAGAAGAGAGAGGGCATCCTGATAAAAAATCCTTTTAATGAGGTTTGTCTGAAGAATCCCACTGCCCACCTGTTCTGTGGAGTGACTCTCTTTCTACCTTTGTTGCTTTATTTTTTTCCTTTAGTAGGAAAAATGTATTACAATATTGGGAGAAAAATATATTGCAATGAAATACTGATAAGCATCTCTCATTGGACATAAAAATTACTTTTGATACAAGCAGTTGAAATGCTAGAGGTTGTATTTCCAGAAACTGAAAGCAAATATTAAATGGAGGAATATTCACCTGGGCACTAGTGGAGTTTCCTCAAGCAGAAACAGAGGTACACTCCAAGCATGCATCTGATTAGAAGCTAAAAGGATCTGATTTTACTACGGAGCATGCTGTGAGGTGGATTTTCAGGGTGTTAGGCTCTTCCTCCCCCCGTTTTCCTCCATTTATATTTTCTCTGTTGTGATCTGTTGTGTTCTGTGTTTTTTCTGCAAAATAGAAGACCCAGTCCCATTTCCCAGATCCCCATGTGCACCACCTGCTCTATGAATCCCACAAGATGTTGCTATGTACATTAGAAAAATCAGATGAGTTTACAGATACAAGTGCAGTATGTTTACCTTAAACTTAAAATCCAAAGTCCCCAAACCTAAGAATCTGTTCCCTGACTATGATGATTATTCCTTGGGGGTCATCTTTCAGATTACCTTGGGAGCAGCTACAGATGCTGAAAAAGGCTGTAAGTGCTGTATGACATTATAAGAAAAGGAGCCAGGTACTACATGCAGGTTAGTGTAAAAAAAATTACTTGGTTACTTAAAGGAAAAAAAAAAGAAAATTATGGCCAATGAATGTATGAAGCAGTGGGTGACCTCTGATACTGTGGATCTATCTCCCTTAATGCTTGACAAATTGCTTAAGCACAGTGGCTGGCTTTGGAGGAATGGAGCGTGCACTCAGCCCAAGCATAAGCATTTTCTCCAGAATAACACAGAAGTTAACGTGTTACAATAAAAGCAGCTGCTTTATTTAATGACCCGTTTCATCATATAATTCCTGTCTTTAGCTATGAAATGGCAGCAGTTTTCAAGAAGGCTGGGAGTGTCCCAGCCTGTTATCTTATTTATGAGGGAAGGGAAGAAATGAAAGAGCTCTAAATGGTTTCTGTCAGTGCTGGAGATGTTCTCTTCTGTCTGGTGGCCCTCAGCACATCTCTGTCTCATGCCAGGTAGAAATCTCTTCCTTGCCCTTTTCCTTGCTTCCTACTGCTCAAAACCATTTAGAGGTAAAATGCCAGAAACATTTTGAAAGGGTTCTGGTGTTGCACTGCACACTGTAGGGCAGCACTGGAGTTTCCCCTTGTGCAGTGCAGACTGGACTGGGTCACTCAGTGATGCTGCTCTAACACTTGCCACTCCTCTTTACTTCGTCCTTCACAGAGAATAAAAATGGAGGATCTCTGCTCTTACTGTCCAGAAACTAATCTGGTAAATAGTAAATGGTGACTATAAATTATGCTGCTTTGTAAAATACAATGGAGCAGATGTGGTCAGTTGCCTACAATCACGTCTTCTCCTTCTTTCTCCAGAAGGAGTTTCATTAGAAGAATGAGATACAATAAGATATAATTATTCATCAAGTGTTACTAACTGGAAGATAATGCAATGCAGTTGTATTTTTTGTATTTGAAGATGAGAACAGTTCTGCACTTCACATACTTCTCTAGCTTATTTCTTCATAGCTGATTCCTTCAGATGCTCCTTTATGGTCCTACCCAGTATGAGCTCAGTTCAAAATGGCCACAGCAGAATTCCCAGCAGGTCCAGAAAAAAAGTGTGAAATTACAAAGCTACATAAAAAATCCTCCAAGTTAATTTTCAAACTGTAGTATACCTAAGCATTCAGCATTACAGCTCTATTGGGGCAAAAAAATTAGGGAAAAAAGTTTTAAATGGACAATTGGAAGTAAAGCTCGTTACTTCATTGCTTTTCATAGCTTGTCTGAGAGGGTAATTTCAGTCCAGACAGACTGTTTCTGTAGTCCATTTCCTAGCACAGTTCCATGAGCACCTGTGCTGTCTGGGTAGAGGGGCAGGAGTAATGTAGACAGGGGATGGCCTTCACCTCCCATTATCACCAGAGGTGCTCTGTCGATTGACCCAGGCACCAGTGGCTCTCCAGCCACTGAGGACCCCTGAGGACTCATTTGGTAGTGGGAAGTGATCTGCAGCTGATCCTTGGAGTCACTGTAAATGGCCAAATCCATACTCTTCCCACATGACTCTGTCAATATATAAGATAAGATGAGGGTTGGCTAAAAACATAAACTAACCTCTAGCCTAGTTAAACATAAACATTCTTTCCTGATATGGTTTTTACAGTTTAACATTTACAGTGCTAGTTTTTATGGTTACCTATATTTAGATTCTGAGGAACTGAGCTTCTTTTTTTTTTTTTTTTTCTCCACTACTCCATTTCTATTAAACAGGCAAATATTTTTTTTTCTTATGCTTTTCTCCCATGTAACATCCTCTTTTTTTCCTTTGTCTTCCTGCATGCTGCAGTCCCCATGCAAGTCTCTTGTGACCACTGAATTAGACTGAAGTTCAGAGCTGGTTGCTTTCCACCAGAGACTCCACTTGGCCTCTGTTCATATGCTCACTTGCTACATTAAGTAGATAAGAGGTTTTTTTTCCTAAGTCATTGTTTGTCTGTTTCCCTATTTCCCAGAGCCTCGTAATAAAGCTGTATTAGGTTACTTGTCATTTGTAAGTAGCAACATGCCCTGTTTTTCAGTGGCTGGAGATGGAATAGCCTAAGGATAAAGGAAAACAAAATACAAAAAATCCCTATCATGGTGACATGACCTTGAAGGGGATTTTATCACAATTTTTCTCTGCCCTTGTGTGTAAGTAGAGCTGCTAGGGATAGTAGGAATGGTGTGTTTATTTTCTGAGTTTTTCTCACAGTGCCCAAGGTGAGTAATTGGAATTTCATTCTCTTGTTGCTTACCTGTGATATCCAGAATTCACATCTTAGAGGGAGAGCTAATATATAAAAATGGTAAATTCTTATGAAGCAATTTCATTTCCTGTGTATATACAGATTTTGGATTTAGTTTTGCTTATTGCTGAGTAATTTCCTATTTTTTTTCTGCATGTTTTCTTCTTGGCCCTGCAGAAGTACATGGAAAGGACTGAAGTGGATTTTCTTCTGACTTTCCCAACATAAGAGGACCATTACATAAGATCTGGATTGTGGTGTGAAGTTGAGGCTCCACTTGCATCTCTGGGAGAACAATAAAGGTATAGAGAAAGGATGTATCTTGTGAAAACTTCAATGATAGAGGAAGTCAAACCTGAATTTGGCTCAGGATTAACACAAGGAGCTCTGGGTTAGCTGGAGTCTGAAATACCCATCTCCTCATTTGTGAAACAAACAACTGGAGTGTAAATCACACAGACATGACAAACCCTCTGATGCTGTTTGTGCAGAATGCATTTGCAAAGTTGAGTTGTTTTTGAAACAAGGTTCTGTTGGAGACATACTTCACCTTGAAGTGAATAAACTTTCAGGCAGATGAAGGACTCTACTTACTGTATGACCGTTTCCTCTGCAGTGTGCAAGTGTTTTCTTGTAGAAGTTAGGGTCAGTTTTAAATGTCTTTTAACTATGTTGTGACTTGCAACCATAAGAAAGAGGAACACAGGGGGCATCACGTTTCCCTTTTCTCATATTCACAGTCTCAGGGTAAGAGGTGGGAAGGCAAGGACAGTGAGTATTTTTTTGTATACGTTAAAACCCTTTTATTGTTAAGGTTTGATATCATCCATGTCAATGTAATGCCATTGTTCCAGTGGGAAAAGAAGAGCCTCCGTTGCTCTGGAGTCAGTCCTACAGGGAATGAAACAGTAAAGTAGTGCTATCACCATAAAGCAGAACTTTGATCTTCAAAGTTTGGTGGTGTGCAGGGATCACTACAGAAAAAAGAACTATTTGGCAAGGTTATTGAGAAATTAAATTAAATCTGTGCAAGCCTCTGGAAGTTTGGTTTATTTCGGGTTTTTGAATAGCAAAGACTTAGTAGGATATTTTGTTAGTGTCTAGTTGCCTCAGCAAGCAACTGGTTTGTGCCACGGCATCAGAAATCAGGTACACAGAATATCAACAAACACGAATTTTGTTAGCCAAGAGAGTGTATATTCAGGTATCTTTAAGGTCCCTTTAAAAAATATAAAATATTGTTTGAACTCCTGTACAAAATATCGAGTCATATCAGTATTAAAACTGAAAAATGGGAATTTGTAAACCTTTCCAAGCTTACCTACAAGCTCTGAAAATCTCTATGAGATAAGCAGAACTCTTGTGTTTTCGACTGAGATATTTACTTTTGAAACTTATGAAAAAAGTTGATATTGGAAAACTGAAATGCTTGTAGCAGACTCCTGTGCCTAGGGGACATGGGCTTTTCAGGGTCCCAGATTATTCTCACAGGGAACATTTTCCAGCCAGTGATGCTGGGCTTATGAATTCAGCTGGGAGGCTTAAATGTGGTTTTGCTCAGCTGCCAGCCACAGCCCAGCAAAGCTGTTCTTCCCCAGTCCTATTCTAATCCACCCTGGACAGCATGCCCATTTGCAGGTACAAGTTTTCTGAAGTACACAGAAAGCACTTTGAAAATTGCAGTCCTAATCCATTTTTCTTCAGTATTAGTAATGACTGTTCTCTCATCAATATTCATCTATGGAGAACTGAAATAGATAAATGTATATTTATCTCTGTTAACTACAAGTTGGTTACAAGTTGACACTACAACTTGATTAGAAAAATATTTTTTTTTTAAAGTTTATACTACATGGACTTCACCTTGATGAAAACAAGTGGTAACAACTGTTCTGGTTATTCTTGTCCGTATAGGTATTGAACTACTGCACCATCTGGTAGCACTGCTGTAGATAGGATTTTCCTGACGTTTCTTTTCTCATTTGTATTCAGGTACATCACACGTAGTTAATGGTGGTTGATACTTTGCTGCTTCAGAAACAAAAGTAGAAGCTAAAATCTCAATTTTTCCATATCTATTTCAAGAGATTGAACTGGCAAGGACAAAAATTGCCCTCATTTTGTGGACAGTGGTTGCATCAAATAATTAGAAGAACTTTTGCTCCTTAGGTTATTGGATTATATGACAATTCTTTTTAAATGTAGTGGCATAGAAATGATGGATATGACAGATGAAAGCCAACCAAATCATTAAATAGATATTTCTCAGGCAAAACTACAGTGCTAAATGACAATCCTGAGTTTGTGTTTCTGTTTCATGTCTTATTGCAAAGAATGGACAGGGTTTTTGTCAAGTACTAGGTTGTGTGGGGGTTTGAGACCATTGGCTAAAGAACAAGGAGAAAAAGGAATGTAATTATATTGGTGACGTGGACAGTGGGATTGAGCACAGGCTCAGCAAATTTGCCAGCAACACCAAGCTTTGTGGTGTGATTGACATATTGGAGGGAAGGGTTGCCATCCAGAGGGACCTGGATAGCTTTGAGAGGTGGGCCTGTGCAAACCTCATGAAGTTCAACAAGGCCAGGTGCAAGGTCCTGTACCTGGGATGATTCTCCCCCTCTACTTTGCTCTGGTGAGACCCCACCTGGGGCACTGTGTCCAGCTCTGCAATCCCCAAGATAAGAAGAATGTGGACATGTTGGAATGAGTCGAGAGGAAAGCCAGAAAGACGATAAGAGGGTTGGAGCACCAGTTCTTTGAAGACAGGCTGAGGCAGTTGGGGTTGTTCCATCTGGAGAATACTAGGCTCTGGAGAGACCTTATAGCAGCCTTCCAGTACATAAAGGGGACTTACAAGAAGGCTGGAGAGGGACTTTTTGCAAGGGCAGGTAGTGATAGGGTGAGGATGAATGGCTTTAAACTGAAAGAAGGCAGATTTAGATCAGATATTAGGGAAAAAATCCTTTACTGTGAGTATAGTGAGGCACAGGAACAGGTTGCCAAGTGAGCTTGTGGATGTCCCGGCCATGGAAGTGCTCAAGAACATGTTGGATGGAGCTCTAAACAGCCTGGTCTGGTGGGTGGCACACATGCCCATGGTGGGGGAGTTGGAACTAGATAATTTTTAAGGTCCCTTCCAACCCGAAACATTCTATAATTTTATAATTTTTAGTTAAAACTCTCTGAAGAATCTGCAAGTGCCAGATTCTGCGCCTGGGACAGGGCAGCCCTGGCTGGTGTATAGACTAGGAAACTAGAGGCTGGAGAGCAGCACTGTGGAAAGGGATCTGGGCGTCCTGGTTGATGACAAATTGAATATGAGTCATTGTGCCCTGGCAGCCAGGAGGGCCAACCATGTCCTAGGGGACATCAGGCAAAACATCACCAGCTGGTAGAGGGAGGGGATTGTCCTGCTCTGCTCTGCACTGGGGCAGCTTCACCTTGAATATTGTGTGCAGTTTTGGGTACTGCAATATCAGAAAGATATTAAACCATTAGAGAATGTCCAAAGGAGGGCAACAAAGGTGGTGAAGGGCCTTGAGGGGAAGCCATATGAGAAGTGGCTGAGGTCACTTGGTCTGTTCAGCCTGGAGAAGAGGAGACTGAGGGGACACCTCATTGCAGTCTACAGCTTGCTTGTAGGGCAAGAGGAGGATTAGGTACCAATCTCTTTGAAGAAGTGGCAGGAAGCTGAGTCAGGGGAAGTTTAGGTTAGATATCAGGAAAAGATGTTTCACCCAGAGTGTGGTTGGGAACTGGAACAGGCTCCCCAGGGAAGGTGTGCCAAGCCTCAGGCAGATGGTGTGACTCTTGGAGTGCTCTGCATAGGGCCAGGAGTTGGACTTGATGATCCTGATGGGTCCCTTCCAACTCAGCATATTCTGTGATTCTGTGATTCTATGATTCTATGATAATGTCACTTACTAAATGATAAAAGACAAGGCTAAGTGCTGAGAGTGTCCCGTGTCTGCATTTTATCTAGGGGGATAATTTGTGTTCAGTAAAGACTCCTGGGGGGTATATGTGTTTATATATTCATGGTGACTTGCATAAAGGTGTTATTGGATGCGGGTTTTTTTTAGTTAGGAAGTCTACCTGTCACTGCTTTTTCTGACAGCATATTCCAGCAGAGAGCACTTGCCTGCGCAGAGTGAAGTCCATCCCCAGGAGCTAAGCAGTTTCAAACAACAGAGAAGTTTCAATATGTTACAGAGTCCTGCATACCAGCTGTCTGCTTCTCAGATTAAAGATTTATGATATATTTAAAACCGATAAAACTGGAACCACTGGTTGTAAACTACTAATGGAAGAGCAGTAGACTTGTGCACTCAGGTAAGATCAGTTGCTCTGCACTGTTGGGAAAGAATAGATTCGATACCATTCAGATCAATGTGCTTCAGTACCTGCTCTTAAAACATCCCAATTTCCAGGCAGCCTGTAAACTCTAAGCATTTCCTGAAGCAATTAACAAAGTATAATGCAAAAGCAAAGCAGAGATGAAAACAAAAATGAACTATCGACTGTAAAACACAGAGTAAACCTCATGTCACTTCTCGATTAGTCATAGCCAAGTGCTGTTAATCATCTACTCTTTGTTGCATTGTCAGGTGAATGGCTGAGATTTTAGGTGATTTATATGCCTGTTGTTCACTTTGCAATGCAAATGCCTGGAAGTGCATGTGCTCTGCTGCCAAATGTCAGCTGGGAAGAGGTAACCTGCAGCTTTTTGTGCTCTTAGGTGTATCTTGAGCTTCTCTTGAGTCATCCCAGCTGGAGGTACGACCTTTTTCTAATTTCTTCATAAACAGCTGGCTGTGTAAGTACCAGCAAACTACCAGAATATCTTATCTTTCCAAATCCTGTAGCATGACTGTTTGTACTGTAAATATTTACACATTTACATATGACCAATCTCCGGGATCATGTATCTGGCAGTATTGCCACTGGCACTACAGACCTAGTGCTAAACATAAGCATTTTGTACAGCTAAATTAAAAGGTGTTTGTTTAGGAAGACATTGATCTAAAAGAAAAAAAAATTGACCATGACTTTTGGGTGGACAGAGAGAATAATAAAGAATGCTCTTGAAAAGACAGTTTCAGTCCTTCCATTTTTCTTATGAAAGCACTAGTTAAACCTGTTGGGCCTAATTATTCCATCTCTGAATCTTCCAAGGGTAGCAAGTACCTTAAAGATCACTTCTCTGATTCAGAACTATCTCTAGCAATGTTTAAAGCAGTGCCTGGGTTGAAATGTAGATGTTTATAAACAGCTGATCATTAGAGGCTAAGGTCAGACTCCATGCAAGTAAAAAGACCTTGGCCTTCATCCTGCCATGGGGTAGTAAATCCCTTGAAGCTGCTAAGCATGAGCCACACACTGCAATCCTCTAGTGTCACAGAAATGGCTTTAAAAGAGCCTTTTTTTTTTTTTTTTTCCCAAGGAAGTAAAAACCTGTGTGACAAAAAAAAAAATTAAATTTTTAGCTGACTTTATACTTTGGGTGTACCTTTATGTTCTGAACTTGTCTAAAACTCATGTCTTCTCTCAATATCTTGAATGCTGATTCAATTATTTCTGAGTACCTAAGAACAAAATTGTCACAATAATGCCAAGAAATACCCGCCTCTTTCTCACCAGTTTTTTTCTATCATTGTGCTCTCTTCAAGCTTAGAATACCTTGTGCTCCCTTAGGTAAAAGAGATAGCAGTTTGTGAAACTTTTTACAGAAGGGAAATCTGTACATGCCTGAGTTGTCTGATTCAGCGTGGCACTTCACAATATGTTGTCTTTCAAGATAGTAATAATAATAGTAGTAATAATAGTAACAATAGTTACTTTAATTTTGGAATGCTGCGCTGCTATTGGATGGAGCTATGTATTTTCTGTTCTCTCAGAGTAGTGTTGTTTTTTGTTACTATTTACTTTTTGTGTTGCATTAACTTATTTGTTAAAGGTATTAAACTCTTTGTTTGTGTGGGATGGGTAGTTGACTAATTTTCTTTACCTGAAAATAGATGAAATGGCCTCAAGCTGCATCAGGAGAGATTCAGGTTGGATATCAGGAAGAATTTCTTAAATGAAAGAGTTGTCAAGCATTGGAATGGACTGCCCAGGGAGTTGGTGGGGTCACCACCCCTGGAAGTGTTTGAGAAATTACTGAATGTGGCACTTTGTGCTATGGTTTAGTTGACATGGTGGTGTTTAGTCAAAGGTGGACTTAGTGATCTTTGAGGTCTTTTCCAATCTTAATAATTCTATGATTCTATGAACCTTGAAATCTGTTGCTGTCTGGAACTGTGGTGGTCCCCATTAGACGAGATGTGCTCTAAATACCACCTTTTTAATGTTTGAGTAGAAAACATATTATAATTTAATTTTGGAAAAAAACATATTCACTCCCCGACATAGATTCTTGACATATTTCAAGTTGCTTTTCTGGATTTTAACTTTTTTTTGAAGTGACCAGCATGTACAGACTTGTAAGTCTCCTGTATTGAGGGTGTCAACCACCTGAGATATGTAACTTACTGGCTGCCTGCAGAGTCCTCTATATCTTTTTACTTTTTTTTTTTCCCTTCCCCAAAGATTTGTCAAACCTTTTTCATTAATCTGTAGTAGTTTTCCTATGTCTTTTAATGTTTTATAAGTCTGTTTAATCAGTCCATTATACAGCAGTATAAAAGTCATCTGAATGACATATTCTCCAATAGTCATAGCTTGCCTCCACACTAACAGGATAAACAGATCCATAGATCTTTCTACATCACCATCTATTTATTCTTTTCTCAAACTTGACTTGTATGATAGACTTTATTTATTTCCCTATATCTGAGCAGCAGTGCCATGTTCCTCTACTTGGCTAACAAGTCTGTGTGACTGCAGAGCTCTTCAGTTGTGCTTTGATTGTGTTTATCTTCAAGCTTTTCATTTCACATTATCTTTTCATACACATTGAAGTTGGATCTAGAGGCTTTGCACTGACTTTAGTGAGCCTCATTTCTGTCTCCATGGGAACATGCAAACTTTTATATGAAAAACATAAGCCAGAAATACCTTTGTCTGTTATCTGTCAAATAATTTTGTAATTAGCATTTACTATTTAAAGTAAAAGCATGTAATCCTGACATCTAATGAATATGATGTCAAAAAACCAGAACCTTTTATTAAGCTAACTGTTGCCATTCAGAATAGCTGGCTCTTGCCTTTCAGAAAAACTCTGAAAGTTGTAAATTGGTTCTCATTCTCCATGCAGCTTCCTGCACCATAATAATATATTTTGTGAAGGTATATTTTCTTCCCCATCATAGACTGCTGGGACTAAATGCAGTAACATTAACCCATCATTGTGCATTTCAAAACCTGTCAAATTTGTGTACCATTTGAAAGGAGACTTTCCCCAGTTCCTATGTACTGAAGGAGTTTGCATTTGTTCTGCTAGTCATTTCTCACTTCTGAAATTCATTCCCTGCTGTGTGCAAAGGTTATGTTAGGTTTCTGCATGTGATTTCAGATTTACAGCTGCAGTGGTATTGCTAATCACAGGCAGCAAGTGTGAGATGGAAAAAGGAGTTAGGAATAGTTGGCAGTTCCCTGAGAAGCTACATTAAATCTTCAGGTATTAATCATTTCAATGAGGATGAAGAATAGGAAGTGTTATATGAAAAAAAGTTAGCTGAAAGCAAATTCTAAGTCTAATAAGAGTGGATGTGGAGATTTGATCAAGTTTCTAAGGACAAAATATAAGGAATTAAATAGGGATGAGAGAAAAAAAATCAGAAAACCCAAGACAGACAAAGAGAAGCAAACCAAGAACATGCAGTATAAAATACATATTATATAAGTTTCATATAATATCATGAGTTTGAAGGGACCCATAAGAATCAACAAGTCCAAGTCTGACATGATTGGCTGATTCAAGGATCAAACCCATGACCTTGGTGTTCTTAAGGCCATGCTTCAACCAACTGAGCTAATCTCAGGTTACAACAAAGGGGAAAAAAACCCCATTCCATACGAAATTTGTGGACAGATGAAACTTAAAACATGGAAATATTTGAAGCCTTCTTAGCTCCATTTCTGAGATTATCACTTGATAAACTGCTATTTAGACAGACAAAAAATGGATGAAAGCTCAGGTTAGACCAGTTGAAAAACAGATGAGAGAACAGTTAAAGAAGTTTAAATTCTCTGGATCAGAACACCTGTGCCAGGATGTTGTAAGTACTGTCTGAATCAATCATGAGTCATTATTAATCTTTATGTGTTTGTGAAGGGCAAGGAAAATTCTGAAGGAATGAAAACTTGCTACCTATCTTTATCCTATTAGGAATAGAAGTTTTTTATTCTTTATTCTGAACAAGAGAAAACCAAGACCTCCAAATATTAATTTTTGTTCTCTCTGGGTAGGACAAAAAGAAATGGTCTTTCAGTGTAGCAAGGCAAGTTTGGATGAGACACTAAAACATAAGAAAATTTACCCAAACCTCTATAATGTTAAAGGGGTACTTATTCATGGAAACAGGTTGCTTAGAGGGGTTTTGAGAACACAGTTTTGGTGCATGGTTAAGATTAAGTTAGACAAGCATCTATCAGGAACAGTATAGGTATGTTTGATCCAATTTAAAAGTAAGGAATGGATTATATTGTCTATCAAGGATTCTTTCAGGTTAGATACCTGGTTTTTTTAAAAATAATGTCATTATTAAAAATATCTATTTTGACTGTCCTTGTTCTGTTATTTACCAATATATAGAAATCCTTCCAGCTGGAATATCATATATTTCCTATTTTAAAACCAGATCTTTTAAAAATGACCTTTTTTTTGTGTTTTCCCCCCTTGAAATATATGAAAACATACCAAACACTGTGGGAAAGCCTCCTCTGAATGACTAAAATTGAGCAAAATTAGAAAAAATTCAAGAGGAGCTACCCAAAATATATGGAAAAAAAAATCTCATAGAAACATGTTACTAGGCAGAAAGGATTTATAAAACAGGTAGAAACAATAAAAATCAGTAGTGAAAACAGGTCAACAATTAAAAGCATGTTTTCAATACATAAACGGTGCTAGAATTTTAACCTCGTGTAGTGTCTCTGCCTGAGTGTGTAAAACGAACATGGACAGTATGAATGCACAGTTTGTCACGAAGGATGAGATGGTAACACCCTGAACTGCTCTGCTCAACGGCTTTCCAAGGGCTCAGTTTCTTAAAAGGACAGTCAGCCAGATATAACAGATTGCACAACTATCTCTTCTCTTTCCCTTTTCTTAAGCCCTCAGTACATCCCAAGTGTTAGTCTAACGCCTACTCTGCCAAGGAAAGGACCTTCAGTGTATGTTCAGTTAGACAAACGGTATAAGGTCTCAAATTACAAGCATGCAAAACAACCCAAATAGCGATTATGGAAATTATGAAGACCTGGGTCAGAGTTCTTAATCTGGTCTGGATGCTGTCACCTGTGGGGACATCCCTCTGCTATCCACCGGGAGAAAGGGGCAGCAGGCAACATTGTGGTGACTGGAGAGTCATAGGACCTCCTGTGCTACTCGACTGCCTAACAGGGCACAGACCATGTGCTGGCCAGAAAGAGAAGGTCTCTCTTTCTCCTTGGTTGATTATTGTGAAGTTATACAAGGCCTCAAGCTTTCATTTTTTTTTTTTTTTTCAATGTATTAATGCTCCAATGCTTTCCAGGAGAACAATGAATTCCTGTGTAGTCTATTTATTAGACTATTTATAGTAGAATGCTGATTTTAGTTACTTTTTGTGGACCTAGAAATATGAATTTCTTGGGAGTCTGTAGTCCATAGGAGGAAAATTACTGTATTAAGCACTCAGTGTAAATGATGACTGCAGAGGGCTGTACAATTTCTGTGATTAATAGCAGTTCTTGTGCTGTGGGAGACCCAGATCAGAAATTATTGTTGCATTGTGCTAACTACAAAATTACCAAATCTTCTTATAAAAAGATGGTTTCCATTCTGAAGGTCTTATAATCTATGTTTTAAGCCTGTGGAAAGACTCATCTAGTGGTTGGTAGACAGTGTAACACAGATCATCATGTGCAATTAACATGTGGTGGTCATGACCATCTCCTGCCCTCTCAGCTTCTGCTTAACCATGGGCCATGGTTGCTTTTAACAAGGGATCTCAAATTTTCTTATCCCTCAGGCCTTCTCATTTCTTCAGAGATGTCTTTAGAGCCTTTAGCTTCCTTTCTGGACCTTTCCATTTCTTCCCAAGTCTTTTTCGTACCTTTCTACAGTCTTTCTACTATTTTCCTCTGATACTCATATTCTTTTTAGTTTTGGTTTACCAAAATAAATTACATTACATTTCAAACAGCAGTTACAGGAAATAATCCCTACTAACCTCTCTGTGCATCCTCTCTTTTTGGTTTGTAACATGCTTGCTTTAGGTGGCTACCTCTTATTTTTCTAAGTTTATGATTCTTACGGAGAGACTGGGATTTTTTGCAGCACCTGGTAAAACAGGGTTTAAATCTGTTGGCACCTAGATGCCTGTTATAGACCTTTCTTAAATGGTACTAAAACTAGAATAACTAGAGAGAATAGAATAACTTTTGTTTTTGAATACACAAAAATCAAACAATCTGAAAACTTACTGCAAAAGAATTTGGGCTTTTCTTTGAGGGGGAAGTACAGGGAGTATTCTAACATTACTTGATGCTGGCTAGCAATTTTGAGTTTTCCACAGCATTATAAACTAGTATTTTATGTTTGACTATACAAAAAGTTGATCAATAATTTTAGTTTAGTTTACAATAGAAAAGTCTGAAGAATGGTGAGTTTGAATTCCAGATAAAAGTAAGACCAGCCTCAAACTTTTCTCAACGCTGAATTTAATACACTTTGAGTGAGTCTTATGCAATCAACACTTAAAGGATTCATGCCACACAGTTCAGGCAATATATTCTGGCAACATCAAAGGTGTACATATGTGGAACAGTAGTCACCATCCCTGGAGGTATTTAAGAGATATGTAGATGTGGTGCTTGGGGACATGGTTTAGTGGTGGGTTTGACAGTGCTGGATCAAGGGTTGGACTCAATGGCCTTGAATTAGCTAAAAGACAAAATGATCTAAAATGATCTAAGCAATTCTATGATACTATGATTCTATGTGTGAGGGGTAATTTTTCTCCTTTGGTTTGACTTCTATCTAAAACAAAAATCTATGTCTTAGAAACATCCTTATACATCTGGAAACACCGCTGCAATTGCACCATTGTTATAATCCAGAAGATAAAAACTTTCAGGACAGAAAAACATTAGTAAGGGCCTTTGTACAATTTTGGTAGCATCATTCTGCTTTCATTTAGAGTCTGGACCAATCTTCCCTCCTTGCTTCCTTCCTTCCTTCCTGCCTGCCTTCCTGCCTGCCTGCCTCCCTCCCTCTTTACCTCCTTCCTTCCAGTTAAATTAGTTAGTTTCCCCACATATTCCTCACTGCAAGAATATTAAATATAACATGGGGGTGATCAAAGCAGTTAAAGTTTAGATACTGCATTTCCTTGCCAGCAATTTATAGCAAAACAGATATGTATGCAAATTAAATATATCTTAATGCCAGAGATCACTATCTCAGTCAATTACTTTAAAATAACTTATATCTTTGAAATAAAAAATGTGATGAAGAAGCTTTAATGTTGGATAAGGAAGGTGTCAGTAACTACCCAACCAAGGGCAAGACTGAAACATATGGTCTCATTTTCCCAGCTTTCATTGACCTCATGGGAGCTCTCAGTAAAAAATCTATGACATGGTCTTTGATGTAAAAGAGTAAGAACTATGTGCATGTGTGTAAGAAGTAATAAGACAGGTATCTTGTATTACAGACTATTTGCTTTTTGGGTAAATATGCTCTAAAGAGTATGAAGACTAATGTTTTCTCTACTTGAAAAAAAAGGCAATAACATTTTAACTCCAAATGCATCAAAAGACCAAAAAACAACCCCACGCTTCTACGCAGAAAAGCACAGAAACTGAAGCATCACGTCCATGATATAGTTGATTTTCCCATTTCCCTTGCTCACTTATGCCAATTTCATTGCAGAGCTGCCTCTGTAGAAGCCCCTTGTATTTTTCTACTGGCACTTCTGCCTTCCTCAAAAGTTAGTGCAACCTCCATTACTCTCAAGAAACAGTGTCTCCTAAAGAGACCTGTCGGAAAAGGCACTCAGCAGCCTTGACAAATAACTGTCAAGGCTTTGATTTCACAAAGTGGAATAATTTGTGGTCTTAGCCTTTCATTCTGCAAGTCCTGTTGCCTGAGTCCCTCTGTCCACAGCTGTTAAGCCTGTACATTTAACACACGATTCCTCAAGTGGCAGATGGTGTGCTTGAAACCATGCTGAACACCAGCTACTTTCAGAGATCCTGTAAACGTTTGCAGTCTTGCAGTAACTTTTTTACCCTCCCCTTGAGGGACAGGGAAGTTCTGAAACTAGCACCATTGGCTGAGAAGGGGTACTAGACTATTCCTAGCAAAGCAAACCTTTTCACACAGTAGGCAGGAAGAACTCAATGTAAGCAGGATGATTTTACTGTGGGAATAGCTGTGTTGGTGTCAGAGTAAGTCTCTCTGCGTGGACCTATATGCCAAGTATTCAGGGTGATGGCATAATGTAGATGCATCATGAGCCCAGCAGTTTCTTTCTTTTTAATTATTTCTAAGTCCCTAGTTTCTACGTCCTTTAAATTTAGTGCCATCTTTTCCCCGTCCTCTCCCTTGCTTTATTTTCATTACAGCTGGTTCAACAACAAAGTATTTAACATCTTTCATTTCTGCTGGACACTGAAAGTATTGATTTAACACATGCCTTGGTATGTTTCTTTTCTTGTTCAGGGTTTATTGGAAGGCAGACATGCATTTTTTTTGTTCTCTGTGTATGAGACCTTGACAGGACAAATAAACAACTGCTACTCTGTCTTTACTAAAAATGGAACAAAAGAATGTTGCCCGGATATATTCCTGTTATATCTCTACAACTGAATACAATAACTTCCTCAAACATTTCTATTTGTTGTCAAGATGGTGTGAATAGGAAAGATTTTCCTCCATCATTTCTTCATATCTTCTCTTTTCATTTCCTGGATTATATTTAAAAGCAATTTGACTAGAACATTCCCTCAAAACCTGGGATATTATTGTTACACTGTTGCTTTTAAAAACCACCAGCTTCTGATGAAAAAGAGATAAATTTAGAATAACAGTCTGGTGTCCAAAGTGGGTCTTTTCACTGATATGTCATCAGCTGCTGATTCAACAATGGACAAAAAGGCTCCCAGGAAATGGTTTTTTAATAGGAAAAATCCTATCCTAATAGAAAACACTTTTGAACAGTAAAAAAAGTGCCTGGTGATTTACACATGCCATATGTCCCTTGAAGAGAGTATGAACAGAATTACTCCTCTACAGCATTAAGCAAACGAGTACAGAGAGAGGTTTCAGTTTGCTGTGGTATGTATGCATCTTTCTAGTGTATCTGCACCTTTGCTGTTTATCTTCAATTTTTTTCCTCATCCTATTGTTCTCTAATGCTAATGGAGAGCACGTGCCATAGGGTAATTGTCACAAAATACTCCTGGCAGACATCAATCATCTTTTATTGTCAAACACTCAATATTCTGCTCACTGTAAGACTGTAATTCACTCTGGGCAATAAGACACCAAGCTGCGTGCTACGCTAATTGCAACAAACCTCTGCGGTGTTTAGACACGGTGGTGCATGAGTAGAGTCCACTGTCCATAAACCACCGTGCTGAGGTGTGGGTGCTGGCAATAACATGCACTCAGCTGAGGAAGATCAACTGTGAAATGAATTTGTAAGAGAGATTGACAGGTCCCAAAACCACCGATTTAATTCCAATAGGACTGATTTGCTTAGACTGTGTGTAGGGCATATGTTTACAGAGTGTATATAACGTGTGTATTAAGGATACGGATATAATACTGCTCTACAGAACTGAAAAATTTCCATATTCTGTCCAGAAAGAACAGCCCTGTAGTATTTGCAAGGCCAAACTAGATTATTGTAGTCATTCCATATGGCCTTAAAGTTTATGACTAGAAGCAGAATGGCCCACAAAACCTACTAACAACTAAGATAGGCAGACCTTGTTTTCCTTTCAAACAGATGAAGTTATTGAAAAAAAATTATAGGAAGACCTCTTGAAACTCCTTTTTAAAATGAAAGGATAATAATGATTCTGAACTACCTAAAGGTGTTTTGTGGCTTGTTTAGTGCTTTCACTGCATATTCAAGGTTCTCCTATAAAAGACACTGCTCTACACAAGTGCTGAGTATTGCTATTATTAATGAAGGACCATAATGGTTCTAAATTTAGAGCTACAGTTCAATATAGAGTTTAAGCTCTTTACCTGGGTTACAGCCACCAGGGTCTGCGAGTAAGCAGTCCCTGTCAATTAGTGACAATGATATATGTAAGATAGTGCCTGCTTGTGTCTCATTATTTTGGTTTGAAGACACCATAGCAGAATCATTCAGAATGCTAAAACCCCAGGAGAAGATGAACATGCTGATAACATAAGCATAAAGCTGTCAAAGGCAGAAAACCTTGACTATGTCTCTGAGAAGGGCTTTTGCCAAACTACAAACTGAACGTGCCCTTTGAAAACTGTAACATATTGTAGTCTAAATCTTAAACATACATGTTCTAGCAAAAAAAATCCACCATCCTATAAAAAAGGCTAAAAAGCCCACTTACTATTTTTAGAACATATATATATAGTTATATGTTATAGTTATATATAGTTATATACAGTTATATAGCTTTTGTATGCTATACATTCAGAATAGCCATTGTTTGAAAAACTTAAAGGATAGCTTACTTATGTCAGCATTTAAGGCTATCTAGAAATGTGGAGGCAGCATTAAGAATTTTTGTTAGTTTGTAATGGGCTATTTATTAGACCTCACATGTTCATTGCTTCTTTGGTCTTAACTCTAATGTGCAGAGCCCCCGGTACTGGTTTGGAGTATGGAATTTCCTTAGGGTGTGGAGAGGTGAGAAGGTCTTTAGGAAATAGAGGCAGCTGGCAGGCA
This sequence comes from Empidonax traillii, assembly GCF_003031625.1. NCBI lineage: Eukaryota > Metazoa > Chordata > Aves > Passeriformes > Tyrannidae > Empidonax > Empidonax traillii. The sequence goes on along the minus strand of NW_020955436.1, from coordinate 2,768 downwards.
GTGATGGCACAGTGTTCAGGATGGAATAAGAGCAGCAGGAGGGGGTCACAGGCCTCATGGTTGCCACCACTGTGTCTGATGTAGTGACCCCATTGTTCTCCCTGGTGAAAGAAGGTTCTGTTGAGAAAAATATGCCCGGTGGATGTAATTCTGTACAGCAGTTTGTGCCCTGTAAGAGTCAGAGGACCTCCCATTTAGCACAAGCTGAGGGATATCTCAAGATCTCTTCCGGATATATTTTCTGCAGATTTACTCTAGAGCAGCTCATATGGATTTGGAAGGCTAATCAGAGAAATCTTGAAAATGTGGTTAGTGCTGACAGGATGTCACCAGCTTCTTCCAAATACTTTCAAGTCAATCTTCTACTTAAGCTGGAACTAAAATCACCCTTATATGTGAAATATTTAATATATGAGAAATATTTAATTTGATGGGGGCTAATTTACACCAGATGCAAAACATACTGCAAGGACAGCTTCTCCTGGAAAAACACGTAATGAATCCATTTTAGTTTAGTGGTATAATATTTTTTGTGTAGCATCAAGCCCTTATGTAAAGAAGAGGGACCTGCCCTTCCATTCTCTGATTTATTAAGAAAAGTAAAAAGTATTTGAATAACACAGATAGCCTTCCTTAGTCAAGGGTAGAGGTGCTGTTAAATCACTCACGTCCTCAAAAATCAGTATTGACAATCCTATTTTTCCCCATAAAAGAAACATTTTTGGTTTTATTTTTGGAATTCATACTTTGACTTATTTAATAAAATATAAATAGCTACCGGTGTAGCACAAACTCACATCAAGAACAAAATGCTGTCACAAAAGTGATTTACTACACAGGAGCCTGCTGTTATCATTTCTTTACTCTGCAGGTTCATGTTGCTGAAAAAATGTGAGTCAAGCCTAACTCTTTGCAATCAAAAAATAGGCAGTTGAATTATTTAACATATGAGAGACCGAAGTGATATGAACACAAAAGGCCAGCAAGTTTCTAGTCTCCAGAGACATTTGTAAATCGTGTACTCCTGAAAGTGATATACTCTTTATCTGGGTCAGGCTGCCAAATGAAATACATATTTATATATCTTCCATTCCAGGCTAAACATCATGTCAAAAATGTCATCAGGAAGTATGAACAAAAACATAGTGATAGTACCCATTAGCTTTGTGGTTACATTAAATTTTTCTCTCAAGGAAGTTTGTTTTCCGTATCTACTCACTGGTAACTGGTGAGTGATTTCTTCCTGTCCTTATCTCCACCCATGAGCCTTTCATTGTATTTTCTCTCCCCTGCCTAGCTGAGGAAGAGAGTAATAAAGCAGCTTTGGTGGGCACCTAGCCGCCAGCCAGGGTCAACCCACCAAAATAATACATTAAAATAAACATCTATAAAAGAAGGAGG
>NW_020955436.1:0-1176 GCF_003031625.1 Empidonax traillii | reverse complement strand
TAACTGGTGAGTGATTTCTTCCTGTCCTTATCTCCACCCATGAGCCTTTCATTGTATTTTCTCTCCCCTGCCTAGCTGAGGAAGAGAGTAATAAAGCAGCTTTGGTGGGCACCTAGCCGCCAGCCAGGGTCAACCCACCAAAATAATACATTAAAATAAACATCTATAAAAGAAGGAGGAAATTCAGGGTTTTTTTTGGTGTGAGGTCAGGCAGGGACCGAAAGAAAAAGACAGCCCTGCAAAGAGGTGGAGTGCCCTACTCCTTAAGAAAACTAAGCACATGATTTTGTGCAGGTCTTGTCAGCCTTGTCTGTCTCTCTTCGCAGAGATAAAATTTGATCACTCTCCAACCTGCCTTTACTCTGTTAGGATGAAGATGGTAAATACCTCTGAAATGGCTATAAATATCCTCTGTCTCTGCAAAGCAAATAAGCCATGGTAGTGAGATAGCCCTTCAGAGGTTGGCCACAGTAGGCCCCAAGCCATCAAGGGTGCCTTTGCATGTAACTGCAGCAAAATTGCTATCCTTTGCCCTCTCACACCTTTGTTATCCTAAGGGTCACTGACCTGCAAAATCACCTAGAGATATGAAATGCCAAAAAGGGAGCAGAAAGAACTGTAAATTAGGAAAAAGACAAATTCTTAGGTGAGGGAATGCTACTGCCCTGGAGGGACAAAGTCTTTTGTGTTGTGCCCCAAAACTCCTGGCCATTGTTTATCCACTGACTTTTCTCTCATGATCATTGTCTGGAAAGGTCTCATCTTTTGCTACCTGACTGAATACACTTAAGTCCAATGATCAAAGCTGCTGAGCACCCAACACTTACCAGCTGAAAGTATTAAAAGCCACACAAGATAAGCATATGGATTCTAGGAAATATATCAGAGTGTTAATAAGGTATTTATCCAGCTAGGTGTTGATGTTTGCACCTTGGCTTCTTCTGAAGCCTAGAAGCAGGCACTTGTATGACATTATCTTAGGGAGTCTCTTGACTCTGTTGAAATTCAGGTCAGCAACGATAAGGTTGAGTGCCTGTGGGTCAGAATCAGGGGGAAGACCAACAAGGCCGACATCATCATAGGTGTCTGTTACAGACCGCCCTACCAGGATGATGAAGGAGATGAATTATTCTATAAGCAGCTGGCAGATGTCTCAAAATCGTCAGCCCTTGTCCT
>NW_020955435.1:1151350-1152717 GCF_003031625.1 Empidonax traillii | reverse complement strand
TGGAGGTGGGGCAACTTCAGAGCTGGAAGTGAAGAATCAGGAGTTTGTTGCAGAATCTTAGGGGCTGTTTAAATTATTAGAGACAGTTTTGGATTACAGAGCTTTTAGTTTCATCTGCAGGAAGTGGGGAAAGTTAATTCTTATCCCTGCTTTGCTGGGTGGAAGAGGAAATAATTTTTGAAGACAGATTATTTTTTTTCCCTTTTTGCTCTTAATAGGTGTCTGGGTGACTGTGAAAATGCTTGTTGGAGATGTGATTCAGGCTAGAAAGGACTACCCACACCTGGTAGACAGAACCACAGTTGTTGCTAGAAAGCTGGGATTCCCTGAAATCATCATGCCAGGTAGGAGGTGCTTTATTCTGGAATAGGAAGGGATTTTTTTCCTGTCATTCCCTGTTTTAATGAGCAGCAGCTGCAGCTTTACTTACTCCTGTGAGGGGTAACTCAGAGGCTCTTTAGATTTCACTCTAATATTGTTCTAATATTAGAGGCTTATATAAAACAGTGAAATCCTCAGAAAATATTTCTTAGTACTGAAACAGAAAAAAATGAAATCAAGACAGTGAGGGATAATTCTGTCTCCTTGTACATTGTTTTCTTGTCCTTCAAGTCACTTGAATTTTTAATTAACCTTGTTTTTATTGTAACCTATCATTTTCTTTTGATAAGAGTAAAGATATGAGTTTACAATCTATTTTTTTTTTAATTTATGGCAAGATATTTTCCAACTGAAATCCCTGTCCCTGCAGTGCTTCTTTTTTAAAAAAAACAAAACAAAACAAAAAAACCAAACAAAAACCAAACCAACAACTTAAACCTTTCCCTCCCAACCTCAGTAAAATTTCGATATTTTTTAAGGTCATACGAATTCGTTGACAGGAGAATATTAAAACCCGAAGCTCCCTCTAGAAGGAGAGTTGTGAATTTGGGCAAAGTTCCTAATGGAGCATCCACCACCTCACCAGCAGGTGTCGGGGCAGGACGAGAATTGCTTCGAGTCCCTCTGAGAGCTCCTTATTGTCTCGTTCGTCATTATATCGTAGTTTCCCTTTAGCTAAGAACAAGAACTGAAAAAATAAGTTCAGATGGAAAATAATACATTTTTATCTGTTTCGCTGCAAGAAAACTGAGATACTTGTGGGAAGTTCGGTTGCTCCTTTGCCCTCACAGCATTTTAATTGACTTTTAACCTTTTGATTTGTTTTTTAGGAGATATAAGAAATGACATATATATTACACTGCTGTATGGAGATTTTGATAAATACAATAAAACAACTCAGAGGAATGTGGAAGTGATAATGTGTGTCTGTGATGAAGAAGGAAAAACGTTTCCAGTGAGTTTTCTTCTTTTTTTTTTTTTTTTCT
>NW_020955435.1:1042756-1151329 GCF_003031625.1 Empidonax traillii | reverse complement strand
GCAACTTCAGAGCTGGAAGTGAAGAATCAGGAGTTTGTTGCAGAATCTTAGGGGCTGTTTAAATTATTAGAGACAGTTTTGGATTACAGAGCTTTTAGTTTCATCTGCAGGAAGTGGGGAAAGTTAATTCTTATCCCTGCTTTGCTGGGTGGAAGAGGAAATAATTTTTGAAGACAGATTATTTTTTTTTTGCCTACCAGAAATGTAATCTTTCCCCTCTTTTTTTTTTTTTTTTTTTTTTTTTTTTTTTTTTTTTTTTTTTTTTTTTTTTTTTTTTTTTTTTTTTTTGCTCTTAATAGGTGTCTGGGTGACTGTGAAAATGCTTGTTGGAGATGTGATTCAGGCTAGAAAGGACTACCCACACCTGGTAGACAGAACCACAGTTGTTGCTAGAAAGCTGGGATTCCCTGAAATCATCATGCCAGGTAGGAGGTGCTTTATTCTGGAATAGGAAGGGATTTTTTTCCTGTCATTCCCTGTTTTAATGAGCAGCAGCTGCAGCTTTACTTGCTCCTGTGAGTAAGTATTGTTCCAATATTAGAGGCTTATATAAAACAGTGAAATCCTCAGAAAATATTTCTTAGTACTAAAACAGAAAGAAATGAAATCAAGACAGTGAGGGATAATTCTGTCTCCTTGTACATTGTTTTCTTGTCCTTCAAGTCACTTGAATTTTTAATTAACCTTGTTTTTATTGTAACCTATCATTTTCTTTTGATAAGAGTAAAGATATGAATTTACAATCTATTTTTTTTTTATTTATGGCAAGATATTTTCCAACTGTAATCCCTGTCCCTGCAGTGCTTATATTTTTTTTTTTTTTTTTTTAAAAGAAACAAAACAAACCAACAACTTAAACCTTTCCCTCCCAACCTCAGTAAAATTTCGATACTTTTTAAGGTCATACGAATTCGTTGACAGGAGAAAATTAAAACCCGAAGCTCCCTCTAGAAGAAGAGCTGTGAATTTGGGGAAAGTTCCTAATGGAGCATCCACCACCTCACCAGCAGGTGTCGGGGCAGGACGAGAATTGCTTCGAGTCCCTCCGAGAGCTCCTTATTGTCTCGTTCGTCATTACATCGTAGTTTCCCTTTAGCTAAGAACAAGAACTGAAAAAATAAGTTCAGATGGAAAAGAATACATTTTTATCTGTTTCGCTGCAAGAAAACTGAGATACTTGTGGGAAGTTCGGTTGCTCCTTTGCCCTCACAGCATTTTAATTGATTTTTAACCTTTTGATTTGTTTTTTAGGAGATATAAGAAATGACATATATATTACACTGCTGTATGGAGATTTTGATAAATACAATAAAACAACTCAGAGGAATGTGGAAGTGATAATGTGTGTCTGTGATGAAGAAGGAAAAACGTTGCCAGTAAGTTTTCTTCTTTTTTTTTCTGTATGAAAAACATACAGAAACATGAGTTGCATTTTTGAAGTGAGACATAACTAACTTATACATTTTTATAAAATACCATTATTCAAAGACTTGCTGTTCCCTTACTTGTGTCAGCTTGTGACAGACAAGTTTTATGTTGTTTAAAATGATCTATCTATTAAAGCCCTATAAATGTCTTCCATAAAACTGTAACAAGGAATAACATTGAATGACCTATTTAAGCTGTGCCAAGGAACAAATGCTGATTCTGACAATTACTGCATTCTTACTCTGGGGTTTTTCTTGTGGAAATTCCCAGAGGAATTCAACTTGCACATTAAAATGTTAGAAGTCCCGTTTCTGCTAATAACAAATCCTTGATTCATGCCAGGATTTGTGTCATTGTCCCTTGAATTAAGTACGTGGCAAATAATGAATTAAGTGGCAACAATCACACAAGTAACATAAATGTTTACATTGTCTTTTTGCTTGTCTATTCCCATTTTGAAGAGCTTTTCTTTTCCTCAGGGTTTGTCACCAGTTTGGCATTCAGGGGGATTTTTGACCTTTCATTTTCTGAGTTTTGTGTTGTTGTGATGGTGAGGATGAAATCATAATGACACTTCCTGAGACAAAATAAAGATGGAGAAACTCACCGTGGTTCACAACTTGCAGAAATGTTTTTGTGACCTAAAGTGCAACTTTAAAGCTTGAGTGAAGAAAATCCCAAACCCACGTAATGCTTAAGGTCCACACAAATTGGAACCCTGATTGCAAAACACCTGCTTGTACCTAAGGCAGCCCCCAACCATGGCTTGCATGCACACAAGTTAACTCTGTTCTGTATTCTGTCTAATCACAGTTAATATGCTTAAAATTCATGCACACCAAAGTATTCCTTAAAGAAATTAACCTATTACAATGCATTAAATCCTGCATTCCCCTATTCTGTATGTTCAGTTCTGCGAATAGGAAGAGAAAGTGGATTTGCCACATGGTCTGTGAGCTGTAACACCACATCAGCTTTCTGTGGGTCAAGTGCCTTAGACATGTTCAAGCAACGTGTTGAGGACTTAATTGAAATGTTGTTGAATGCAAGTAATAAATCAAGTAATTGGTTTTCCCTTTTAGCACCTAAAAAACTCCCAACCAATAAACTTTCAAACCCATGAATTGATATTAATTTCAGTGTTTCCCATTATCCAGAGAGGAGGTCACTACACAGCAAACTGGCTCTGTTCAGGTACCAAAATAGTTCCAGTTGCAGAACCAGCTTTGGTTTTACTGTTGTGCAAGTGAATGCACGGGAGACATCCAAACAAGTGGGTGCATAACCCTTGAACAATCTCTGCTCAGGCAGATGAGACTCAGCTTTCTGCTGTTAAATCACTGTGACCAGACAGTACAAATCAGCTCCAGGTATCGGCATCACACCCTGCTGCTCGCAGGGCACCCTGGTGTTTGAAGCAGCCTTCTGAGATTGTTTGCTTCCTTCATGCACTTCAGGCTCAGCTCTGATGCCTGGTGAGGTGTCAGGGATCTTGCTGCTCCAGTGATCAGCATTACAGGTCAGCCAGCCCAGGCAGATGCAGGCCAAGTGAGTTCACAGAGTCACTGAAAAAAACTAAATTCCTAGGTTACCACAAATTTTGAGCTTGACCAAACCTTTAACTTGGGTCTTAGTTCTGATAGTCTTTAGAGAGTGGGAAAAATCAAAGTGTTTACTGTCTGTGCCTCTATAATGTTCAGTTTGGAAGGCAGCTCTGGTGGCAGCCAAGCACTGCTGAGATTCTACTGGAATAGAGTATTTTAAAGTAAATGGAGAAAAATAATGGAATAATGAAGCTAGATTTTTTTTTTCCCCCCTCTGTGTGTTTCTTGAACTAACTGAGATGATGTCTTGGTTACTTAATTTCATCAGTTGGAGAAATCAAATCTATTGTGTTGTTCCTCACACCGCTCTGCTTAGAGTCTGCCGTGTGACCCCAGCAAAATGCAATTACACTGGCCCTGCCCACAGATCAGGGGAAATGTTTATTTCCTTTCTGTTCAGAGGCTTGGAAAATGCTCTATGTTCACATCAACGCTTCCCCTCTGTTGGTGCTGTCATTGCTATTTAATTTTAAAGGAGGCCGTATCTAAATTCAAAGCTGCTGGGAGGGCAGGATGAAGAAGAGCTCGGGCTGGGTTGGGTTGGGCTGGGCTGAGCCTGATCCTGGACTGATGCTTAGCCTGATCCTGAGCCTGGACTGATGCTTAACCTGATCCTGAGCCTGAACCTGGACTGATGCTTAGCCTGATCCTGAGCCTGAGCCTGGACTGATGCTTAGCCTGATCCTGAGCCTGGACTGATGCTTAGCCTGATCCTGAGCCTGGACTGATGCTTAGCCTGATCCTGAGCCTGGGCTTGGCACGGTCGCTGCGTTGAAGCCACATCCCAGAGCCGGGTGGGGATTCCCAGCTCGGGACTCCCGAGGGGAGGCTCTTTTCTGTGGTTCTTCAGTTTTGCTCAAGCTACAAAAACCCCCCACAAATTAACGAGGCACTAAGCGTTGTTTTCCCCCCTCTTTTTGTCAGAACGCCGTCTGTCTGGGCGCGGGGGACAAGCCCGTGAGCGAGTTCCGATCAGTTGTTTATTATCAGGTCAAACAGCCGCGTTGGATGGAGACGCTGAAGGTACGGCTGGGACACTTCTCACTCTTTTCACTTCAGGGTATCTCAGGCAGAAAGGTTGCACGGCATCAGCTTTTTCTAAAGAACATCTTGGCCCTGATTCAGCTGAAGGAAGGAGCCTTAGTCATACATCAGTTATTAGAGACACGCGATCACCGAGCCCTGAAATTTGGCCTAGAAAATGATGTTGAGATTCTGTTCAGCAGAACAAATGAGATCATCTCAGATAGCCTCGTGTCCTAACGGGGCTCGTCAAAAGGTGAAATATTGCATTTGTTTAACAACGGAGATGAGGATCTTCAATTAAGAAACAAACAAACAAACAGGGCCAAACCAAAACCCAAAAGGAAATGCCCCACCCACCCCCTCTTATGGTTTTAGAGAGAAAAAAAACTGTGTTCGTTTTCTTTAAGGGCACACTAATAATTATCTAATCAAGTTTTAATTTCTATGGTTGAAAAACGCCCAGAAGCTGCAAGAAATGGTTCTTATAAAGCCTGTGTGAGACTTCCTAGCAAGGATAATTTTTTTTCAGACAAAATAACCATGTATGACAAGTTCTGCAATTATTACCTAAAGGTGTGTTGCTGTGATTGTGCAGCAAAGAGAGGGTATGGAAGTGTAATTTCCAACAGAAGCTAATTTGTTGTTTTGAAAACATTGACTCATTCTGTTTATTGCTTACTGTACTTGTTCCTTTTGAAAATTATTCTGTAATTCAGACTTGGGCACAGAACCAATTGCAGGAGATCCTGTTGAAAAGTGTAGTTAACATGGAGGAGTGTTATGTAGTGAGATTTGTAAAGGGAAGTTATGAATGGACACAAAACGGTGCAAATCATGAAAGTTCAGAACTACAAACCTGATAACAGGGAAGTTCATGCTTTTTCCTACATAGTTGGCCTTTTTGTGTTGTGTGTTTGCCCTAAAGTTGCTGCACTAAGGCACTGGAGAGTTGCTGTGATTTCACTCAAGGCTTTGATGCTAAATTTAATAATAAAAAAGTCTATTTATTTTACTAGAATTTTCATACCTTTTTTGCTTGGTTATTAAACTAGTCGTCAATTTTTGTATGAGAAATGTGACAGTTGCGCAGTGCAGCTGGATAATTCTGTGGTTAAGGGGGTAAAACTTGCAGTGGGCTTATTTTCTAGCACCCCAGCACCTGTGTGCATCAGCTGTGTCCTGTGCTTCATGTCCTTGGTGTGTTATACTTCGAGCAAAGTCTAACAGGTCCTTCCTACCTGTTATTTTCTGATTTCACAAAAGGTAGCAGTGCCCATCGAGGACATGCAGAGGATTCACCTGCGCTTCATGTTCAGGCACAGGTCGACTCAAGAGTGTAAGTAGGGAATTTTTACTGTAGTGAACTTAAATTCACTGGTGAGCAGCCAACTGAGAGCCTTTCTCTGCTTTGCAGCCAAAGATAAAGGAGAAAAGAATTTTGCCATGGCTTACATAAGACTAATGAAGGAGGATGGAACAACCCTGCAGGATGGCATCCATGATCTGTTAGTCCTAAAGGTATTGGCCCAAATTTATTCTTTTTTTTCCCTCACAACGCACCTTTTTTTTTTTCCTTGTTTTTTTTTTTTTTTTTTTTTCACTTTTTTGACTGCTTTGTGTATTTACTTAGTGATACATCGATTTTATTATCCTATCAAAGATAACATATTTTTCCTCTGGAAAAAAAAATGGTGTAACTCCTCCCATGTTCAGTAAATGTTGCTCTGAATTTCAGTTAGAAAGTATTGAAGAGCAATTAGAGATGGTTACTCTTAGAACTTTTTTAACTGATATTTTTGGGTTTGGCCACCTGCACTACAGAGAAAGTTACTTTGAAGCTCAGCACCTGGGTGGGTGCCATTGCTCTTGCTGAAGGGAGGGAATTGTTTGGTTTGTTTGAGATCTTGGTCCCATGAATAATCTGGGAATGCAGTGTTAGGGAATTGGTTGTTTGAAACTGCTCTGTGTAGGGGGTACAAAAGTAAAAGCTTCAGGAGATTGATTTTGGGTGTGGAGAACAGTTTTGACTGGCCCTGGTGGGACACAAGCAGCACCTTTGGCTTTGTGAGCTGAAGCGAGCAAATAGATGTTTCTAGACCTTGGTTTGGGTTCCCCTCCACCTTGGAGAATGGTGTTTAGCAGGAACAGAGAACCAGAAATCACTCCCAATACAGAAGAAACTTCTCAGGGCCCTTTTGAGTCAGCTAGTTTGCTGTAATATCAGTAGCAAGATGCATCCAACTAAATCAAGTTGCCTAGGTAATCCAAAAAAAGATTGATGGCAGTATGTAGTTATTTATCTTCTCTTCATTGAAAATTGATAAATACTGAGACTGGAAGGAAAATAACTATCACATATGACAGGGTGGTTAATGTTGGTTATGAAATTCCACCTAATTCGTTTCTGCATCAGCCCAGTAATTTTTTCTAAAGTGACAGCATGGATGAGAAATGCTAAACAGAGTTGACCTAGTTTATGGTTGTGAAAAATAGACAGATTTTCTGACATATGTTTGCCTATTCTAGTATTAAAAGCAGTAATTGTAAGCTGTAAGTGTTTAAAGCAGTCATACGTCTGTCCTCTCAAAACAAGTCATTTGAAAACTGCCAGTTTTAAAGAGTGTACTTTATTTTTAATGCCTTCAGGCATTGGATCTTTTTGAGAGACTTTTGGATCAAAATTTCAAGTATTTTCCCCATTGTCTGTCTAAATTGTCTCAAAAAAAACGGAAGTCAAGAGTTTCTTTTGGTTCCAGAAATTCTGAGAAGTACTTCTATGGCAAGCTTGATACCATCAGAAATGTTAGTCATTTTTTTCTGGTTTGCTGCATAAGGATTTTGCCTCTTGTCTAAGTCTCTTATAGTCAATTTTTAACTTTACCTCTTGTGTTGATAGGAAGCAGGAACTGTACATCTGTGGTCACTGAATCAGATAAAACCCTAAGGCTTTAAAATAGGTTTCTAGATTTTTGGTTTTGTAACTCCTTGTTTGTGCACAAATGTAGACTAAAGGTCTGCAGTGGAGTCATATCTGTCACGGGCTTGTAGCTTTATCTGACAGCTCAAACTAGTCAGGGAAATTTTCTAGAATAGTTTTGTTAAAGCAAAACTCAGTTCTGCAAACAGTGAGGAACATGATTTTTATTGCCTTGGCCTATTACTTTCCTGTCTGGGGAATAATAAGTTGAGACACAGAAAATATGTGAGGGTTTGTGTCACAGAACTTGATGAAACAGAGGAGGGAAAAATACCTTGTTGGCTCTCTGGTTCTGTACCGTTCATCCTACTGAAAAGCACAAAGAGTGTGATATTTGTCACTTAGTTACTGCAGTGTATTGTCTGATTTATAATTCAATCTTACCATGCCTTAATCTTTTATATTAAAGGTCCAGTCCTCAAGGTGATACTCAATAGTCTATTGTGTTCCATAGGTATTGACATTTCAAGGAGAGATTGGCTCTTGCTTTTGCTCTGCCAGTGATGTCACCCCTCACAGTCCCTCAGTGCACCTTAAAACACAGACCTGTATGATTGCAGGGAAGTATTTTCCCTGCCTGTTCACTGCAGCCTTTTTTTCTGACTAACAGCAGGAGCCTCACTGGGACTTGAGGATCCTTTAGTGAAGTTCACAGAAACAGAGATTTTTGTTTACTCCTCCAGAAAACACCCAATAAGCCTTATTTTAAATCCAGTGGCTTGCAGCACGTAATGGCTGGTATGTTGTTTTTCAGGGGGACAGTAAAAAAATGGAGGATGCTGGTGCTTATCTGACATTACCTTCTACACGTCAGCACGTGGAAAACAAAGGAGCAACCTTGGCCAGGAGCTCGAGTGTGGTGGGGGGGCTCTCGGTGAGCTCCAGGGATGCATTTTACATTTCAACCCTTGTTTGCTCTACCAAGCTGACTCAGAATGGTGGGTATCTTCTAAGCAGGTAGTTTAGAGAGAAGACTTTTGCACCAGTTCATGAATCACTTTCAGTTTAATGCCTGTCCACCTGTTTTCCTTCAGTGGGCCTGCTGGGTCTCTTGAAGTGGCGGATGAAGCCGGAGCTGCTTCAGGAGAACCTGGAGAAGCTGAAGATTGTGGATGGAGAGGAAGTTGTGAAGGTATATCTTTAAACACTTATTCCAGTAACAGTTATTCTCTGTGTCCCTCCATGCCCCGGCCAAGTAAACGGTAAATAGTTTCAAAAAGAAAACGAAACTGGAGGCTCAGTTACAGCAAACGCTGGAAGTGAAAAAGCCTGATGGATACACTTTGGTTTCTGATTGCCATGCAGTTCAGTGCCTTTGGCAGGGAGAGTTTGTGAAGGGCACGAGCAAAGCTTTGCAGTAGAGGGAGCAAAGCTGCAAACACCTGGACAGGATTATTCAGTGCTGTCCAGCTTTTTCCTACTTATTATTCTCAAGTACCTCTGGTACTGGCTATGGGCTGTGGGGATTTGCAAGATTATTACCAAAACTTGTCTGCTTTGACTGGTAATTAATTTATTAGGATGCTTTTCTGCTTTCTGTTATTCAGCTGGAAATTTTGTGCCTGAATGGAAAATTCAATCCCAAGAATATTATTTTTGAACATTGCTGCCTTAGGCAGATACATGTATGTGATGGGACGACTTTTGAACATGTGCAGAAAATTTTATAAATAAACTTGATAGGAGATAAAGGCAATAATGGTAAAAATATTTTCTACAGTCTCTGTTCAGCTGGTTGGTTTTGTCTATCTGAAACATCACAAACAATTCCTACTGCTTTCTTTGTAGTTCTTACTGTTAATTTACGTGTTGATATTAAAACCAAGATGTTTTATGTACCCAGTGAAGCACTTTAATGAGTATAATGTGAAAAAAACTTTGTTAATATTTTGGAAAATGGAAGACACTATTACATTTGTATCCTTAAGTATAAGCATTAGATGCCTCTGGAGAAAAGGAAAGAGAACTTTAAAAAAAAAAAAAAAAAGGGGTAGATTTTTTTTTAACCAAGGATTTGTGTCCCAAGTCACTGGGATACTTTCCTTTGATTTAAAGCAGGCTTTGAATCAGACCACAGAAGCATGAAGAGTTTTTTTTTTTAATCATCATGTATATGTGAAAATAGCAACTACTAATCTGTGTCACTAAGGAAGGAGGAACGCAGTTTTAGAGAGTTATGTCATTTATATAATATTTTTAGCTTTTCCATAAGCTTTGAGCTAAGCATGTATTATTGATTGCTCATGTGTCTGAGGATGTAGGTTCTTAAAATTAAAGAAACTAGAGCCTAAATCCCTGGAAGTGTTTACTGAATTAAAGTGGTGTTTTAGTAAAGGTATTAAAATTCTAATTTGAGAGAAACCAAGTCTACTCTCTGAAAAATGACTTGTGAGGTTTTCAAGTTGAATTGGTCACCAGTTTGTCCTTTCTTGTTGTTCTTCAGTTTCTCCAAGACACGCTGGATGCCCTGTTTAACATCATGATGGAACATTCCCACAGTAATGAGTACGACATCCTTGTCTTTGATGCACTGGTAAGAATCAGCACCAAGGATTTCATTTGTCAAAGTAAAGAACTTTAGAAGTTTGAATGAGCAATCAAGTGGCTCATTTCAGGGAATTAGTCTTTAAATCACTGCAGAGCAGATGGAATATTACTAATTGACTGAAAATCAAGTTTCTTTAAAAACTCTTAAACAGTGAATTATCAGAAATATTTCAGAGGGCTAACATTTACATTTGAAATGTGACTGTAGCTAATTCTGTCCTTGTCTGTTTAGATCTACATCATTGGGCTCATTGCAGACCGTAAGTTCCAGCACTTTAACACTGTTTTGGAAGCCTATATCCAACAGCATTTTAGTGCAACACTGGCATACAAGTAAGTTTGTTTTCCCTTCTTTTTCTTTTTCCTAAACCTCCAACACCACATTAAAGAAAGTAAATCCTGTTTGTGACTTATCTGATGTAATTAATGGTGACTGCTGTTTGGATGTTGCTGTTTGCTTATCTGGAAACGAACCTGCCTCTGAGACACGTGTGATTATAACTGGAATTATTGAACAAATAGCAAGTGATTTGGGGTTAAATGGTTCCTTGGCATTTGTTGGTGAAATGATTCTTTGGCACTGAATTCTGTGGTCTGGATTTTGCTGTGTCTGAGCACTTCACCTGTATCCTGTCAAGTTTATCAGAAGATACTTTAATGCAAAGCCTCTCCCATCATATCCTCGGCCTTGAGCTGAAAAACCTTACATGAGGACTTGAGGATGTTCTTAACCCATTTACAGAGGTTTCCATGTTTTTTTTTTTTAACATCAAGCAAACTCAAGGGGGAAAAAAAATTCTTTGGGAACTGTCAAGTCTTCCTATGCATTTCAATCTGATGTTGCACCAGGAGGGTTTCAGTGCAGTGAAGTGGAATTTTGGTATTTGTTATGTGCTCTGATGTGAAATGGAGTTTTATCATTTGTTACATGGTCATGCCAGTGGGCAGGTAGACATGCTTGTGGTGGGGTTTTTTATGTGTATTTTTTTAATTTTTGGAGCTTCCAGATAATGCCCAGAGAGGAAGACATGGATTCATGGAAGAGGGTAAAAATCATGGAGACATGTTATACAGTAAATTTAATCCTGGACTCCTACTTTGTTTAGAAAAGGGTTTTGCAGATGATTGTAGGATAAAGTGGCTGAATTATGAAGGAAGGGAACATCTTCAGTTAGTGCTGATCTTGGGGAAGTGCTCCAACAGGACGGATGTGGTTTTATAATCTACCTGAAGTTTTGTTCTGGCAGCTTAATGGGGTGGCAGATTGAAGCAGAACTTGAATTTGGGATATGAATAGTGCATGGAAGACTTGAGCTGCAGGTTTGGAATAGCTGAGGATATCTTCGAGTCCTGTGCTGAATTGGCATGTTCTAACTCAACAGCAAATGTCACACAAGTCATGCACTTGGACAGGAATTTGCTGGAGTTGAAAGGCAGCAGAGCAGAGCCAGCCCTTCCTCACATTCCAGGGAAGTTCAAGTTGCATTATTGGGCTCAGAAAGCTCAAGGGCAAACTGCATGTCCTTCTTTAATCCCCTCCCACTCCATACGTAATTAGCACATGTCATTTAATGTGTAGATTAATACTACAGTGAAGGAAGAGCAGGATGGGTACAGAACCTCTCAGAACAGCCTTATTTGCATCAAATATTTCTCAGACTTGCCTGGCTGGGAGTTGCTGCTGATTTAATCAAGGTAGTACAGGAAAAATAATGATGTTTAGGATTGTTCCCCACATCAGGAGTTTTCTTGGCATTATTGGTTCCAAGCACATCATGGAAGATTTACTCTATTTCGAGAAACATTTATTAAATAAACAAGTAGCTGAAGGTGGCCTAATTCCTTGTTAGGAAGGAAATACTGTGTCCCAGACATATTATAACCATATTATGCTATGGTCTGTTGGCCAAAGTGTTGGAATTCTGTATTTATTCAGCTCCTATTTATTCATCCCTTTGTCCTGGCTTTTATGGAGTTCTGGGAGGATTTAACATTGACCACCGAGGGACCTGCAGTCAGCTGCCCCTAAATACAAATAGGATAAACTTGGTTACAGCTCAGAGAAGATATAAAAAGGAGGAAATGGAAAGACACACAATGAATGTAATGCCCAGAAGGCTGAGAGGCTGAAATCACAGTTAGGCTGGGGATATGTATTAGTTGCACAGAGAGAGAGGGAGTTTGGTTTTGTTTGTTTAGGGTAGGGGATAGTGAACTTCCATTTTTGTAGTGGGGGGAAAAAAACCCCCAGTCACCCAAATCTTAGTTCTTACAGCGGCATTAAGGTCAAGATTACATCATTAATGTTGGTTTAATCATTTAAGATGATTCTAGAACTCTAAATTAAGAGCCTTAGTTTCAGGTGAAGTTTTGCATTTTGTGGCAGGTTGTGCGTTGAGCAAAAAGTTGCTTTTGAATACAAAGTACGAAGCGTTTAAATAAAATAAAGAAGCAAATATTACTGTTTGCTGGAATGCTGTAATATTTACATGCAGTTAATTCAGAGCATGCAGTGGTGTTTATTCACTGCTTGGTGGAGGTAGGCAGAAGTAATATATTGTGTTACCTTCTGCATGTTTATTACAAACTTGTATAAAAGTGTTTCCAGGATTGTGTCAAGTCATGCTGCTGTTTGGAGATTTCACATTTCTTTCTTGTTTGTGCAGTTAAGAATTGGCTGTTTACACTGACAGAATTTGTGCAATATAAATGCAAAAATACTTGCAGTGCTTCTTGGGGTGTGTGCTTGACTGAGCATGAACATTTACTTAGAGTGGGCAAACAAGTTAAAGAAGTTAATTTAAAAAAAAATAATAAAAAAGAAAATATTATTTAAAAAATGGTTTTTTAACTTCAGGAAATTAATGACTGTTCTGAAGACATACCTGGATACTTCCAGCAGAGGGGAGCAATGTGAGCCTATCCTAAGAACTCTGAAAGCACTGGAATATGTTTTCAAGTTCATTGTTAGATCAAGGACATTATTTTCACAGTAAGTACCCAGGCTACTGCCATTTAACAAGCTGTCTAATGTCAGAAATAGAAGGAGACCTGAGAAACAGAAAAAGCAGAACTGTTTTTAATTTTACAAATAAAACATAAAACTGGCAAGCTGCCTAAGAGATATTGGCATTGCTGAGATATTTTCTGGAGAGGGAACGTTCACAAATCTGCTTTCTGATGCTCAAGGTAAGTTCCAGAGTTGTATTTAGTAGAAGCAGCAGGTTTCAAAGGGTGATTATTCTTTGTGTCAGGTGGCTTGGCCTAAGACCAGTGGATGGCCAAACGTTGCAACAGATGGCTGGAGGCTGGAGACTCGTCCTTGAGAACACGGTGTTCAGCAGCTCAGGGGGGGCACAGAGCAGTGCCATTTTCTGCAACTGAATTTGGAGTTTCAGATCTCCAGTTAAGGAATTTGCAGGGAGGACTCCCTGGACTGGGTGTGTGTAGCTCAGGCAGACAGAGTAGTGTAGTATTGACAAGTGGTGTTCAGGTTTAGGGAAAAAGGAGGATGGGAGAATGAAGGAGGTGAAAACTGGAAGGAGGAAAACTACACGTCCCCATAATTCACCTGGCCCTTAAGGACTCACCATAAACCACAGACCCCTTTCCTCCCTTCTGCTTCATGTTTTTCCATTTATCCTTAGCTGGTTTTCCCCTCATGTTCATTCTGATGTCCCTTTGCCATGTGGTTTAAGGAATGCAGTGGTAGAAGAGAAGCAGTGGCCAACTCAGGTCTACAGGTAGAGCAAGTGGCTGGATGTTCTGTTTGTGGTTGGCATCCAAAAGAACAGAAAGATGTTCTGTTCTTTTGCTCAGCAGGAACTCTAACACAATTTTTCTTTGTTATTCCATTGCCCATTTCTTTAAAAAAAGAAATCCATGTAGATTTATAGTTTTTTAATACTAAGTCTATTTGATGAATTATTAATTTTTGGTTGAAGTAAGAGTAGATTCAGAAGGTAATTGCTGCTGGTAGATAGTCCCTTAGAAATATCCTTGCCTCTAGGAATTTCCTATTTATAGGTGGGTACAGGTGAACAATGTGTGAAGCTCTGTAAGGAAGGAGATGGTGCTCAAGGGAACAGAACTTGGTTGGCAGTTCAAAAGCTTTATTTTATATTTTTATAAGAGGTGTCATGGCAAAAGGGGACACTTGGAGTCATGGGGAAGGAAGGATTGTGCAGGGGATTCTGGAACATTTCCTCTGTGGCTGAAGGTCAGAAGGCAGGAGTTTGGTTCGGGGACAGCTTCAGTCTCCTTTTTAATCTCTGGTGTACATTGGATAATGTGTCATAAATGAGGTTGTTGCAGCATGTTGCATATTCAGGTGATTAGCTACACGTATCTGCTGCTACTTAACTAGATCTGAAACTCGAAATTCATTGGGCAATTATTATTATTTTAGGCAGTAACAGCTCCTCCAAAAACAACCAGTGACCAGAATCCCCTGGCACTGGATATCCAGCTACAGCTGCTGGCATCCAGCTTTGTCCACTCGATTCCCTGTTGCCAGACTGGTCCTGGAAAAGAAGAAAATACCTAAAAACCTGGAGTCATATATTTTCTTTCCATAAGAAAACTTAGGATTTAGGAAAGTACTTCACTTCCAAAGGTTGGCATTAAGCTTCTTGGAGACATTTTGAATGAAGGTGTTTTGGAGATATTTTGAATGAACAGAGCAGAGACAGATCTTTCAATCGTTCTCTCTTGGTTTGATGGGCTGCTTAAAAAACTGAGATGCCTTTTTGAAAGGTAAGAGACGTTACAAAGCAAAGATTGTGTAGGAAAGAGCTAAATTAATGACATGTAACATTAGACATAAAATGGGAGACTTTTTGTCTCCTTGTCAGGCAGATACATTGAAGTAACCAAGTTCTACTTTAATCTTCATTCGCTGGATGCTATTGAAACTACAGAGATCTAAGGAAAGCAATGTTCTTTTGCCTGCACTCAGCAAGGTTTGCACAACACAGAGTCTGAAAACATCAAGTGTTTGTTTTCCTCCTTTCCTTGGCCTACGGTTGTTTGTGGTGGTAAAATTCATGGACATTGATGGAGTTGTTTCCAAGCAAATGATTGGTTATCTTTCAAAATTTGCTTTCAGAACAAGTGACTTTAATTGCTTTATCTCTGCTGTTCCGTGTGCTGTGTAGATATTGTTCAGTTTGAACACAACTCTGAATTGTTTTCAAAGCCTCTAAAGCATGACCCCTCCCAGATCTGAGCTTCTAGAACTCAGTAAATTTAAATTGAATTGAAATATAACAAAGAACATGCTGTCTGAATAGAAGCTGGGTGATTAGTCTGGAAATAGAATCGTAGCTCTACTTACAGTAAATTTAAAAAGCAGGTTTGAATTTTAAAAAGAGTGTTTCACAGATGATGTGTGATGCTTCTGCCTCCCTCCTTGTCCCTCAGGTTTAGTTAAGGAAACTTTAAATTTCCACTTGCATAAAAAAATATGTTCAAGACACTCCATTTACTTTTGTGGCAACGTTGCGTGGTCAATAAAAGCTGTATCAGTACATTAGCCAAGTAAATTAATGAACATTTAGCCTGAGACATTGTTACATTGTTACAACTTAAATGTACTTTGCTCCCATTGAAAGATAATTTTAAATTATTCCCATATACCACAATCTCTACTGTGGGAGAAAAAACCAGAAATAACCTGACCAAAACCTGAGCTCCTAAAATACCACCTGATAACAAATGAGATGATTTTCTATGTAAGTGTGCTTGTCCTAAGACTTATATATTTCAAGGTGCCTTTCAAATGTGATTTTTCTGTCATTTTTACTCAGCTTTCACACCTCAGTAGGGACATCCCTCAAGCAGAGTGTACTGTATACATGTATTTTTTGTTTCTTCCTCTCCACACAATATTTTGGATGCTGGGAGTTGATTTAGCAGCTTTGATTTTCACTCGTTGTAGCCAAAAACTCTCAATTTACTATTAGTTCTCCTCAACATCCGTTTCACATTGAAAGGGAAAGCACACGACTCTGGACTACAGGACTTTAAAGGGATTTTTCCCTTCTGATGGAACAAACAGAGCAGTGAGGGTACAGCATTTGGTTCACAGTGTCCTCTTCCCATTTCAGGATTCTCTTCTTGCCTTGGCTTTTTTGATTGTATCTTGTTTTCCTTTATCTTTTGACAGCTGTTTCACACAGCTAATTCCACGTGTCACCAGTGGTTTTACTGTTTATTCAGGCAGTGTTTAGTATTGATGGCCAGTATGAACAACACAGGAGAAATAAGCTGAGAGATTCCAGCTTTGGGACAGGGAATGAAGGAATAATGGAGTGAGCTCAACTGAAATGCACTTTTAAACTTTTAAATGTCAAATAGAGACTTTTCTTTTCTTTTTTTATTTTTTTGTTTTCTCCAAACCAGACTAGTTAATGGGACCAGTAAAAATAGCTCTTTGAAAAAGTGGCAATAGCAGCAGAAGACAGAAATAGTGATAATTTGTGAAGAATACTCTGGAGTAGCTCAGTTGCAGAGGGGAAAAATAATTTTTTAATTTTTTTTTATTTTGCATATAAGTCACTTTGAAAGGGAAATGGGTTTTAGAAGCTCGGATCTGGGAGGTGTCTTGCTTTAGAGGCTTCAAAAACAATTCAGAGTCGTTATGTTGTGTTCAGACTGAACTATCTCTACACAATACAGGGAACAACAGGCATAACCCACTGGGGAAATATCTGGACCCAAAACTGGATCCACTCCCCAAATATATATTTCAAGTCAAATCTGTTACATCTAGTATGATGAAACTTTGTGATTCTGAAAGGGTAACCTGCTGCATTTCTCAACAGATTGTATGAAGGCAAAGAACAGACGGAATTTGAAGAATCTATGAGGAGACTCTTTGAATCCATCAACAATCTGATGAAAAGCCAACATAAAACTGCCATTTTGCTGCAGGTTGGTGTGTGCTTGGAAACCAGTTGGGTTTGGGGTTTTTATTTGTGGCCTTTTAATTTTTGTTCTTTTTAAATCGAGGAAAAGGCGCTCTTAGGAAATTTATCCAATATATCTCTTTTGTAATTCCCCTTTATTGAAAGACGAAGTTGTCCAATCAAATTTGAGGCCTAATCTGGAAAGGTCAGGAGGAAATACTTTTGTAGAAATTTTAATAATGTAGTGAGTGACAGAACCAAAACAGAGGTACTGGAATCTGTCGAGGAATCTCATGATTTGAAGCCTCCAGTGGGACCTGAATATTTAATTCTTAAGTTTCTTCAGACAGTCGTGAACATTTTTAGCTTGAAAAGTAAACTTTATCATGTCAGCCTTTTGGATTTAGGTTATTTGAACAACTGAAAATAGGATCAGGGCTTCCCATTGACATCAGTCTTCTTTATTCTGACACTTTGGAATCTGACCTTTGAAAGAAAACTGGAAAAGGAGCTATTAACATCCTTAATATCAAATAATTTGCATGTATTTCTCTAATAAAATAGAGAACTATCAAGGCTCTCTATAGAGTAAAAAGCAGAAGATTTGTTGGGCAGCTGGAATATTAATGCTTCCTACATTCTTTATTATTATTAGGCTTGAATTTTCCTAAATTTCTGTGTTTTGATTCCTTTTGCTATGACTGAGACCAGAAGGGGAACCCAGGGGAAAAGCCTGTCTCGAATAAAACCTCAGGTGCCTGACCTTGAGATCTGTGTTCTCTGACACTCTGCATGGAGTGTGAATGTGCAACTGCAAAAGAGCCAAAACAGTAAATGCTGCTCTAATTGTACAATGCCACGATTACAGCAGTATTTTAAAGGCATTTGAAAATCAATCAAGTACATTCTGTTATTATTTGATGATTCTGTAGAGGCCTTCCTGGGAGTAGTTGGTACAGTGAACGCTGCATCAGAAGCAGGAGGAACTTGGGGAGAACAAAAAGCATCTCTGAAGGAACACTGAAAGAGTTTCTGTAATGGTGTTTGCTCTTCTGGTACTTTTGCTATCAGTGTGTTAACTGAGAATTGGATTTTGGATGATGCTCTTTGGGAGAGCCTGGATCTCCAAGTGGGTGCGTGGGATTGCCCCTCTGTGTTTCCTCTAATGAGCAGGGGAGTTTCTTCCTGAGTGACAAGACGTGGTTGTAGGAAACAGTTTTGCTTCCTTTTACTGCTGCTGGGGCACAGTGATGGGTCTGCAAGTGTGGATGCTGCTTCTGGAATGGCTGGTGGGTGTGTTTTGGAACAGGTGCTGCTGCAATGCCAGTGGCAGGATGGCATTAAGGAATCCTGGCTGTGCTTACCCTCATTTCCATATTTGTCTGTTTAATGTTATTCTGAATATTACACCTGTTTAGCAAAACCATATCTTTGCTGATGCTTATAAGCCTTGAAAATAGAAGTGAGCAGCTCTTAGAAGGACTACAGAAAAGAGATCTGTGCTGATTTAAAGAGCATGTAAGTGTGGCTCAAAGGTAGGCTGGCTATTGAGCAGCTGTGCTCTGCTCAACACCATATTGAAAATTAAGATTTTGGTTTTCTAATGAGTGCTGCCAGTTGTGAAAAATGGGTGCTATTTATTCATGAGCATGAAGCACTACTGGGGTTTTAGGTATCTAAATCTGTACCAGGGACCATAAGTTTGCTTTTTAGCAGGAACATTTTATGGCAGGTGTGAAATACTGTTTATACTGATTATATCCTAACTTTGCTCTTGTTCCCACTCCTGCTGACTCATACAGCTGTGTCTCTGGAAGAAGCCTGCAAAGAGTTTGCTTTACACACAGTAAATAAAACCTACTGCATTAATGTTATGAAATCCCAACAGGAGAGGCGTGGAATGAGAAGTGTCCCATTGTAGTTCAGTGCTGGCAGCTGAAAATGAGTTTATCGGGGGAACAAAAATAAAATAAGGGTCCCCCCACTTCATGATGAGCTCCACAGGCATGTCAGGCACAGCTCTCCCAGCAGACAGTGTGTATTTCTGTGCCTGTTTGGGGGAGAATTCCATTAGGATACTCCAGACTCCTGCTCTGGGAGGTGGATCCGGGCCAGAAAAACTGAGATAATTTCTGGTGAGATGGAAGAGAAAGGAGTAGAAAGAAATTCATAAATCTGCCTCTCTGCCTAAATGCAACACTGATTTCCCTTGGGGAATCTGAGATGACAGTGATAGATGCTGTGGTAGTACAGCTTGAGCTTTGCAGAGTAAGGCCCAGGCAGTTATTCAGTGGCAGCACAGACACACAGGGCTCCAAAGGTGATACAATCCATGTACCCAGAGAGGAGAGTTCAAAGAGTCTGCTGGAAAAAATAGGGGAATAATCAGCATATCAAAACAGCCTTAAATCTGTCACAGTGCAAATTATCACTGATATGAATTAAAGTGGAACGCAGATTGGTAGGACCAGTTGAATGTGTTCAAGCAGATTATGGTCTGGAGATAATCAGGGAAGAAAGTTTTAGGAGCCCTGAAGAAAGTTAAAGTAATTGGGTTTCTCAGGATGTTGAAACTTAAAATGAACTAATTTGCAGAACCTTGGAAAGTGAAGTTTTAACTCTTATTTCATCCTTGGTTGTCCAAAAACTTGTAAGGTTTAACTGTAGAAGATTTAAAGAATGATTTTGAAACCTGAAATGCTAATTAGTCTCTGCTAATTTTTATTTTTATTTTTGTTTAACGTGGAACTCAGTATTTTAGTCAGTAGTAATTTCCCCGTTGTTTTTACTGATAGAATCATACTCAGACTTGTGTTGAATATTAATTCACTCAGGAGAAGATTGTTTATAAAATCTCGTGTTATATGGAACAGCCTAGTCAGTGCCAGAAGCACTTTTTATTCTTTCAATTTAACTTTATCTCCTGAGCGATATCTTACTTCCTAATCTGTTAAATGCTGTATAAGTTTACAAAAAGCTAAAGATCTAATTTTTCAGCCCCTTGTTCTAAAACTGACTGAAGTGAATAAAGGCTTTGACTTATTGTAGTGCCTGAGCCTTGAGGAGGGTAAATCTCTAGTTCTATTTCTCGGTACTGTAAATGTAAGCTTGGAGCAGCTGAAGGCTGAATTGTTAATTTCTTCTTGGTAAATTGGAAATCCATGTTAATCCAAAGGAGATTGGGAGTATTATAAATTCACCAGTACAAGTGTCAGTGTGCATGTGAGGGCTAAAGATTCCTTCTTTTTAAGAGCTTTTCACAGATCTTTCTTGCAATTATTTAAAATAAACATTTCCAAACTTACACTGCCTTTCTGGTGGTAGCAATTCCCAGATACTAGACTTTAACCTTTCTTTAATTTATTTTGGCAGGGATGATGTTACAGCTCTGCTGCATTTATGTTTCTTCTCTGTAGCCATTGCTGATGGATTTTGGTAGTTTTTAGGGATATGTTTTCGTGAAGTCTGTACTTCTGAGGGATGGATGGACTCCTTGAAATCTGGAAATCTGAAAATAACTTTCCAGAACCTGAAAACAGTCTGGTGAAGGAACGATCTGTGGGTGAGAGAGAGTAGGGACTTGTCAGTACCTTATTTCCTTTCCCACAGCACTCAGGGGGGAAAACCCCAACATTTCCAGCAGATGCATTTTGTGCCTGTGCAGATCCCCTCGTATTTCCGGGGAATAAAATCGGGTGCACGATTTTTAAATTTCAGATTAAGCATTTTCAGAAGGTTACACTGTTGGCTCCTGACTTGCAGTCTGTGCCTGTGCCCTTTCAGTGACCAGCCTGTGCTCTCAACCTTAATTTACAAATCAAGCCCCAGCTCCTTTCCCAACTGTTCCGTTCCCCGACTGCCACACCACGTTTGACCTCCAGATGGTCCCATCTGCTGCAAATGTCAGCTCTGCCCAGCCTGCTCCCAGGCACTGATTTGAGAGAGCACAACTCCCAACGCTCCGTGGGATCTCAGAAACCTTGTATGACGTGTTCTCAAGGTTACTGGAACGCAGGGAGAAGAAATTGTGTGCGGCATTGAAAAGAATGAAGGTGATGTGGTATGAAGACGATTCCTTTCTCCTCTCATTCTTCCCACACGGTTTTGACCCACCCATGTCGCTGCAGTAGATTCTAAGAACTTAAATCTGTGCATCTCTGAACAGTTTTTATGAGAGAATAAAGCTGGAAAGGCACTGATGGTGAAGGTTTGTTTGTTGTTTACAATGGGGGCTGGCACAGTAACTTGTTAAAGTTGCCTTGATAGCAAGTAAAATTAGATTAAGAAACAGGGCACCAATGATTTCTTTGAATGTATTTTTCATCTCAGGGGTATTCGAATTTCATGAATATGTATAATGTAACGCTGCAAAAGAGGGCAGCTAAAAATAAGCTTGGGCAGGAGTAAAGGTTAAAATAAATTTAACAGTACATTGTATATGTAAGAAATAATTTTCTGCAGTGCTGTGGGTTTATCTGTATCCTGCTCAAAAAACTAATCTCTTAAGGTCTGAAGAATACAGAACATCTTCTACTGCTGACTAGGAGGGTTTTATGACTTCATTAAGGGCAGTGCTCACTTGTGTCCACAGTGCATCATTTGAAGCAATTATTGCAAATGAAACTTGGGAGTCTGAAATAGTGCAGGGATATACTTGTTATTGTACTTCAGTTGGTGCTGGGGATCTGCAGAGGAGTGGGAGCTGTGTCCTTCCCACTTCCATCCTTGAACAAGTGTGGAACAGGGAATATGAGAAAGGCAGAGCACAACAGATCAAGTGTCTGGAGTGCAGCTTGAAGTATTCCGTGGCCACTGGTGGCCCTATCCCTTATCAAACATCTTTCACAGTAACTGTTAATTGCTGTAAAATGAAATTCAGATGCTGCTGCTGTACAGTGTCTTCAAAAAGTATTCCTGGCTTGAAGAGTGACGAACAGCACACTGCTGAAATAAAAGTGGAGCCAGGATGAGTTTCTAGCTCATCACAGGTATGTGTTTTAAACAGCCCCAGGGTCTCATAGTCTTGTTTAAAAACAAACACAAGCAACCAAAAAAAAAAAAAAAAACCCCAAACAAAAACAAACCAAAGTTTTTCCCCCAAACTTGCTTCAAAAACTAATAATGGCAAAGATTAGTAAAAGATATAATCTCTTTGTTGAAGTGGCAACACCTTTGAAATGCTCCTTTGACCTTTCGAGTGTGGGAAGAGATCTGCAGAGGAATGACTTTATCTGAAGGCATCTTAAGCCAGCACTGAGCCACTTTGAAATCCTGTATACACCCTTGCTGCAGACTAAATTTTTTTTTTTTTGATCAAGATCTTAACAGTTCTTTTTGTTTATTTTTTTTGGCTATTACAGTAGAAGCTCATATAAATAAAATGATATATTTATGGTGTCTGAAAGGTCTAAATGAGAGCCAAAGACAGTAGTGTTCTGTTTATTCTAACTTCCCTGCCCTCAGTAAAGAGATGAAGTTTTTAATAAGAAGCTTGCTGTGTAGAGGTACAGAAAAGTACTGAGCCTGGATCGGCTTCTATCAGATCGGTAATAAAAATTTTCACATCACTGGAACTTGGTTTTCAGTGAAATGTTAGCAGGAATTTACACCCTAAAACTGCACAATGAAGTACTGAAAGATAGACTTTATGGAGATAAACCTTCAGATTCTGAGCCTGCAAATGGCCTGCTGACGTGTTCTCGTCCATGTAAGAACAGTAAAGTGTCTCTTTCTTACCCCTGCCAGGGTAAGGTTTGATTATCCCGCTGCATTGTCAAAATAAACCTCAGAAATTGATAGGAGAAAGTAAACCATCCCAAAGCTTGGCTGCAGATGGCTGGCTGGGGACAAGACACCCCTTCTCTTCTAGGAAGTGTAGGTTTGGGGGGAGTGGATGACTGTTCCTGACTTCTGCCTCCCGAGTGGCACACTCTGGGGTGGAATTGATACAAAGTATGATCAAAGAGCTGCTTTGATCCCTGCTTGCTTTACATATTTGCATCATAACGACACTTTTTTAGTGGCCTGCAAAGAGAATATTGTCTACAAAGACAATCTTTACCCTTCCACTGGTCTGCAGAGAGAGTATGATCCATTTGGTACTGATGTATTTAAGTTCCTCTGCGTATCCTCAGCACGAGGGCCCTCTGTGGTGAAAATGATGTTCAAATGTGATGCAAAATTTCAGTCTGAGGAAAGAAGCCCAAATTTATGAGTGTGTTCTGTGTGGATTTGTTTGTGTGCTCTGGGTTGTTTCTGTGCATGTAATCCTACATTACCATGATCTGTACATCCTTCCATCCCTCCAGGTGGCTGCCTTGAAGTACATCCCGTCGGTTCTTCACGACGTCGAAAAGGTCTTTGATGCCAAGTTGCTGAGGTGAGCAGCTTTTGAACACCTCCCAGATGTCAGCAGTGAATCCTTACTGGTCAGTTAAAACAGCAAAGATCAATTATGTCACTAATCAAGAGAGTGGTAGAACTCTGGGCACACATTTTTGACAAGGAGTTGACACCTGACTGAAATAACCCCAGAATTCATTATGGTGCCCCAATACTTACACATATTTTGGTGAATAACATAAGCAAGTGGAACAATCTATTTTCTTATTTTTCTCTTCTTTCCGCCCCCCCCACTCCCTACAATAAACTCTATTCAAAAAAACCAAATCTGATTCTAGCAGTTTGAAAAAGGATCTTTGTTTGTCAAACCAAGATAAATTACCTCCACCATGCAAAAAAAAAAAAAAAAAAAGGAAAGTAATCAAGTAAATGGAAAGTAGTAAATATCTGTAATCATGGCCAAAATCTACTTCATCTTGATCTTTTTTCTTTTGGAAGTTTTCTTTGTAGCAGGATATTGGTCCTTTGTCAATATTTGTCATATACAAGTAAACATAGGTATTAAAAAGTGATAAATGTTTAGAAATACGTGGCCTTTTGCTCTGCCTCTCTGTCTTTGTTTACACATGATGAATTTGGATTCATCTGCATGATATTTATGGTGCTTTTCCTTTCCATGCAGCCAACTCCTGTATGAATTTTACACTTGCATTCCACCGGTGAAGCTCCAGAAGCAGAAAGTGCAGTCCATGAAGGAAATCGTCCGCAGCAACCTCTTTAAAAAGCAAGGTAAATATAAGATACCTTCAAGGCTTCAAATAAACAGGTGTGAAAGTGTTGATTGGCTTGTGTTTTTTGCAATTCATCGTGTAAATTGAGTAAAATGAGTGCTGAAGGGAGTGTGAATGGCAGGAGTGTGAGCTCTGGAGAGGATCCCTCCCTTCCCACAGGGTGGCTGTTGGGCACAGTGTGGTTGCCAGCCTTGGGCACAGGACAGGTGGGGCTCACAGCAACTCTGAGGGTGGTTTTCCTGTGGGGCAGTGGTTGGGTGGGTGAGTTGTAGGTCCTTTGAACCCGTTTGAAGGTCCATAACGAAACAGGGAAACGAAGTGAAGGCAGCTGTGATTTAAAGCCTGGGGAGAGGACAAAAAAAATCTCATTGTGCTGGGGTATATTCAGCTGCAATGCAGCACTTCCAGTTACAGGAATTATGATGTTTCTTAACCTTCATCAGAACTTCGTGTCTCTCTCCGCTCTCAGGGGTGTTAATGATACTGAAACATCTTTGTCAGCCTCGTGCTTAGTTTTCCTTCATATTCTCACAGAAAGGGAATTTTTGCTGAAGGAATTCTATCAGAGAAGCCAGGTTTTCCATGGCTGACTCCATCCCCAGCGCCAAGGGTTCTGTCTCCTCTCTCATGGCCCTGATGACTTTTTTCTCCCTCAGCATCTCCTTGCTGTGCAGATAAACCTTCAGAACCTGAAAGGCACAGACTGCTCAGATGAATGTTGATGGCTGTGCTGTCAGAGTTTCAGTTTCTGACAACTTACAGATAATATTCCGGGAACTTGACTGTACAACAGTGGGTAGCAAATAGTCCTGAGCATGAGTAGATTGAGAGAGGATGGCTTTGCTCATCTGATTGTGTTGCCAGGAGAGTGATGCAGTTCTAACTAGCCCAGACAGATAAAAACTGCACTTTATTTTTAGACCTGTGTTGTATTCTATTGAGGCTGAAATCTATATTTTAAACTTTAACTACAATCAACTGTATCTGCTGTGTTTTGAGACTAGTATAGATTTTTTGGAATTAAAAAAAAATCAAGAAAATTCTTATTATTTTGACCTATGTTTATGTTAATAGTTTCATGGTCATGAGGTGTGATTTTTTTTTTTTTTTTAACTCTATGCAAGATTCACAGTTGCTTGAATTGGTGAAACTTAAGCAGCTACAGCTGAGGCATCTCCAGACATTGATCCGAGCTATTACAAGCAGATCCCACTAATTAATTTGCAAACAGTTCTAGTTCTGTATTCACAGTTTTCTCTGGTAGTTGGCTGTACTTCAGTTTTACAAGCAGAGTCTGATATATCACTGCACTACCAGTTGCTTTTACTGCTGCTGCTTCAGAGATCAGAAGTGCCAGTCATAGTTTTATCTCCGGTGCTCGTGGTAACATTTAGACCAGAAGGAGAAACATTCTCTCACAAAACTGAAAGACTCTTGGGTTAAAATAATGCACTCTCTGGAACTCTTGAGATTAGAGAACTCAGTCAGTCACCCTGATTGTTGGTAATACTGAGAAACTAAGTGTAAGCCCTAAACCCTTTTTTTTTTGGTTCAGTAATTTTTCTTGTAAGAAACTTGTCTCACTGGAGCACAATTGTTACTGGTTCATGGATCAGGAGGGTTGGTCAGGACAGCAGATCCCCCATGCTTGTATAATGAGGAATAAAACCCTAATAAAGATTCAGAAGGAAAATAGTTGGGCATGCAAGAACTTGTGTGCTCCACAGTTTTATTCACTTGTGTCTTCCTCCTTTCTCCCCTGTCCCTGTGTGGTCCAGAAGACACAAGAGTGGGGTTCTGGATTCCCAAAAAGCTTCCATTATATTCTGCTTGGTGTGGTGCTGGTTCCATGTGTTTAACAAGCCTTTGCTTTAGCTGTGGTCTGTTAATGCAAAATACTCTGTAAAGCTTTTACTGCCTGCAGATAAATAATAATAATAGATTGCTGGCTGCTTGTAAATGCAGCTTGTCTGATGTCTTGAAATATATAGCTGGTGTCTCGTGGAAAATGTCTGCCTCAGAATACATTGTGAATTCTAAAAAGGGTACATGTGGTTTGTTTCTGCATTTTTTTTAGGGAATAATGAATAAGAAATTTTGCAAAGAGGATTTTTGAATTCTGGGGACCTTTCATAAAACCAATAAATGGTGGGTTTTGCCTACTGCTGACCAGATAATTAATACATTTTAGTTTTCCCCAGACAGGTAGTTAGTGGGTTCATTTAGACTTGAATTTGTAGATTAAAAAATTGTGTTGTCCAAAACCTCTCTGCTATTTTTTGCTCACATCAGACACTTGACAGCAAACCCAAGCAGCTGAGAGCATGAAGGCAGCATTTCCCACCCAACCCATGTGCCAGCCCAGCTGCTTCCCTCTGTATCCTGGATATCTGAGTAGTCACTGATCCAAACTTGCACTAATAATGGATAGTTAAAGTGTATCAATTTGATAACATGGCGAGATTAACAGCTTGTTCCTATGCTTGTGGTGATTACATATGCAAGATGTTTTTAAATGTAATACTTGCTATAAAATTATATTATAGGACTTAGATGTTCTTTTTGGAGGAGCCTGGGGAAACAGATTCTTTTTTTTAATGTATTAGTTTGAAACAGGAGAAGTCCTCTGAAGCAGTTGTCCAAAACAGAGAAATCAAGTCCAAGTCATTTTAAAATAAAGCTAAAACATGCCCAGTTGGTTTCAGCTTTGTTGTGACATGTTGTTTTACCGATATCATGGCTTATGTCACGGTGCTGTTAACCAGAGAGCATTCTTGATAACCAGAAAATATTCAGGTAAAGATTTTGTACTTCAGTATTTTGATGAAGTGACAGAATAAATCAGCTTCCTTTTGTCACCTTGGGGTTTAGAATTGCTGGTATTTACAGTTTAAAATGCCTGAACCTGGAGTTTCCCTTTTTATTATTTTTTTCCTGTACTGAGGGGGGCACACATACCCTTCCACCATTCTCAATGCAACCCAGTCAGGTCAAGCAGACTCTTGCAAATATATTTTCCCTTTCCTGGGATCATTCCATGAAGTTGTCATTCCTGTAACACAGCCTGGCCAGCTGAAAATGTTAATATTGCCTTGATGGTGTCACCCAAATATCTGTTAAGCCAGTTAATAATGAAATTTCTGGTTTTGGCAGTGATTTTCATACCTTTCCTTTCACCCAACCTGCCCCTTCCTTGCTAATGGCAGAAAATCATCCTCATAACAATTGCAGGGTGGTTTTTATCTGACTAATATTGCTTGATTATCTGCATTCATGTTTTTGTTTTCAGCCTTTGGGTTGTAATTCCCTGAAAGGGAAAGTCCACAACGTGCTGAAGCGCAGGCACTGAGGAATGTGAAAAGACCAATATTCAATTAAATATCTTCAATATTACAATGGTGTGAAAATGTTCCTCTCCTGTGCTATTGTAATACTGTGCACAGTAAATAGCAAACAAATCCTTTTTTTATTATTATTATTTTTACATTGCTGTGGTTTACAATAGAAAATTCCAAAGATGCTTTTTTTGCTCTGTGTTTAATATAATTGATTTTAAAATTAATTGCATAAAGAACCAAGTGTGTGTAGGATGTGGATGGGACCTGATTCATTAGTGCACTCAATGAGCTGGAAGGTGATTTACAGGAGTGAGAGCACATGTAGTCTATCACAGAACAGGATCCAGAGTGATAATTAAGGTGAGATTGCCAACAGTATCGTTAACTAAAGTTCACATTTATCTGGAACAGGTAGTATTTTTTTCTGCCATGAATATGGAATATATTTAACTACATTGCTAATTACAGTCAAGTCTATTAATTGGTGCCTGTTTCAGATTATCCATTTTTCCTTCAGATTTTTAGTATTTAGTCTCTTTCAGTGGAGTTCATTACAATTCCAGTTCAATTAATTCCCATCCATTCCCAGTGGTATTGTCTTAATAATTCTGTTGGATTCCATATACTGGCATTTCTATCCTTTGACCCGTTGATATTCACAGACTTGTGAAAACATGGAAAGCTGCTTTCAAAAAATAGTTTAAAAAAAAAAAGCAGCCAGTGACATTTGTCTTTATTAAATAAGTTACACGTGAACCTGAAGTTAGAAAGCTTGGGGGCAAGCTGAGTTTATTGGTGTGCATTCCCAGGTTTTCACTGTAGACTCATGGAATAGAGTGATTTCATCAGACAGGCTCCAGGGTCCTGCTGCTGTGATTGATCTGCAGAGGCCCCACAGCACTTCCAGAAGCCTTTAAATTACGTTGCCAGGTTTTTTTGTCGAGGCATTGATTTCTTGTTCCCACTCTGTAACTGTAACACAGCTCAGAGAGGTTCTGGTAGTTCAGGTGTTTGAGTGGCTGAGTGGAGGAAGATGAATGTTTTTGCTGTTTGGGCACTTTCCCCATAACATTTAGGAACGTTCTAACAGGATGTGTGAGCACAGGAAGAGACTTTTATGCAGTTTTGTCTTAAGACTATTACGTCCTTTTTGGTCAGAGGACAAGAAATCTTCATTTTTGACACTTTTCTTTTAGATTACTCGAGGGTTTTTTTTTTATTTTAAAATCCCAGAGGGCAAGAAATGGTTTTCTTGTCCTGTACAAGCACCCCTAATGGGATCTGAGAGTCTCATTTATTATGTAAGAAACTACCTCCTGTCATAAATCTTCCCCTTTTTATAGTGCTATATCATGGGTTATTCTCTCCCTCTTCTGAAGAAGTTTGTTAGAATTGCTTAATTTCTTCGTGAAACACTTTGAGGCATCACTGTTGTTGGCTTGGTTTGTTTGTTTTATGAAGCCTATTGCCAAAATTCCCTCACCTCCCTCCCTTTTTGAGAGATCAACAAATCAAGATATAGCTATTTACAGATCACAGGGAGAATTTATTGTGCTTAGTCTTGCTGATTTTAAAACATTTGGAGGTAGATGCTCGTTCTGAGCTGGCCATGAAATATTCACTGACACGACACTGAAAGCCAGCCTTGGGAGAACTGTTTTTTATGGGTGTGAAATGAATCTAAAACGCTCCCACCCCTGACAAAATGTGCATTATTGACACTGCTGCTTTTGACTTGGTGGTCCCCTCCCAATGAGGGGTTTGTGCTGCAGGAGAGCACTGAGAGATCTGCTCAGAGAACAGAAAACTCTAAGTAGGTCACGCAGATGGTCACGGGGCAGGGGTGGGAATTGAGTTGCAGTGTCTTGGCTGAAGATGCAGGTCCTGTCTCTGGGCACAGCCATGGCATGTCCAGCATATGCAAACCACTCGCTGGCTTTGGAAGAGCAGCAGCAGCAGACATATGTCAGCACCAGGGGTTAATTTGCCGCATGCCATGAGGAATGCTGAGGCTACGGGGTTTTATTTCCATCACTCTTCGTATCGTGCTGTTGTTTAAACGAGATTGGTGCTTGCACGCATCAAAATGAGACTGATTCCTTAACACTCGTGCCTACATTACTGAGTGTTACCTGTGAAATACTTTATTTATTTAATTTAACTACCTAAAAATTACTGGGACTTTCTGTGCTGACCTAGTGTATCATTCTTACCTTCAGGACTGTTAAGAAAAAAAAAAATATGTAAAAAAAAGAAATCCAAGGAGCCCTAATTTCTGATTAAACATCTTTCAGTTTAATTATTCTGGCCAGATTTGAGTTATAAATATTGATTTAACTATTATAATCTTAAGGTTTATTTGTATAAGTTCTTAAGCCAAAGTTTTTTTGTTTCTGACAGGTTTTTTTCTTTGATTTTTCTTCCTCCACTCTTTTGAGCACAACTCCTCAACATTTTAGAGTGTTTGAGCATAGGAGATTGTTAATGCATGTTATTGTTAATGACTCCCCTGGTTTTAGCTCCTGGGAAAAAATTGGAATTACCCACTGTTCATAAATTCCTTTGAAATAGTTCTCTATAGACACACAGGTTTTTTCTGTGGATTCAGTCTTGATTTTTGTATTTAGCTATTTTATTTGTTGGCTTTCTTTTCAAGGGTAGATTGCCTTTAAACCATCACTTCAAATCCTGTATTCATTTTTTGCCGGTTTTATTCCTGCAATATTTTGATATGGATAGGGATGGCACAGGCATATCTGTAGGTTTCTATCTGCATACATTTGTGATGAACATATGTAGATTAAAGCCATTATTTCTGTTTATGGAGGAGGAAGTGACATGCTCATATTGTTTTTGGCAACTTTTTGTTAGACTTGACCCATTAGGGCATTTTTTTAGTTATATTTTTAAGAAAACTTGTTACATGGAGGGAAATCTAAATCAAAGTAGGTGAACTAGTTTACCAACAAACTTCTAAAAGTATGTGTAAAACTTGGTTTACAAATACTTCAAGTAGAAAAGGCAGAACAAAGACATATTCCAGCAGCTGATAGGACACATACTGTGTGTGAATTAACTGAAACGTGGAAGCTCGCAAGTTGGAATTCATCAATATTCATAGAAACATGGAATGGCCTGGCTTGGAAGGGACCCTGAAGATGTGAGTGTGCCAGGGAGGATGTGCTGACAAGCCTGTGTTCCAGGCTGGCAACTGCAATGCCTGCAAGCTGGAAAAGGCAGCGAGTGCTGAGAAGGCTGTTCTGGCTCCAGCAGTGGCAGTGCTGGGAATGCTGGCTGCCTTGGAGTACCTGGCAGCACTCAGCTCCCATGAGAAACTTGGAGATAAACCCAGCCCCTGGCCTCAAGGTGTTCCCAGAGCTGTGCCTGGTGGCAGTGAGGTGCTGTGAGTGTCAGTGCTGGATCTGTGTCTGGCCTCGGCTGCCGATCGATCAACAGCCAGCAAAGTGGGGTGTGTTTCTCCTTCCTGCATGTTGGAAGTAGATTCCAGGAGGCCCAAAGGATCTGCATCTGGCAGTGCTGCCAGAGCCTGTAGGTGATCTTTGGTACCTTCCATTTCTGAGGCTCTGATCTAAACTGTGAAATTGGAATTTAGATTTAGCAGCGGATTAAAGATACCCAATTTTAAATTCGTCACTTTTGGGCTCCCAGCAAAGAGTTAAATGGCAAATAATGAAGAGGGAAGACTTGTAACAGAAAGATCACTGCAGCTGTGAACAGATGTCCTTTGTGAAGAAGCTCAGTGCTTTAATTGAGCACTGACTGCCATCAGAAGTCTCTCCTCATTGAAAGAATGTTGTTCACTGGCTTTATTTTTAAGGCTTTGTTCTAAATCTGTGATCAGATGACACCTATGTCCTTATTAAATTGGCATGCCAGCTTTTAAGTGGGCATGAAGCCATCCTAACAGATGGATATGACTACGGGCAAGCCAGGGAATCAAGAGTAGTGTTTCCTAAGGGAGACAAAAGTGATGTTAAATCTTTATTACCATTTTGGCTGCACACACGAAGCAGTCAGGAATGAAGCCTGTCTGTGTTTTTTGCTGAAGGAGACCCAAATGTCTTTTTAATGACATTATTGCATTAATGACTTAAGAGTGTGAATCTCACAGACCTGGTACATCAGAAATCATTAGATATCCCCTGAAGGAGAATCATGTGAATAGAGGGGTTAAAAAACCCCACACAAACCCAAAATAAAAAATATATAAATGCTTAACCTAAGAGAATGAATCTACCTGTCCTTATTGGGGAAGGTGCTGTTGGGGAATTTATCCCAGAAATGTGTTGGAATTGGGGTTGATAAATATGTATAATAGTATATCTTATGACAGACCTTGATGAAGGAAATGCAAGGTGCTCAAACTGTATGCTGATGCTTTAGGTGTTCAAATAGTTTGGGGCCACTAGAATTAAAAAAGCCAGTCAGAAATGTTGGGTTTTTTCATGCTTTTGAACATTAAGGGAGAATAATTTGGCAATGCTCTCACATCATTTATCAAGCAGTAAAGAAAGCAGCAAGTACTTAAATATGCATCTGACCCCCTCCATGTCTTGAGCTTCCCTGGGGTGGGGGAGGTGATGTGGAGATGAGAATTGCTTAATCACAGACTTATTGAATTGTTCAGTTGGAAAAGACCCTCAGGATTGAGTCCAGCTGTAAACCTCACCCTCCAAGTGTGCCACTAACCATGTCCCTGAGTGCCACATCCACCTGTCTTTTAAACACCTCTGGGAATGGGGACTCCACCACTGCCCTGGGCAGCTGTGCCAGTGCCTGACAACCCCTGAGACAGTTTCTGCTTGTCTTAGTGATTGCTCCTTGAGAGAAGAGAGCAACACCCACCTCCCTCCCTACAGCACAGGGGGACGGTCACAGCCCTGCTCCTGCTGCCACCTCTTCCTGATCCAACCAGGTGCCATTTGCCTTCTTCCCTACCTGGCTCGTGTCCAGCCGCTGTCACCAGCACTCGCAAGTCCTTTCTCTGCCTAGCAGTTTTCCAGACACTCTACCCCAAGCCTGGAGCACAGGACATGGCACTTCACCTCGATGAGCCTCTTCCAATTGGCCTCAACCCATCAATCCAGCCTGTCCAGAGCCTTCCTGCCCTCAGGCAGATCAGCATTCCTGCCCAATTTAGTGTTGCCTGCAGATTGCTGAGGGTGCATTCAGTGATGAATCTAGATCATCCAATACTGCAACGTCAAATTTTACTTTGACTTCCATGATTTTCCTAACTGTTTTTTCCCAAGTCAGTGTATTGCTGATGCTCAAATAAGCACTTGGCTCATTCTGCTTGCTTAACTTGTGCAATGATAGCTTAGTGTTATCTGGAATTTATGCACTGATTCAATAAACTTTTCTTTGTCCCAGTATGGATTTCATATTTTGCACAATGTTCTATTGAAATAATTTTAGCTGAAGTTTCAAAGGTGCAAAGGTATGACTACAGGTTTATGTTTGCTCTAGTCCACCTGCAAGGTCAGGCTGAGACCAGAGCTTGATATTGGTAAATATATAGACACCACTATAAATATATGTATAGATAATATAGATACTGCTATAAATACTGGTCTTTTTCAGTTGCTTTGATTGTACATTTTCTTCAGAACCTCTTGGAATTATTGCATCCTCACATGGGATGACTTTAACTGGCAGGGATCTTATAAAACCTAATTAATTTTCCCCTTCTTCTATTTATGAAGTGTCCTAGAAGTACCTTACAAAATAAAGTAGTTCTCCTGTGTTAACTAACCAGCTGAGTTTATCTAGCAGCCAGTCACAAAATAGTCATATAGCTTGGTGTTAACCAAGTGATTTAACAACAACAACAAAAAGCAGAATTTGATTACTAAAATATATTGATCTTTATCGTATTATTATCAATGGCAGGTTAACAAGCTAAGGATAGTTAAGCAGCCTCTGAATTTCCACTCAGCTTGACATTTCAACATTGTTCACAGCTGAAAATGCACCGTAAATAATTGACCAGCTGCATATGTTAAGTCCTTTGAATAGATTCTGTATGTATCCAATATGGATCAAATTTTAATTTATATTGCCAAGTACAACTGGGAGTACTGAAGCTTGCAGAGTAATTAGCTTTTAAAACTGGAGGAAATCAATTGTGCCTTCTGCCTCAGCTGTTCCCTCAGCACAATGGGAAAATCTGGTCTGTGCAAGAAGGCCAGCTTTCCCCTGTTTAAGGAGTGTGGAAGGGCTTTATGCAGAAGATAAATTATATCGAAAACCTAATTCTTTCACCAAAATACATTGGGGGGGGTGGTTAATGAGTTATAGACAACAGCAGGCACTTTATATTTTATATTATTTTGGTGGGAAGCTTTAAGAGGCCTCTGACCCCTGGTATGGAGAAGTTTTATATTCAGAGAAGTTTTCTCCCACTCCTCTTTAAGGTGTGTCCAGCACAACTTGTAACTCATGATCTCTTCTCTGCTTCCTGAATATTGATCAGATGAGTATCACTGGCATATGAAGTGAGGTGGAATTTAGTGCTTAATATACCCAGAATACCCACCTTGGAAACCTCATTTTTTCTTTTCTGTATGAGTCTAAATTTAAAATGGACTGTAGCTAAAATACAGGATTTCTCTTGATCAATGACTTTGCTCAGTCTACTCTCTTCCTTTGCTTTTGAAATAAAGCTCATTAAGTATAGGGTTTTATTATCCAGTCGCTTCCTGTATCTTTAAAAGCTATCCCAAGGGAATTTTTATATTTGCTAGCTGTCAGACAGTTCAAAGGGACATCTTAACAGCTTGGAAATTTAGCTGGATATTATTTTGGAGGAGTGAGAGCAGTAAGTATGTTTATCCTGGCAGATGTGAAACCGCTAAGTGCATATAACATTCCATTCTCTTTGTGAGAGGTGAAGAGTGGCTGAGATGTCACATAATTTGATGTGGCTTTGAACTTTGCTGTGAAGAACAGGCCTGTTAGCATAGCACACCCTTACTGATGTTTTTTTGAAGTGGAAATGTGTCCAAGGGCACTATTTTCAAGAATGGTGGTCACAGCGAAAGGGTTGCCAGCTAAATTTCTGACACGCTGTTGGTTTGGAATCTGAATTCCTACACATCACTGCAGATTAGTTAAAGGCTGAGTGTGTTGGATTCCTCATGTTGGATTTACGTGTAGCTGTTACTGTGCCTGTTGCAGATTGCTGCAGTAATAGTTGTGCAGCCTTATAAAAAGCGTCGTTTATCCACAGCAGGTTTAGAGTAGAGAATCTGTGACACAAAATGCTGCCTTGTATAGACACAGATGTAACTGCAGACAGGTTTGTTTGGTTAGTGCATGAGTTTAGGCTGTGATAATTCAGCATATCTTGCACACAGTCAGAGACTCTGGAAAGGAACCCAGGGATGGGGGTGTCAGAAAAGAGGAGTCATACTGCATGTGTATTTTCCTGGAGGTTTAATATATGTGAAACAGTTTTTATGCCTCTCTAGTGAGGCTGTGTGAGTGCTATGGATTAAGATGACAAGAAGTAGGTTTCTCCTATCTGTCTTTAGAGTAATGAGTTTGATATCATCTCTTCTGGTAGAGCAAACCTTGATGTTGGAGTCTATGGATAAAAAAAATGACAAGCCCTAAAAATGTCATGATTTACGTATACAGACATATATGTAGAGAGGCATTTTTGTTCCCAGCATCTTGACAGTCACTATTCATTATCCAGAGATTCAAAATCTCACAGTCTCCTTTAAATTTCTTGCTGTGTCATGGCTATGAGCAGTTGGCTACCACGTTCTGCTCCAGTTGGGTCTTGAAAACCTCCCAGGATATACAGGTTGTGCAACTTGTTGGTTCTGCAGCTTGACTGTCCTTGTAAGGAAGAATTTTTTCTTTACATTCAGCCTGAGCTGCTTGTTTGGGTTGTGAGTCCATCTTTTTATTTCATCCAACCCACTTTAAAATGTGTTAAATGTTTGCCATCTTTCAGTAACAGACTAATACACTTGGGGTCTTTCTCCTAACAGACACGAAATGGAATTTGCTTAGCAAATGTTATACCCAAAATTTATCCTAAATATCTTTGGGGTGGTCAGAATCTTGAAGTGATGACACTGGGAACTGTTTCCCCCCTGAATAACCCTAGACTGTGGAAGGACAATTTCCACAGGCTGCAGTGAAAACAGAACTAAAGTTTGTTTCCAGCTTTTTCAAAAGCAGGCAGGTAATTATCTAATGTATAACTTGTAGTTATTTGTTGCCTGAATATGCAAACCCTTTGTTAAAAAAAGTGCTATCACATTTCAGCATGTTTATAAGGTATTACATGTAACTTTTAACATTGCTAATGATGTTTCTTTGGTTTAGTTTTTGCTCAACGAGCTAATAGCACTGCAACTATTGCATTTACAATTAGGTGTTAGAAGTGGCTCATATGAGCAAATTAAGAAAGAATCAGAGGGGTATCTGTGGGCTGCATTAGGTGCAGGAAGTGTCTGTGTGCAGAAATAGTCACATAAAGGAACTGTAAGTCGTGTGAAATTCATTTTTATGCTGCTCTTCAAACAGTTCTTGTGTTGATCTGTGTTCTGTAGCTGCTGTTTTACAAGTGAGTTTGTAATTTAGTCTTTGAATAAGATTTGTCTCGTAGCTTGGAATAATGCTGTAGAAATCATTACCAAGAGTAGAGATAATTTCTGAGGCAAGAGATGATGCTGCTCCTTAGATGTGATTAAAAGCTCCTGGCCTCATGTGGCTTGGAGCTGTTACTTGAAATAAGAATAATCTGCAAGGACAGCTTCCCTTGCTTCATCTGCAAAATTCAGACATTTATAATCTACTTTCCATTATTTTCCTTTCTTTCTTACCCTCCTCTCTTCCTGTACCAGCACCCTTGTTCTGGGGGGATTCTGAGCCCCTGGCTTGTTTTAAATCACATTGCATAAAGTTTCACCTCCTCTCACTCTGCACTTGTTTATCAACTATCACTGTATGTGCAGGTAGAGGTGCTTTAAATCATTTTTTGAAAAGAAAAATAAAAAGCCACATTTTCAGTTCTGTTTGCAGCAATTATAAGGCTTTTTAGTTTAGTCCTATTATTTTATTTTTTTTTTCAGAAACTGTGACGTGCGGTATTGATATGAAATAATATCCAATTGGTGATATAATTATTTTCCCTAAGACAGACAGACAAGGATTTTTAGCACTAAGGAATTAGTGGAGTAGAAATCCGTAAGACCTTCAGCTCACTGATTGTGATGGGAATGCTTCTGGAGTTTTAAATAAATACTGCTCTGAGGTGGAGCCTTTGAAGGCACATTTAGCTCTGTTTTATACTCAGGTTATTTTTTCGTAAATGTAACAAATCTTTAAAGCATCTACTCAGCATTATTCACAATGTTGTGTTGTAGTCTCTGTGATTATATAGCACTGTAGAGTAAATTGATACTTAAATCACTCAGTGACGTGTATCAATTAAATCAGAAATCTGCTGTATTTTTTTATCCCTAGACAGACATTGCCTTCATTACATTTATTTCACATTTGTGTATCTTGTCCTGCTGACATTTCCTATGAGCACCTCAGTCTTTAAAAGTCAATCTATATGTGGGATTGGAATGTAGCTTAATATTTGTCAGCTTCCTTAAATTTAAAAAAGGATGAATTCATGCACAGCTTTTGCTCTCAGGTTTGGTGGGCCTTTCATTAAAGTCTTTTCCTTGTCTACATTCTTTTATAAGCCTTTAGAAGGTGTTTTTCAAAATGATGGACACACAACAGCTCTGTTGCTGTTTGTGTCTTATTTTTGGAAAGAACAATTAGTATTTTTCTTACATTAAAACCCTGTCACTACTTAAGCACAGCCTATTTCCAGGTGCTTTGTGTATGAGTGAATAATTTGCCCCCAAGTGTTCGAGATAAGCTCAACAGCCTTCAGAATTTAACTGAAACAGAGTAACTTCATCAGGAAGTTGGGGGAGATCAGCAGTTGGAAGGGACTGTACTTGTTAAAGCGTATTGAGTTTTGCTGTTTGAAGGAAGGCTTATTTGCAATATTTGATTTATAGTTGTTCTTAAGGTAATTTGCTTGCTTTCAGGATGCAGGGACATTCTGCTCCCTGTGATTACAAAAGAGCTGAAGGAATTACTGGAACAGAAGGACGATCAGCAGCTCCAAGTCCAAGAGAAGAAGCACTGTGTGGAATTACTCAACAGTATCCTGGAGGTTCTGAGCTCTCAAGACCCTGTGAGTATTGATGATGATGGAGATGGCCCAAGCCTGTAGTAAGCCTGAGCTGATTAGGTGCTAAATTATTGATGATGATTAATCTCATTTAAATTTTTAATACAAGTCAGTGGCAAATTGAACTTTCCTCCTATTTTTCATAAACTTAAATTAAAGGGCAGTTGAGGTTTGAAAGGTGAAGTGCTGAAATCTGAGCAACCCTATCGAGCTGAAGATGTCCCTGCTCATCACAGAGGGTTGGATGAGGTGACCTTTCAAGGTCCCTTCTGGCCCAAACTATTTGATGATTCTGTGATTATTCTAATTGTTCAGAAGAAATTTCAAATATCACTGTGTTTCTTTTGGAAAAAACCCTTGTGGTTTCTGAAACAAAGGCTTTTCTATGTATAAATGTTGTAGCTATGAGTCCCACTTCCAACACTGTCTGGGTAAAGCAGAGTATTTTTTACTATATTACACTTGGAGTTTGTAGTTTCTTTCTCAGGCTCCTGAAATTTGGGGGCACTGCAGAAACTGTGGTCTGGGTTGTTACTTTTTTCTCGTTTCACAGAATGTTGAATTGATTTTTCAGTCCCTCACCTTTTAATGAGCAGCAGGTTATTCAGTGAAGTTTCTCAATAATTTGAGGGATTTGTTCTGAGAAAACCTAATAATTATTAGACTGGGAAAGTTGTAACTTCTGTTGACTATCTGCTGATTTTTCCTGAACTCTACTTTTCTGATACACACATTCACACTCTGCAGACTTTGGATAAAGGCAAGTTGTCATTTCAGTAGTTTTTCACTGTGGATCCTGGGTCATTTCCTGGTTATGAAATCATTACAGCAATTTTCTTGCTTTCATCTGTTTGCACAGGGAAATCTTTCCATGTGTACTGTGAGCTGTTTTCCTCATTGTTTTAGATGTAAGCACTTGAGGAGGGATCAGCACAAGGTGTGATACTAAAGAGGTATCAAAGAACATTTGAATATATAAAGAACATTTGGATTTGCAATGGGATTCTTCAGAGAAATGCTGGGAAAATGGTAGGGCAAAAATTGAAGTTATCAGCTCATCAGGTTGCAATGTAAAGCAACCAGTTTTGTTACTGTGTCCTTTAAAAGGCAAAACAGCCATGAAGGAAGATGGAGTAATACTTTCTACATATGTACCACATAAATTAAGTTTATTTTCTAACTTAACAGTTGCTGCCTATAGTAACAGCAGCTGACTCAAGGAAGACTCATTAGGGCCTACTGACAATATGGGTTTGTAGCTCATGTTGGTGTAAGTGAGAACATTGGGCAGGACAGCAGAGGAATTGCTGAGGAGTTACAACACACACATTTAAAAACCCCCAAATACATTGACACTTGTTCAAACAGTTCAGTAGTTTCTTCTAAAGAAGGTAAACTGGAGGTTCACTGTTTGGGTGGCAGTTACCAACTCGTTGTGTAAATACTGATGGATTTTTGATACAAGGAGAAAAGTCCCTTGGAGTCCCTTTAGACCCTCCCTGGAGTCAAAATCCAGCATTGGTGCCAGGATATGCCAAGCCCTCTGGAGGCATCGTATTCCTGAGTGTAAGAAACATTCTAGAACAGTTGGGACAGCAATGAAAGAACCAGATGCTTCTGCTGCAAAAAGAGCATACTCTGTCATGCCTTCTGGCAGTACAATTGCTGATCAGAGACAATATGGATTTTGGAATATGTTAAAGTAAATATCATTATATGTGAGAGTGGTGTGTGTAACCACAACAGTGAATGTTTGACCATCATCAGCAGTTTTTCCCCTCCTTGACAGAGAATCTATGGGTCATGGTCTCGTTTTTTAGCTGAATGCTGATCCTGCTTTTGAGATGACACATCTGAAGGAGGAAAAACAGAGCAAAGGGAGGGAACACCTTCAGCACAGCAATATCTGGGGCATCACACAGTCATTTGTCTGTAAGAGCCAGGGCAGAGTTCTCTGGAGTGTAACTTTCCAGCTCGTTTCAGGGCTGTGCTTTGTTACCTGTAGGCAAATGGGAAAGGTTCATTTTATGGTCAGGTTATTGTTCAGGCAGTGTCCTTCAGAATGCCTTTATTCAGCGTGATCCAGATAGAGAGAAATGTTTTGGCAATTAACCAAATTTTTTCATATGAGACTGCACTTCAACCTTGAGAGGAATGTAATTTTCTATTCCACAACTCATTTCCTGTAGGTCTCAGCCTCTTCCTAGGAAAATGAATGATTTGACCTGCTGGGAGGGGAAACTTCAGGTTTTGGTAGCAGAGTCACTTTACAATATTGATAACAACAACACCTTGTCCTTACTTCTTCTGCTGTTCCAATCTCAGCAGGGAACTGAGATTTTGGATTTTTGTTTTAGGAATCTGATTTTGGATCAGTATTTGAAACTTTCTGTCAACTCAACTTTGATACTTTTGTGTTTAATTTATTCTGTGAAAATGCCCAGAAATAGAATATATGCAAAGCCCAGGGAGGAAGCAGCAGTAGTTGTTTTGTGTTCCACGTGATCAAAATTTATACTGTGAGGTGATCTTTGAAGCTGTTACATGCTTTTTGAAGAATGCATCTCCTCTATCAAAGAAAAAGAGATTTTTCATGTTACCAGCTCTGCTCAATTGTTTCGCCTCACGTCGTTTGGCGGGTGGGAACTTGTGAACCATCAGACTCTTGTGTTCAAACACTGTTTTCCTCAGCTGCTGCCTGGCTGCTCTTTCTGCAGGTAGCAAGGATGTTGTTTAAAAACATTGCTTTGTGTTAAGGACTTTATTTATATGAATAGACAGTCGTTGTTGGGCACCTCAGTGTGACATTGTGTTTGATTTTTAATTTCCTTTACAGCAAACAACTTTTGGATATGGATGGCATTGTTTTGGCTGAATGGTGTCTGGAATTAGCTTTGTAGCTTGAGACTGTGCTTTGAGCACCTGTAAAATACAGTTAAATCTCAGAACTGCAGTTAAGTCACTGATAAAGGCTGGGGTGAAATCAGTGACTTTTTATTTCTGTTTTAGTTCAAACCTCTTCCTATTTCCCTCTTTACAACTTTGATATGTGCAATATGACTTCCTAAGGTGACTTTGTCTCTGATCTGACATGCCTCCTGTAGTTTAATACTTACTGGATCAGAACAAGTTCTTATTTATAGTGCTTACACAATGAAATGTAACAGTAAATGCTTTCTCTTGGAATCTAAAGTAAAATCTTGATTGACACTGTAAGTGCAAGAGACACGAACCTTCTCCTGTTCTGTGCACCATATCAGTAACTGGCAGCTATTGCATTTTAAGCTGTATAACAAACAAGCCTGGAAGCCTTTCAGAATGGTACAGAAAATTTTAAATCTTTGCCCAACTTATGGCAGATCTTAAAACTTTAGCAAAAGAGAATTTCAAAGGAGTGTAGTCAGGGAAAACCTGCATATTCTTTTAGGGCCAGTTACCTTAAGGTCTTCTGCAGACACTTTTCAGTCACAACAATGCATGATTATGAATTATGGTTAAAAAAATCCTTATCCTTTTATGTGTCCCTTTATCTGTACATGA
Source organism: Empidonax traillii (assembly GCF_003031625.1). Lineage (NCBI taxonomy): Eukaryota > Metazoa > Chordata > Aves > Passeriformes > Tyrannidae > Empidonax > Empidonax traillii. Next base: position 1,110,588 of record NW_020955435.1, on the reverse strand, counting down.
GTCAGAGAGGGAACATGAAGGTGCAGACCTGGGTGCACCAGGGAGTGAACACACTGGATCTGGTCGTTATGGAGTTATTTTCCTCCCTGGCAGCCCACACAGTGTTGTGTTTTAGATTTGTGACCAAAACAGTGCTGATGATGGAGCACATAAGATTTTAGTTATTGCTGAGCAGTGCCTGCACAGGGTCAGGGCTTTGTTTCTCCTCTGCCCCATGTAGGGAGCAGGGCAGAGCTGTTAAGGGTTTGGGAGAGGACACAGCTGGGACAGCTGGAATGGATTGACTGAAGAGGAGTCTCCAAGTGGCTTCTCGAGCACAGGTTGTGTAATATTGCAGTTCCAAAGGAGCCATTCCCTTACTCCTTGTGTGCCACTGTCCAAATAAAAGAACCCTCCATCGGCGTCTGAAGGGCATGTTTGACTCTGAGACAATGGAATTGCTCTTATTTTTGTCCCAGCCCTGTTAGAAGCTTAAACAGAAGATGAAAGCTAAATCAAACAACAGCTATTACCCTGCACAGATATTTTTTTTTTTTTTAAAAAGAGTGAAATTATTTGTTTTGGATTTTCTATTAACTGTGTGTACCAGTGTGTGCCATCCAGCCCACCAATGGATCTGTTTGAGCTCTGTGGGAACACTCCCCACTGCTGACGTGGGTGAGCTCTGATTGTTCCATGCCTTGGTCACTCAGCAAACCCTTTTCAGCAGGGAAGACAAGCACACATTTTTGATGGCCATACTTCATTAAATGGAATAATACAACTCCTGTGTTCCAAGGGAACATTTATATATGGTACAAGTTGTTAATTAACTTCTGCAAAAAAGTTATGTTTAATCAAATGACCTGAAGCCAGTTGATGGTGGGTTTTCCTGTGTCATCTTTGTGAAGGGAAATATGATCTAAGAGGGCTCATGTTGCAGTGGGTTGTTAGATTTTTCTCTGAAGCTAGAAACTGGAAGATAAAAGCTGAAATCTTGTGCAGAGACAATGTGTGAAAACACTTTTTGTTAATTTAGGAATGTCAGTATTGAATGTCTAATTATTTCTCAGCTTTTCAAGAAGAAAGGGAGTCTCAGTTTCACAAAGAAACCATTTTAATTCATTTGCTAATGTTTCTCTGCAAAATTCAAAGGTCTGGCAGAAAATAACCTCTCCATGCTTGAGCATATCTAATAGTTTCTTAGGAGAGGTGTGTTATGTGCTGGATGTGAATTCAGAGTAGATCTCCTCTTGAATAATGAAATCATGGCTAAATGTTCAAACCCATTATGTGATGGCCTGAACTGTTACTATTAATGGTGTAGCACACACTGAAATGTGGCAGTGAAGTTAGATTGTATGGCCCCTCATCTTTGAATTTTAAAATTTAAAAAAAAAAAAAAAGGAAACCAATGAACAAATTAATCCTCTGTGCAAAGCATTGCTAAACAGTTTATAAGTTTTGGCTGTTGAATTTTTTTCTGAAATTTTAAGGAAGAAAACAATCACAAATTATTCTGGGAATACTTTTTTCACTTATAGAATATAATAACTTCTGAAATGCTGTGACAGCTGAGAAGATCATTTAAGCTTTTGTGTGTTATAGTCAGAGGACACAACAGGACTAAATGTAATAGTAAATGAACTTCCAAATGTAAGGAAGGTCCCTGTTGTAAACTGTGGTGGCCTGATCCAGGTTAATCAGAACAGAAGAAAAAAGGGAGAAAACATTGGATGTCTCAGAGGAAAAACAGTCAGAAGCTGTTTCTCCTGAGGTGTTATTGGACCTCAGAGACCTAAAACATTAAGAACTCCCCGTGGCTTCTGTGACTGTGGTGTTCTTTCCAAACTGTTCCTGACATTAAAAAGGTGCCTTGTTGGTATCAGCTAATTAGCTTTTTCTGTTAGAAGTTTGTTTAGACTTTTTCTTTCTTTGTTGCAGTCTGGTTTCCCAAGCTGTGTAGTGATCAGAGTAAAGACAGTAAAACTGGTGAATATAAAGTTATTGCCATTTGCTCAGTGTTTTAAAATAAATAATCGAAAATCTTCTGGGCAACAAGAGCAGTACTTGGGCAGTGGGGCTGATCAGCTTGTGCCCTCCCAGAGCTGCAGGGTTAAATGAAGATGACTTCGTTCTTTAAAACTGTATCCTTTACGACTGCAAGAATATTCCTGAGCTCCAGACTGCCCTGAGGGCATTGACAATCGGCTTTAATTAACTGTTACCAGGGTGTTGCTGTTGAGTTACAGACTATTCACTTGCTGGGGGAACACGAGTCCCCTGAGTGAGGGATGGGAAGTGACTGCTGGAAGCAAAAAGCAGTTGTGGAGTAGATGAGGCTGAAATTGGACTGTGTCCCCTTGGAATGAGAATTCCACTGAAATGGCTTCAACTAAGGAGCAGTGTGAGCAGGAAGAATTAGTGTTGCTCTTGCAGTAGGGTTGTTATCTTACACAGCTTGAACTGTCAACATGGAATTATTTGGTTTCTTCTTACTTTTGCAGGAGAAATGGTTTTAATACCAAAATTCTGTTGTTTTTTTTTCATTTACAGGCTTCAACTTATCACCATATCCAAGAAATAATGGTGCAGTTGTTACGTACAGTGAACAGAACTGTTATTACAATGGGGCGAGATCCCTTAATTGTGAGTAATATTTTAATGTATTTCCAATGTTTTGAAACTCATCTTATAGTTATCCTGAAAAGAAAAAAAAAAAAAAAAAGTAAATATAGCATTTTTGGAGTCCTTGTTTCTGAACTTTTCAATTTTAATTTCAGATGAAAGGTCTCAAGCTTTACTCTGCTTTCACTCAGCTGTGCCACTGTAGTGTCTTTTGCAGTGTAGTTGTGAGATTTGGATGTTCTTTAAAAGAACAAATGGTAAGTCTGAAGTTAGTTGATATTTGCAAAAAGAAAAAATACATAGAGAACAGTGTTTCCACTAACCTAAATTGAACTTGTCTGAGTAAAACTTAAAAAACCAAATCAAAACAAAAAAGCTGTTCTGAATAACTTATAGGAATAACTGGCAGGTGGAAAAGCCCCTGGAGCTCTGCTGGCACAGAGCACACACCTGAGACTTTTTGGGGGACATTCCACAGTTTAAGAGTTACATTCAAGGACAGATTCTGCAATTTATTTAGATGTAAATACATATTTCATGAGGGCTTCTCTAGATTTAGACTATTTGTGAGAAGGCAAGGGAGCTGTGTCCATCAGGAATTCTGGAGCCTGCCCTTCAGCCTGTGCTGATGGGAAGATGGATGTTAACTGTTTGTCTTTAAGGATTTACAAGATTCCGCAGAATCCATGAGCATCATTGACTTGTTTGCTTTGGCCATGAGGGTACACTGCATGTCTTTCAAACCGTGCTGCGTTTCCCTGGTTATTTCTGTTGGAAAACCAAAATACTAGTTTTAGATCATTGCCAGCCAGAGCACGAGTCCCCTAATGATTAGTCTCCTAATAATTGAGCTCTGCAAAGGAAATATTTGCCAGTGATTGCTTCAAACTCCCTGCTGGTCCCTCTGCAAGTCTCAGAATTGTGTCAGCTGTCTATCAGAACTTGGCCTGTCATTGTTTGTGTGTAACCCTTGGGCGTTTATCCGTGGTCACAACGGGAAATGGTTTGGAATGAAGACCAGTGAACCTTTCAGTTCCCTGCAGTGTTTGCAGAGGTTTTCTGTGTCACAAGGAAATCATGATCTGAGTGTCATGGATGATTTAATCAGTCTATTAGGGAGTATTTCTGGATCCCATAAACACCACATGAAGAAGCAAAACAAGAGCTGTGGTGATCCTGCATAAAAGATCCTTCTCATTAAGAAACAAGCTGGTTGCAGTAAATTGAAATGGCTTGGAAAATCTGTTTCTTTTTTTTTTTTTTTTTCTCTCTCATCTACTGTAATTTCTTCAGCTGTTTTAACCTAAAAAGAACAAATTCAATGTGACTTTTGAAATGCAGCTTTCTGAATGCTAATTATACTCATAAGCACCTATGCATGTGTGTTTATTGGGCATTTTAGAGGTTTTTCACGGCAGAATTCCAATAAATTACTGAGTTTCCTACAGCTGAGGCAACACCTCTCAACAGAGTAGTCTTTCACATGTGAAGAAATTGCTTGTAGTTAACAAAATAGTCTTTTGAATTCAGAAAGAATTGGCAAAATAAGGTGGGGTTTTTTTTCATGCTCTGTGTACTGGCTTTAGTTCCCTGGCTTAATTTTCAGGTTTGCTTTAAAACATCTTGAAAGGGTCAAACTTGCTGAAGGCCTGAATGGTTAATTTTTAAAAAATGAAGCAGATGGTCAGGAATTTTGTCCTGCAGAGTGTTTAGGTGAGCTCAAGTTGCTGCAAGAATGGTGAACTTTGCAGGTACAGGTGGGACACATGGAATATCTGCAGTCAGAGTGTGCAGCTGATGTTATTCAGGTATCAGAGATCTCAAAGGGGAATAAATCTGTTACTTCCAGGAGAACAGAAGGTTACTCTTTAGATTCTTAAATCTGTTACTAGATTTCTGAATACTGCAAGTATTTCTATTATCTTCTGCCATGTGATTTTCTAGAATTTGAAAATAGTGTGGAAAGCAGTGCTAATGTTATAATGATAAAAACTATGGTTACAATATACAAGACCTGTAATTCCTTGCAAGTTTAAATGCCTTGCACTGGATGGATGATTGGATTTCATTCACCTGTGGTTGTTTTTACTTTCTGGCAGGGGTAAGAATTTTCATATCCAGGTGTCCTTTCCACAATCTTCTCCTTGTTGGCAGAGAAGGCATTAAAAGGATTTCTGGTTACAGTTCCCTGATCTTTTCTTGCTGCTGATGCCAGTTGGAGGGAAAGGGAAGGTGCTGCCTGTCACATGTTCGTGGAGTTACTGGGAGGAGTTGGGCTCAGAAGGAAACAATCCCTTCAGGAGAAGGTGGTGGTGGTGGAACAGTAATTTGGCTTTTTGCAGCTGCTGCAGAGAAGATTTACTTAAATGCCATTCTTGCCTTCACTGTGCTGCTTTAGCAGCTGGAGGCTTTAACAGCTTGGTTGCTTTCACACTTAAAAATCTATAAAACCTGAACTCTCTCTAGTTGTAGAAGCGCTTCTGAACTTGTGAAAAGAGGCAAGTTTATTGTCTGAAACTGGGTATTCAGCTTCATCTTGAATATCTCAGGAAATTTAGACTTCTGGTTAAAGATGTGATGCAGTGAAGTCCTACTGCAGGAATTATGGAAGTAAAACATAAAAGCACAGAGAACACAATACTTGTTTTCAGTCTTGGCTTGATTAGGTAAACAGAAATATCATAAATCCACCATTTTCAACTTAAAGGTTTCCTTTAGTACCCTCAAACTCGATTCTGCTCGCAGTGTCAGTTTATCATGGTGAAATGGGTGTAGCCACGCCACACAGAGAAGTTTTCAGACAATATTTATACACACATAAAGGCTTTACCAAATAGAAAATGGCATGCTCTGTTAAGCAAAGCTACTCTAGAGCTTTCTCTGTGGGGAAATAATGACCAGAGGAACTCTTTGGAGAGCTGCTGTGGCTGGACAATCCCATATATTCAAATATACTCATGGTCTAGCTAAAAGCTACAGATGTGTTGTTCAGTATTCCAGTTTAAATCCTTGTTCTACCTGGAAAAGCTGCAGAATGATTATATAAATGCCTACTAGTTTTCCATTCATTTTTCTTTTTCCAGAGGACAGCTGTTCACCTCCTTTGTAACCGAAACGTTGTTTATTATTAATTGGCTCCTGAAACCTCATAAAAGCATCTCATTTTATTGCAAAAGATAACATCACATTAAAGGGCCTAAAAATATACAAAACATACATTAGAGGATAAATTTCCCTTGGAAGATGGTTTGTATCTTAGCTGGCAGGACTACTGAGTATTGTGGCTTTTTTAAAAAAGAGCTATAGGGCACAAAACTGCCAGAAGCCCTACATGAACTGCTGTTATATGATAGAAAAATCAGTATTTTATCCATACATTCTTAATTTTTAGAGAAAGTAAGGTTGACTCCATAAAACAACCATTTCAAACACAGTAAGTTTGGAATACACCGTGTTCTGTGCAATGTTTTATAAATAGCATATTACAGTTGTCATTGAAATACATTTTTCTCAGAAACCCCACAGTATTTTTTACTTATTTTGTTGCTAGGATATACAAATTTCCATGTTAAATCAAAGCAAACCAGTAACCAAGCATTATCTTTGTGCTGATGGATCTTGGCTGATGCATCCATGACACATCCCCACTGTTACCTTTTAGTGTGACAAATAGTCTTTTGTTCCAATGTTCCCTTTAAAGTTTTATGCAGAAAGCCTTTTGTGTGTGACAGACTGGGGATAATAACTCCTGGCATTTAGTAGGTGTGGTTTGATTGTGAAAACACGATGCTTTTTCTTTTGTAGGGATAATTTACTTCCGTGGTACTTTTACTTTATTTTCAGTGGAACTATTGTGGGATTCCATAAAAATGCCTATTAGGTTTCAATTAGTTTTTCTTTTTTTTTCCAAAGAACAGCCGTTCACTTCCTTTGTAATCTAAATGTTGTTTATTATTAATTGACTCCTGAAACCTGATAAAAATATCTCATGGTAGTCAGAGCCTCGAGAAAAGGAATGAGGGAGCTCTGTCTGTGTTTTAAATAACTCCTGAGTGTAGATCTAACACATATTCCAGAATTTGACTGTTGCTGCTACTGCTGACAAAAACAAAAAACAAAAAAAAAATAAACAAACAAAAAAACCGAAGTTCTTGAAACAGAGAATTCCAGGCCAACCTTTCTGAAGGAGAGTGCTTTAGCAGCACTGGAAAACAGATGTCTTGGAGGGGCTGAGTTTGAAAGCTGAAGGCAGAGAGACAAATGACTGTTCTGGTGTGGCAGCAGTGGGAGCTGAGGGTCAGCTCCCTGGGTACCCGGAGTGCTGCCCTCCCACTGTGTGTGCAGATGGCACAAAGGGAATTTCAGATCCATCTCAGGCTCCACTGAGGGACGGGGAACTGAAAAACAACCACCTTGGGAACCTGGAAAACAGCCGCTCGTTTTGACGGGGAGATTAAGGATTAAAAATCACCCACAGCTCTGGAGTCCCTCACGCTCAGACATTAAAATATAAACCCTGTAAGCATTTATATCAGTATAGTTCAGTTTTTCAGGAGCACTGATGCCTGTTCAGGTCCTAAGGAAGATTTAGAGCCTTACTTGCAACTTTCTTTGGGGAGACTTTCTTAAACTGAAGTTCCTGCGTGGTTTTCCTGACCCCAGGAATTGATTGGTGCTCCGTGGTGAACCAAAGTGCTGTGGTTTGTTTAAATCAAATCATCTGGATCCTTTGAAGATACACTGAAGGCATCATATGCATTATGTGTGCAAACCCAAAATCAAATAGCTGAAAAGGAGCTTTTTTATTTTTTTTTTGTACTTACTAACCAAAAGAAAGACAAAAAGACTGTTTTCATAGAATAAATTATTAAAAATCAGTTCACTGCAGAAAAAACCTTCTGGTTTAGCTAGTGTTACACCTGTTGGTACTGCTTATTATACCTTTACCACAGAGAATATTAGTCTTAAAGTGCTATTTTAATACACAAGAATAACTTAGACACTGATAAATCCTTCATTATATCAATTATAGAGTACTTGAGTAACATAATGATGTGTTCTGATGCAGTAATTTAATTCTAACCTGTGTTGTACCCACAACCTATTAGTGAAGAGCTTTTCTGTCTCACTAAATTGGTGTTTTTTGCTGGTAAAAATTAATTTCCTTCTGAAAAATCTCTACAATCATGATAATTTTGTGCTTGTCATTTATGTACTCACTGAACTTAACATGGAATTGTTTCTTAGAAGTGTCACTTCCCTCAAATTTTGTTAAATTAAGCCATGACATATTGCATACTTTCTTCTAAAAGACTAGTTCTATTAAAAAAAAAAAATAATTAATTCTTCCAGACAAAATTCTTCTGTGCAAAATTGTTTTTAATGTGTTTTCAAATGTGTAATTAACCCTAAGAATTCAAGGAACACGGAAGTGTACAAAAAAAATGTACAGACATTTTAAATTAACATTGCACAATCGATACAGCATGACTTAGAAAAATAGGATGCAGGGGTTAATCTATGGAACACCCTGAACCAGGGTCACTAAGAAAAGGTCTGCAGTACATTCCACTCAACTTGCTTTGGGAAACCTTTTTCCCCTTTGCCCCTCCCCCCCAGATGAAAGGTGGCCACGTTTTTCCATGAGTAAAATAATAGGATAATCAGCCCTAAATTAGGTTCCATTGGCATTCCCTGTGCTGGCTGGCAAATCCATTATTTTTGGAGGAAAGAAGTCACTGCATTGACACTTGATAAAATCTTTTCGGTGTATCTAATTTTTTTCTGTAATGCAGAGAAGTTCACTAAATATCATTTTCATGTCCAATTTTGTATTGTGTGTCAACTCACACCTTAAGGCCGAAAAAACCACAGCTTGGGGTATTTTAATATAGTGATGCAGTCTTAAATGGACAGATTGGGCAGATGATTTAGTAAGAGAGGAGCCAAAATAGTGATTCCTCTTTATCCAGCAATTGTGTGATGACATCTGAGGGGTTGTGTCCAGTTTTTAGGCTTCCAGGTAGAGGAGAGACATCAAATTACTGGAGGTAAAACAGCCAAGCTGCCCCTGGGCTGCAGCAGGAGCACGAGCAGAGAGGCAGTGAAAATTGGGTTGGGTCAATCTTTAGGAGGTGAAGACTTAGGAGAGAGGGCTTGTTATCCATCCAGCTCTTCCTGAAGGTGCATTTGGACACAGCAAGGTGTAAAGGGCACAGGTTAAAATAAGTGAGATTCAGATCAGATGTTGGGAATCAAAACTGGAGCAGCCCCTCCCGAGGAGTCTGGGGTTCTTTTCTTTGCAGAGACTGAAAACTCAAATTCGCTTAATCTGACCTTGCTTGAGGAGGGGGTTGTAAGACCAGGGTTACCATGATCTTCCCTTGTTTTATGATTCCCCTGTTATTTCCAGAGAAATCTCTTGAATGGCTGGAACTTCTAAATGGAGGCTTTTCGTAATGAACAAATAAAAGGGCAGAGTAAAACTTACACCAAAATTCCTTTTTTTGATGTTGTTCAATATTAGATGAACGACAGCAACAAAAACATTTCAGTGGGGAAGTGGAACAATTATAATTATCTCCTTTGAGGAGAGAGTTGTATGAACAGCATAGGTTTCCCTGAATTTGTTCTTGATGGTGTGGTTTGTTCAAAGATCAGTGAAGTTCTTGCATTTTAGTCCATGTTGTTTATAAACAGGAAATGAATGCTGTGTGACATGCTTAGCTTCATCTACCATGGTTGTTATGTTTTTGTTTTTTTTTAAGTAGAGATTTGAACCTTGCTATTTTTGGAAAGTTGAAAAAAAGGTCTTTAGAAAGCATATGAAAGTGTCCTTGGAAAAAAAATGAGAGCTTCCTTCTGAAAGAAACAATTTCTCTTTTGAAAATAGCATCTTCATGCACCTTTATTCAGTGAGATGATTAAATTCAATTATTTTGATTTTTTTCAGATACCCTAATTAAACATTCTTTACCTTTGTGGCTTTGTAACAGCACATTTCAGGCCTGTGCTCCCGAGCTCTTTCTGTTCTAGTGTCTTTTGAAATGTAAAAGGAGGCAGAAGGAAGTCAAATCCACCAGAAGCATTTTCTTTTCATCTTTTTTGTTTTCCTCCTTAACTCCTTTTTCTCTGGAGCTGGAGGATCAGGTGGTGGCTTCTGAGGTGAAGCTGAAGCTGAATCTTGCTCTGCATTATCCAGTGTTTTCAAAATCTGGTGAAATCTTCCTTCTTGTTGTCTGAAGTCATATTCTACACTATGGAAAAATGAAGAGATTGAAGCTAGTAAGAGAGAAATCCCCTCTTTAAAAAACACCTGGAAGGGATGTTTGTCTCATCAGAATAATTTGGCATTATTCAGTAACAGAACCTGGTGAACACACAAGGGTATTTTGGTTTCTACTTTGACAATAAATTAATTTACTAATTTTTTTTTCCGTGGGAAAGCTTTTACTTTAAATGACGTAAGAACTCCAGCATTTTGCCCAGAACAATGGGAGAAAAATTAAGGGAGAAAAACCAGAAATGTACCAGAATGACCTTTCGATGCATTTTACTCAGAGGTCAGGTTTTGATACCACAATCTAACAGTCATATCCTTGGAATTAATTAAAAACTCTCACATGCTTAACTGTGTTAAATGTGAATGTCTCCCACTAGGAGACAGGCTAGGAGCAAAAATGTATGAAAGTGAGCCAATATGTAAGTCTTTGAGGTAAGTGCTGTTAGTTAACGGGAAAATAGAACTCATTTTCTCCACTGAAACCCCAATTATTATTAATGTCAAATGAGAGCCAAGATGTTAATTAGATAACAGCAGATGAGTGCATAGAAATCAATGGAAGGTTAAAAGAGTCACTGTGGACAGTGACTAAGCAGGATTCTCTGTATTTTCTTTATTTCAATCATCTTTTCTGGCCAGAAGAGTATCAGGGTTGTAGCAGCTCTGTGTGTTGGGGAGGTTTTAGGAGGCAGGGGGAGAGTAGAAAGGGGGTATTTTTCATAATCCAAGCACAACCTGAGGATTTTTGAGATGTCCCTTCAAGGTCCTGAATTGATTTTGGCACTGATTAGAAGAAATCTGTAAAGCTAGTAAATATGTATATCCTAAACACATTGTATTTTTATGTCTATAGAAATCCATGAAAATTGTTAAATAATACTTTAAGCTTAACTAGGAGCTTGTTTCCTTATAATTCACGTGTCTTGGGGTTTTTAATGAAATAATACAACTCAGCTGGTAAAAAGCAAGCAGTAGGATTATTCTGATTTAGAAAAGCTGGAGAAGGATCTCTGAACAAGAAGCAAGACATAACAAATATAAAAGAGGTAGAAGGAAGTGATATAAAATCAGTGTCTCTGGCATTTTATCAGCTTATTGCTAAAGCTGCAACTTAATACTTTTCAGTAGGCAAGAATACTAAATGTTGGGTTTCTAGCACATGTAAAGGTAGTATCTGCTCCTAGTCCTGTTTTCTGCCCTTCTTCAGAGTTTTTAATTTAATGTTGGAGAGATCATCTCCAGAGGCAAGAGGTCAATTCAGTCTTCATTTAATCCTGTCCGTGATATGCCCAGATAAATGTTTGTATTTGCTACTTGCATTTGTTTATTATAAACAAGCATTTGTGTTACATGATCTAGATTGAAAATCCCGAGTCTGGAATCCCTGCTGGGGAGTTAATAAAGCCAAATATACAGGCACTGTTAGGCAGAAAAGCTCTTTATTACTTTACTGATCAGTGTAATCCACACTGGGATTTCTACGAGATTAGTGCATTGTTTGACTCAGGGACTGCTTGAAATGCGTGTGATAAAGATGGTTCAGTGACAGCAACCCCACATCCTGCATCACTGATGAGCTGGGTTCTTTAGGAGCAGGAAAACTGGGAGCAAGTTAAAACATTTGAGTCTCTAATTAATGGAAACAGGGGTGCTGTGTTAGGGGGAAAATACTCGCACAGACCTTTAGGCTACATAAAATATAAAAAAAAAATTACATGGATTTGTCTAGAGCAAAGACTGATAACAATTTCATTTGGAATGTTGTCTAACTTCAAATGTTAGTCACTCAGACTACTTTTTTCATAACCTCATCTTGTGGAACATCTCTGTAAAGTGAAAACTGTTCTTCCTGCTCTGTCTCCTGTTTCCCTCTTTAAACTAGAAAAACTAGAACCTTTTTAGAGCAACCATGTTCTCTACATGTTCTACTAATCCTTGCACTGTAAAACCTTCAGGCACCACTGTCATTACAAACTGCCTAGGAAATCAAAAAAGCACATCAGTGTTTTCTTATTTCCCTCGTCCTTTTCTTTGGGTAATTGTGATGCTTGTTCAGGACCTTTCCTGCACTGAAACTTAAAACCAGAAGGTAACCATCACGGTTTGTTCTTCAACCTGTGGTAAAGGGTAGTTTGTACATAATTTCTAGAGAGTGATCTATTTGTGTCTAGCCCAATAAAATACCCAGAGATTGTTTGTTAAGAGATGAGGACCAAGTAAAGGAAACCTGTTTTGTCTTGGATCTTCCTTTTCATACAGACCCAGTGTGTGCTCTGGGATAAGTTGTGTAACTTCCAGAGTACCCCGTGGGCTGTGAAGAAGATGAACAGCTCTGTCTGAGAGGAGTTGAGGTGTTTAATTTGTGACATCTTTGGGATTTCATTGCCAGAGGTTTAGGACATGAGTACCTGGCTGAGTTGTGTGTTGAACAACAGGTTCCAGTGCTATGTTCAGTTTATTAAATTCCTGAGCAAATTTGGCTTGTGTAGAAGATGTGGTGTGAAAAAAACCTTCCATGTGGGTATTTTCTATTCCTTATATCCCTTAAAAAAAAATTAAAGTCATATTGCTTGCAAACTGGCAAAGATAATGGCCTGCCATGTTCTTTGAAATTAAGGAAAAGGTTTCAACCGAAAAGAGAAATTTTCACCATTTATTTTTGTAAATATAATCAAGTAACCCAAGATTTGTTTTCTCTGCCTCATAAACGAGGTTGAAGAGATGAGATAGTGTTTATAAATTGGAGGAAACTTTATAAAATCCCTTGCTGAGTGGACGAACCACATGCAGAGTACAACCTGCTGGCTTTGGGTGGATGGCTGGGGAACTGGAGGCTCTTCCAGCCTGTTTGTACAGACATGGTGTTTGAAACATGTACAGCTTCCAGGACACAGTGCTGCAAAGTTTTCTGGTCAAATTGCACTTCCTTAAGTGAATAACAAAAGTTACAGAAGCGAGAAATGTGGGAGTTTAATTTTGGTGAACATGAACTGTAGCTGTAGCTCACTGGCATTTGGAGAACTGTTTATCTTTTCCAAGATCTAAATGTATTACAGAAATCCCAGCTTTAAGAATGCAGCACACAGAGGAGTTTCATCTTCAGAAATGGCATCAGAGGTTTTCAAAGCCTAAGTAAGAACTCTGTGAAACCTTGGTGGCGAGTTTCTATTTGAATCCTCAGCCAACACCACCATCAATTGTTTTCTGCTTGGGAAACAAAAGGAAACGCCTCATTCACACCACTTGGTGTTCTGTTAAAAACTGGATTAGTCACAGCTGAGACATTTTACAGTTGTGAGCAAAACATTGTGTTTTACAACTGGGGGGATATCCAGCCCATGCAGGACTGTGGGAAGGAGGGCAGTACCTGTAGATGATGCAGGCGGTGTTCTGGCAGGTGCTGCAGTTGTTCAGGTCTTGGCCAGTGTGGTAGAAGTTCCTCCTGTAACAGAGAGCAGCTGGTGTAAAGTGTGTTTATAGATACAGTAACACATCTTTGAATCTTTTACCAACAAAAATCCGCCACTTCCATAATCCTTACTAAAAATTCTAGTGTAGAATTCTAAGTTAGAAGGTGGCTTTAAAAAACACAAACCCTGTGATTCTTGTCTCGCATCTTTCCCACGTTGCTCTGTTGGGATTGTGGTTGTTGGTTCTTGCAGGAATATTTGTTATGAAAACACTTTTAGACATGCAACTATTTCTTACAAGCCCGCTTTAAGGTGTTTAAAATCTGATCTTTGCCCTTCTGCTTTCCAGTCTTTCCTTTTCTTGTGTTTCCTTACTTGAGTATAACCAAGTCAGATTTCTACTGCTCACAGCATATAAATTTGGAGTGCTGAGAACAAAAAAAAAAGGGATTTTTATACTTAACAGCAACTAGAGCTGAATTATTTTTATCATACTGGTTTTTACCAAACTGTTAGAAACAGTTCAAAACTGGTGGTTCATTAAGTCTGAAGGATGAGTAACTCATATTTAACAAGTTTTATTTGGATTAGGGGAGAACAGTTGGTACCAAAATAAGTTCCTGATTGTTTTGGAATTAAAGTGGAAGTTCTTCATGTGCAACTATCCAAGTACTTGGAATTTTAAATGTCACTGCTGGAAGATTCTGGGAAGATGGATTGAAGCTTCTCATTGAATCCCAGTGTCAAACTTCAAGGTATTTGACAAAATTTTTCTTTTGAACCCTGTGGAAACTGAACAGAAATGGATTACAAATATTGCTGGATAATCTGGCCGTGCTTCCCAGCAAATTAATCTTTGCTACGGTCGGATTTGCAAATGGAAACGTGGATTTGTAATTGGAACTTGTGCAGTCTCTCATCCAGGACTGCGTGCAGGGGAGAAGGAGTGAGGATTCTTTCCTGTCATTTCTGAAGGAAGCACATTCCAGGTGGTAGCTGGGTGAAGAATACAACAGAGAAGTGATTGCTTAAGCTGGACATAGGCTTGGATCCCTGCCTTAAATCTTGCCTCTTAGCTGAACTTTAGGGTTCTGGGATGCTATAAATGTTTTATTTTGCATTTTTTCTCTCAGTATTCGATTTTGTCTGTTGTTAGAAAGTTGTTGGTAGAAAATGATATGGAACAAGCTTCAGAGAGAGGATAGCTGGAGCTGAGCTGCCTGGGAAAAGATTTTATATGGAATAACAATTTCTCTGAGCCCAGTGGAAGCTAATAGAAGTGTTTTCACTTCAACAGCCAGATGGACATTACTGGTTAATGCTTACAGATAAAAAAGATAATCTATGTGGAGTAAAATCACAGGCTAACTAGATTTAGATATTTTAAAATTTTTAGTGAGTGTAGATTCATATTTAGAGTGTGAGTTGGAAAGTTATTCATCACAAATAGAAGAAGTTCAATTACCAGCTAAAATTCTTCGTAAAGGAAAGACTTCTTCAAAATGGATTTTTCTTTGTTTTTCTGCAGAAGTTGTTAGAAAGTTGGGGCATATAAAATTGTGGCCTCAGTTGGTTCTATCCTGACAGTTCTGCACAGCCACAAAACCCTCTTCTGCCCACGTGGGAACAAGGGCAAAGACCCAATGCTGGGTGATGTGAGCAAGGCAGGGTCGTGCTCTGTGCTATTTGTGTGCAGCTTGAACCCAAAACCCTCAGTGCAGCCTTCTTGTAATGTTTGCACAGTTGGTGGAAATGCGGAATGTTATCTGGTTTATCCATTAATTTTAATCAGTTAATGCTATTGATACACATGATCTGATTTTAAAACTGAGGGTGCTGTTTGATGCCCAAAGCAGTTGAGTATAAGTGACTATTCTAGATGCCTAAGCAGCCTGTGCTGAGGATAAAATTGTTCATGATAACATAGACTACATGTTGTTTAATCTTTAAAAAAATAAATTAAAATGGAACATTTATTCTCTTAATACTTTGACAGATTTACCCATGAGTTTTTCAAAGATAAGTTATTTGATGGATGTACTGTGTTATAACCAGGCAGAACTGTCAAGTGTATCCTAGATGCATTCACTGTAAGTGGGAGATGCTGTTAATGGTGTGGAAAGCTTGATGAGGATATTCTGAAACCTGGTTTGAGCATAGAATTATTAAGAATTCCTTTTTAACCTATGAAGGTGTCCATTCTTGAGACCTCAGTTGGATTTATAGTATTACTGTTATTTATAATGCATCAGTAAGTGTATAAATGCTGCTGGCAGCCTTAGCTACCGACACAAACACAGGTCACTCATTCCTGCTGAGCTGCAGAAAGCAGAGCTCTGAAATCTGAGATTCTCAAGTGAGTTCTTCCCTGGAGTCTTTACTCCCTCTGTGTCCTTAGTTCGAATCCTTTTTAAGCAGCTCCCTCTACTTGTTTTTAGGGGCAGTAATGATTCATAGAGATGATTTATAGAGCAGGAGAGTGGCTTTTGTGACATCAACTGTGTCAGTGCTTGGGCACTACGTGTGTATCTGACCTTGCCATGGGTTTGTTGTGCTGCAGGAGTACATTGAACTCTTGGGTTTTGATGTTCTCCTGCATTCAGATTTTAGGCAGCTGGAGACTGATAATTTTCAGGTGTCAGTGGCTTCGTATCGAACACCATCAATCTAAATGAAAAAGGGAGTTGTTAAGCTGTGTCTCACTGGAATTAGTAAAGGCAGTGGCAGCTAAAGCCAAACTATGCAGAGACTCTTCTCTGCTGAGGCCCAATTACCACAAAAATGGTGTAAGATGCCTTTTCTGCAAACTCATCTTTAAATATCTGAAGAGATCTGTTTTTCAGTAGCAAAGGTTAAAAGAATGCTAACACCTACTGTACACTTCTGATGAATTACTAATATTAAAAATGGACCATACCCTTCACTCAGAGCTCTGGATTTTTCCAGGTCTTGGATTACATTCAAAAGGACTTTAATCTTCTCCTGGTTGGACTGCAAGGATTCCTCCACAGACTGCAGCCTGCCTTGGAGGGCACAGAGTTCGCCATGTGCCAAGTGAATTTGATTTATTTCACTAATCTCTTTGTTGGTTTGCGGTTTGATTTCGTTCCTTGGCGGATAAGACTTTATGTGAAATCCTTCTAAACAGCTGTTGCACTGGGAAGCATCTGACTGGGTGGAGTTCTTCTGGATTTCAGGATTACAGGACAGAGCAGGTTGTGGTGCGTCACTGCTGGTCGCTGATGTGGCTGTGTGGTCACCTGGGGACGTCAGGCAGCTGGAATCTGGTTTGTGCTCTCCTGCCTGGTGACAGTCTCTGAGGAAACAAGGAGATGAGCTGTGATTTGATGGAGGTGACACTGGGGAGGGTTCCTTGCTGCTGGCATCTCTGCTGGCTGCAGGCAGCTCAGAATCGCTCTTGCCCACTTCACAAGCAGCAGAAGGGGGATCACATTCCCTGCAGTTGGCAGAGTTGCTCAGGCAAGGCTCTGCTCTGTCAGACTCAGAGGACACTGTGCTGTTCTCATTGCTCTCGGTGCCGTGGATGACAGCAGAGGAGTGCAGGGAATGACTTGGATTGGTGGCTGTGTCTGGTGCATCCATGGAAACATTTCTGTCCTGTGGAAAGCTCACGTGTATGTATTCAGGCACCTGTGTGGACACAGTTGTCTTCTCTGATACTGAGGAATCATCTGAGTAGATGGGCCCGTTGCTTTGTGCTTTTGGTGCTCTTTGACTCAACCTCCCATCCCCCTCACTACTCCTGCATCCATCCTCCCCGTGGTTCGTTATCCTCAGGTAACAGAGATCTGCAGACATCATGTCCTGTTCACAGAGACTGCCATTTACCTGGATGGCATGTGCAGGCTCTGTTGGCATCTCTGTTAACGATTTACTTACTGTCAACTTCTTCTTCTTAAAGACCGGGAAGTGTTTCCTGAGGCTGGGAGAGGTTTGTATGGCAATATTCCGAAGCCCCTTCTGAGCCCTTGGAAAAGTTGGAGAGCGAGTCAGCAAAAAATTGTGATCCCTAAATATCTCTGTTTTTCCAGTGGGGAAAGCCGTGCCTGGGGCGGGATGAGCATCCAGCTCCGCCTTGGTGCTCACACCATCCTCCTTGAACCGGACCTGCTGGGATTTGGTCCTGCGGTGCTGGGGGTGCCTCAGGAAATCAGCAGAGTCCAGGCTGTTCCTTTTCAGGAGCACTGGGCGCATTTTCATGCCTTGCTGGGCCATTGAATCACAATTGAGAGTCTGTAAGTAACGTGTTTCCTTGCGACCCATTTCATTTGTCATTTGACCTGTACGTTGAGATCGTTCCCGAGGTACAGCTTAGCACTTTACTCCTGGAGCTGATCATTCTTCTCTTCACCATCCCATATACTTTTCACTGATGTGCTCTCCTTAGGGATCTTCCTTCAAATTTAATTGCTGATCAGACCAAACACTCAGATGAAGAAATTAAATAGAAAATTTACAGAAAGATTTCTTGTAGCCAGGGAATGCAGAAATCCCGGTGTCTGAAGCCAACATGATCTTTGTATTACAAAGGCTGTTACACTTATGGTTAACTAATTCAAAGGTAAGGTTGAGTCTATGGCTTTCCTGGTGGCTCTTGTTTGACAGCAGCTCTCCATTAGTGATCCAGCTTTTTTTGGGATGGACCAGTCAGATGTGTTTTATTTGCATCTTGTCTAAACAAGAAGCATCATAACTTTTGGGGGTGTTTTCATTTCTGATGCATAGATGTATCGCTGGAATATATCCCTTTATACCCAACTGAATTGCTTTCTTTAGAGATAGTTTTTCTTCTTCAGCCATCTTTTTAATGTTCCAGTTGAAACTAATCTTCCCAAACAGTTAAGCAAAATGTAACCACTCCTGACCAGGGGAAAATCCAGCATCCAGTGGGATTCAGTGGGAGAAGTTATTGATGTGTAGCTACTGCAGTTCTTGCAGATACAAGGCCAGTCATATCCAAGGGGCTGGTTCAGTTCTGTCAGTTCAGTTCTGTGAATACTTTGGCATCAGAAGAGAGGTCCAGACCAAATAACTGGCAAATGCAGAACAACAGACAATGTTTCCTGAAAAATAAAAAGACAACAGCCGTAGCTGAACAAACTGGCAGACAGGGTAATTTTCTGCTGCTGCCTCCCAACAACTTTTCATCTGCAGTGCTTCTGTAACTTTGGCAGTTAGAGACTTGTAGGGAAACTGAAAAATGTTTAGTAATTTTGAGGTACCTTAAGATTTTTTTCATACACAATACAATGCCCAAAAATAGTTATATATTTATATCCAGTGGATAAAATATCATAGGCCTGAACCTAACCCCAGATACAGATCTTAAGACTTAGAGTTGAAAATTTAATCCTGCTATGGATGAAAAATCAAAGAGATAGATGCAGGAATATACTCAGTTTGTGTGCAGGAGGCTGGGCTGGAAGGGTCTGGTTTGCCACGTTTGTCCAGGGCTTGTCATGGAAAAACAAACGTAGAACATTTTGAATGGCCACTAAATCTTCCATTTCTGAAAATCAGTCTGGACAGTAATGTAGTCCCAGTAACCATTTATTACATGTGTGATAGACTTCCTCACAAATGTGAATTCTCCTACCCCAGTCATTCCAAAAGAGTCTGAGCCCTGGTTCAGGATGTGCTGGACCAACAGCAGATTTCGACTGCTCAGATTCAGAACTCACACATGAGACGTACCTGAATATCAAATATTTTCCCTGTATTTTTACTAAGTTAAACTAAATCTGAATCTGGTTGCTACAACAGAATAGGGATAAGAGGAGAAATTTATGCAAAAAGTGGGAAATATTCTATGAGATTTTTAGTAATCCAGTGGAGTTTGGCTTTAGGATTGCAGTGATTTTCAAGGTTGGGGCTAAATTCCCAGCATAGTTCTAATTTACCATTAACTCTGTTCCCTGCTAATTCACCAGTTGTTTCATTAGCCTTAGCACTTGCATTAGCTCAGAACCCTTTATTTAAGGTTTTAAGCATTAAACAGACTTTACCATATTTAATTTAAGAGAATTGATGAGATGGGTGAAGTGGGAAAGATCTTGTTACAGAATATAGCAAACTGTTCTGTAGCATCATGTAACATTCAGGCACTGTAATACAATTTAAGCAAAGTAATAATGTGATATTATTCTATTATAAAGTTTTAGAAGAAAATGAGTGTTGGATTATTTCTCTGCAGAGAGAAATGTCACATTAAATATTGAGGGAATAAGTATGTGCATTAACACCAAATTTTACTTTGATGATATGCAAGAATTAAGTACTGAAATCACTGTGGTGTTTGTGCACTGGAAACAAGTCCCACAATAAACAAGTCCAACAGTTTCTGCAAATAACATTCCACTGCCAAGTTCTGAATTCTCATATCATCCACTAATTACTGGAGACTTTTTACAGTTTTGTTTGAGAATTTATCCAAATATTGCAGTAGCTTTCTCCACTTCCCACCACAGCTGCTGTGCTCCAGGCAGATGGACTACTTTGAAACTTATACTTGCCCAATTAAATTCAGAAAGAAGCTTTAGAAAGCTAATCCTTTGTGTTTTAAATACAAGTAAAAAGCCCTTAAGGGTTTTATGAGAGCTCTCTCCTTTGGCTGTAGAGGCATGTGAGTGAGATTCCTGCATTCTTAATTTGCAAATTGCTATTTTAACTCTGTTGGTTTTCAGCTTCCTTGGCATCCAATAGTCTGGAGCTCAGACAAATCATAATGAAAGTTTTGATGTTTTTATTTATATTATATCAACCTGAAGTAGAAAATACATGGGTAGGAACGCTCAAATATTTGGATTGAAAACCCAAACTGGTAAATATCAATGAGGTGTCTGTGCCTGAGTTAACAAATAAGTAACACTGCCAATTACTCAGTTTAAATAACATTTTCCCTTGCCCAGGAAGGAATTCTTCACTCTCTTCTGGCACAGCAATTTACAGCCCTTGTTTTGCTGGTGACTTCACACAGAGTGAAGTATGAAAAATTCTAAGGATCCGTTTTATAGAAACGCTTTCAATGGATTAATTCAACTTCTGTCACTCGTAACAAAAGGCATAAGTGAGTTTTGAATTCATGTCTTGCAACAATAGCAGCAGTTTGGGTAGTAGGAATCTCCTGGGGTTTAGTGTGTGCTGTGGTTCCACAGCCTCACATGCAGCTCTCCAGCCTCTTCCTCCCCATCCCTTCCCGTTCCCGAGGCACGAGAACATTTTGTGCTTGGCTTTTTGGTGTTTTGAGGACGTCAATCTGACTGATATCGGGGCATTTTCAGCTTTTAGGCTTGGCTGACGCTGCTAAAGCAAAAAAGTCTCTCCCTGCTTTGTGCACACATCTCTTAATGGTGGTAGTTGATCTTCAGTGGGAACTCAGTTTTGCTCCAGTGCGTACCTGTAACAAATGAATTTCCTGGAATAGACCCAGGTGCAAATCCTGCCCCCTCAAACAACAGTGCAATTGCTTTTCCTACCTGAGGATTGCGAGTTTGAGTTCTTAGAAATGCACACACAGCTCAGCTAGACTGCCAGGTAGGAGAAATTTGACAACAACAGAGATAATCGTATTTTTCTTTATAATTATTCTCCCCATTTTTCCTGCCTCTGCCTTCCTGATTTCTTCAAGAGAGTCAAGCACATTTTTTGGTTCATATTTCGGTCTAATGACTGACGCTGTGGGTAGAGGAGTGCAGCTGGTCAGGATAAATGGAGATTATGGGGAATTGCATGAAGTGGAAAACCAGGCAGCAAAGGACGTTGTGGGGATTTTGGAAGAGTGCAGATGTGTGAGAGTGGCACTTGTGGGCGTTTTCTGCAGTTTGTAGAAAAAGTTAAATATTTGACACGGTTTTCAAACTCGTTCACCTGCAGTTGGTCACCTAAATTTTCTGTTTGGTTGCTTTGCTCAAAAAATAAGTGTTTTTTCCTTATAGTGAGTGTGACATATTTGTAGTATTTTGGAGTTTCTTTATGCATGTTTTAAGGCCAATACTTCTTGAACAAAAATCTGCTTGAGCAGATTCTCTTCACTAAATGTCACTGGGTAAAAATATTTTTTTGTGAGAGCTTTCAACAGGAAGATGATCAGTGTAATTTTCCTTCTACTTCTGAGCATCTGCACTTTGAATTTCCCAATTCCCTCTATGGCAGAGGGTTGGAACAAGGTGATCTTTAAGGTCTCTCCCAACCCAAACTTTTTTGATTCTATGAGAGCTGACAGAGCTGTAATAACTGTAAGATAACATATTCAGACTCAGCAGTTTTCTGTCATATCTGATTTGTGTTTCATCCTGTATAATATAGATTTTCCATGATGTGCAGCTAGATGGACGTTTTCAGTTTAGAGAGCCAGCTTGATGTATTTAATTATGGTCTCCTAGGTGGGAGAATCATGATCCTCAGTTTCTAAGGAATTAGTGTGACTGCCACTTTCCCTTCATGTTGCAAATCTTTCCAGTATTCCTAAAATATTGTTGGGACAAGAGGCTGCATGTACTGGGGCCCTTGTGATCTGTGGGCTTGAGCTCTCATTCCATGAGCAGGTTCACCCCTGCTTTTCAAAAATTAAAATCAGTGTCTGAAATGCAACTTTTTTTTAGTTAACAAGGTTGAATTAAGGCTCTAAGCGCGTTGGTTTGGATTTGCTTTCCTTCCAGTTCATTTTCTGTCTCCACCAGAAACTTCAGCAGTAGCTGTTGGCCAAGCTGATTAATTTGGCCATATCTCTTCTTTTTATGAAACTCATGTTGGTTTTATTCCTCAAAACAGTGAGGGATGTTGAGGATTAGTTTAGATATATTTCTGAAATCCCTGGAGGCTGCAGTGAAACATAAATCACCTGCCAGCACGGAGAGCCAGAGGTAGATTTGAAACCATTAGAAAAGGATGATGCTGAAAATTCTCTCCTTTTCCCTTTTCCTGCCCTTCCTTCTTGCTGAGGGAAATGGATGGAAATGTGCTGAAAGTTACTGGTGAGCTGCAAGAAGGAATATTTTCAGATAGAAATTCATGACAGATGCAGAGCCTGTAAAGTAAAATCAGTCCCCCAGAAGTGCAAATGTGCAGCTGATTGTGATACACAGGAGAGAGCTGGCAGGGAACAGGAAAGATGAAACTGCTGAGAGAGGTTTTTAAGTGGCCTCTGTGTCCAGGGACCAGTTGTTGATCACAAGGAATCTTATTGCTTTGGGTCCCGCAGAATAGAGCACATTTTATGAAGGTAAATGTGTTTATTATAAGAGATGGAATAACTGGTGTAGCACAGCTTTGTGTCTGGAGTTTTCTCCAGCGCACAGCTTGTCTTGTGTAATATTCTTCTCTCACTTGCTCTAATTGGGCACACACAGAATTCCAGGTTCTGATGCTGCTCAGGGCCACAGAGGAGTTCTCTGCATGTCCCTCTGCATGCCCAGATCTTCCCCACATCGCTGGTTTGGTTAATGCTGAAGGAGCTTTACTGAGTTGGGCCTGAGAAACGAGGACTGAAGAAAAAGCATGAACTTTTTTACCGATCTTGCTTTTTGAGCCACGTCCAGGTGGGATGAAGGTGACTGGGGAAGAGGATCTAACACAGATAAGGAGTACAGGGTAGGATGAGTAAGCTTCTGTCCTCAAAAAGGGAACATTTCAGTACTGGCAGAGATTACAGGATTTTGTCTCTGGTTAATTTTACAGCAAGATTTGAAAATTACTTCAGGTTGGTGAGACTGAGTAGAGAAGATGCTGTGATATTTACTGCAGCAGAAAAAGGGACTTAGCTAAGCAAGTTTTAGGAACGAAATTGAGGGTGGTTTGCCTGTAATTTGACTGGGATGATGCAATGCCATTCTGCACGAAGTGCTGAAGATGCAGTGAAAGATAAAGCCATGATGATCTTTTCAATACAACTTTCACAACTATGATACTTGAAATTTTTAGTCTACTATAATAAAAATAAAAGTTCTTTTCCTTTGAGAAGGCGATACATTCCATTGGCTTTTTCAGGAAGAAAGGCTTCATGGATTAGGAAACATTGTTATCTCAGTATTTCTTCTGGAGCAGACACTGGAAATTGTTCATGCAAGGTTTAGTGTCAGGAGGTAAGATACAACTCTTTATTCACTTAAGAGGAAAGTGTTTCAGTCACACATTTATATATAGTACCCAAGCTGCATTTTTTTCCCAGTGTTAGTTTGCAAAGACAAGTGTACTTAAAACTGAGAAATTTCTCTTGGAGAACTGCTTGGATGCCTCCAGGGAGATGGAAGTTATCCAATGTGACAGGTTGGGGAGCTGGAAAGTGTCCAAAGAGCTGGTTCATATCACAAAATTTCAGTGCTCTTTCTGAGCAGTGTGAAAAAATACCGCTAAGTACTTGATGTTTGTGTCACAGTATGCACACATCTTACACCTTGGCTTACTCTGGGTTTATATTCAGGCTTTATAAAATGCTAAAAGATATATACATGATACAGTTCTATAGGTAGCCCGTGCCTAGGCAGGTTTACAGGTCTGTGTGGCTGTGACAGAGGCCTCAGCAATTTGGTTACAGGTGGATTAGTTCATAAAACTGACCTTTGGAACTCCCTCTTGGGTTTTCAGTTGTAAGCATGCCTGGTAGAACAGCCAAATTGAATATTTTTCCTGAGAAGCAAACTCCAAAGCTACATTTGTGTGGTTCCTGGGTGACAGGTTGCCGCTGCGCATCCCCTTTCTCCTGGTGAGACACTGCTATAGGAAAAAACACTTAAAACCAGAACAAAATACTTGCTGAAGCCTGTTGTTTTCATCATTACAATATTCATTTACTCCTAAAAAACAACTTTTGGTTGTACTTGCTGCAGCCCCTTAACTTTTTTTCTGTTGTTTTCTTCTTTTTCCTAATTAATTTATCACTTCAGAGCAAGAGTGACATGGCACAGCTGAGTCCTGGATTGTTCAGCAGTGTGCTGTGCTGCAGCTGTGTGTAAAGCCCTGCAAACACTGTGTTTGCACTTGTGATTCTCTATAACTTCTTTTTTTCTTTTTTTTTTTTCTTTTTCTTTTGGCACTTCAGTACGTGGGAGTATTCAGTAAATGTAAGGAGTCAACTGTTACTCTCACTTGTATCACAAGGCTGGATATATTGGGAGGCAGCGAGAGAGGAAACCATGCCAGGATCTTGCTGAAATCCATTCCCCCGTGGCTTCTGTGCTTCCTATGGGAATATTGAAACCTGTGGGGAAGGGTTGTGCCAGATCCCATCACGGTAACAGGGCTGGAATTTCAAATCTGCATCTCGAGGTTTGGGTTTTTTTTGGCCAGTATTTCATCCTCCCGAGACGTGCTTCGTGCACTCAGCTGAGCACACTTTGCCTGCACCTCTTCCCAGGTGCCAGTTTTGCAAACCATTTGTCGGTGTGGGGGAATTGAGTTACTGCAGCTCGGGCTGGGTTAGCAGAAAGCGGCTGACAGTAAGTGCTGGAGAGCCTGGAATTATCTTTATTGGCTCTGGCAGGGCGGACGCAGGGAGTGACATTTCCCACAAGCTCCCAACTTCTGGTGGGAGCAGCTGCAGGTGGAGGGAGAAAGCAGGCTGGGATATAATGAGCTGGGAGCTCCTCTGAGAAAATCTGCTCTCAGTTGTGGCCAGGGCTGCTTTGCAGGATCACAGGCAGCTTTTCTCGGGCTTTGGGATTTCGCAGTGTGGTCTGCTAAGTCAGTAATGCATTGGCATGAGTGCTCTTGGAATGTTTGCACAATGAAGCAGTGATACAGTTGGCAGTAAGGTTGGCAGTGCAGGTTTTGTGTGAGTTCTGTGTTATTTTATCCTCAGCCTGTCAGGAGACAGAATTGTCCATTCTAGAGAGGGATTGGTGAGGAGTAGAGCGCGAGAGAAACCTCTGCTTATTTAAAATGTCCTGCTATAAGTAATTTTATATCAAAATACACCAACCTGATGATGTTGGAGAGTTCATTGACAGCTATTTTGGGGGATTATAATTAAATAGATGAGAATTGCATGATCGAGAAGTCTTTTGGTGTGTTTATTCCCCTCCTTTGACTTTGCAGCTGCAAATTTTAGTTCTATTTCATATTGTCCATAGGGGAGGAATTAAGGAAACTCAAAGTTCAGATTTATAAGACTTACAAGTATTTGGTAAAAACACAACCCTTAGTATCTTGATTTTCTGTTTAATGTTGCTTCATGTTGCAGATAAATTACGGGAAGGGACAGCACAGGTGTATTTAGCTGTGCTTGTGTCTGCAGTACTTCTCTCTAATCCTTGAGAGCAGCTGCAGGTTTAGTCTTTTTTATGAGCATTATGAAGGTAATTTTTTTTAGTCATGTTTTCAGTCTGCCTCCCCACCTTATCCATAATTCTCTGTGACTTTATTCTGTCATTTTATACACCACTTCTGTCCTGTATATTTTAATGCTCTGCAGTTTAATGCTGTTTGTGAGATGCACAGATTATTATTATTATGCAGAGCAGGTGCCTTTAAAAATGAATTGTGGCACCGTTATTGCCTGACTACTACCTTTTCTAAAGGTGGAGAAGAGTTGCTTTTGAAAAGCTCTGCTGTTTGTGAGGAGAGGAGCTGGAAGAAGCCCACTTCAGTTAATTATTTATAGCCTGAAAAATAATGTAGCCTTACAATTGCTCTCCAAACTCTGCACCGCTCCCCACGCTGGGAGCCCCAGGCATCAAAAGAAAGCTTCTCTGCAGCTCATGCTTTGACAGAGACACCCTGTCTAAGTTACAGCATTATTATCATGTGTAGCATTATTGTATTATTAATATATTTATGGCTAGATACTGGGGTTTTTTTCTTCAAAGAAATAGAATGAAAAAATCAGTCAAATCTTGCCCCGCTGGGGTAAGACATACAACTGGCTGATTTGTTCTTCACACTTTCTAAGTTTTAACATTGTCATCATGGGTTGCATTATTTTATATTATTAATATTTTTATCCTTTTTTTGGTGGTTACTACTGGCTTGGGACAGGTAATGAAAGTTAAAACTATCTCAGTTCTAACAGGCACTGAGGAATATAGGAATAGAGAGTGTTCAAAAATATGCCAATCAACTTCCTTGCTATTTAGAAAGAAAATCTGTGTTTCTTCTTTATCCAAAGCTTGTTCATTTTTTCGTGAAGTGTTGCAAACAGTCTGAGTTATATAGGGACTGGACTCTTGTCTGGAACCCAAATGCTCTTGATGTCTGAAGGGCTTAGGGTGACATGGTAAAAAAACTCAAAACAAGAAGGGTGAATTTACAGTGGTTTTATCAGCCTTGGAACTAATTGCTTTGGTATATTCAGCTCTTAATCATATTCTCTATTCCTTAATATCACAGAAATATTAATGTGAATAATTTCTTGAATGCATAAATTCCTAGTGTAAAGAAATGGAGACTGAGCAGTTAGAGGTTGTTATTGGAGATGCCACAACACTCCCAGTGAAGGGCTGGGATTCAGTTGCTGGGGGTCTTTGGCACGTGAGTGCACATGGAAACAGGGGATGGAATTCTGTGCAACTCTGTCTTAGGGGATAAAATAGTGCATGTGGTGACATAATAAACCTAATATTGTATTTAAAAGTAACTCATTACAATGGCAGAAAAAGCGAGATGATGATACTCTAATACGTGTTGAGAATGAAGGGAGAGAGAATCATCTTATAACCTACTAAAGGATCATATAAATAACCATATCTCCTGCTGGGTGTGTTTAGAATCAGATGGATCTTGTGCCCAGTCTCTCCTGAAGTGTGTCCAAAAAGCAGGGATTTAGAAAACCATCAGTCACAGGAGTGTGAACATTTGACTGTCCTCCTGGGAAACGTGATGCTTTAACCTTGTGGAGTTTCTGACGTGACACCACAGAGTGATTAAAGGGTGGTGACCCTTTAATGATCCGCTGATGGAGTCACCAAAGGCAAGATGAACATCTGTGGGCACACCAAGGGCCCTGACCCTTGCTGAACAAATGACCAGCATCAGCACACGTCCCAGTGATGTCAAGGGCAAAACAAAAACCTGTTTCTTTGCCTTTTCTCACATTTCCTAATGCCTGGATCTCATACCTGATTTTGTGTCTTGTATAAATCCAGATTTTATTTTTGGCTTACGAAGTTCTATTTAGAGAGAGAGGGAAGTTAATAATTGGTAGATGTGTCTAATAAATCTGCAGTGTCCTGAGCTGTGTGGCACTTGCTTGTCACTGGGCGTTGGGGTATTTGTTATTCACTCCTTACTCAGTCTGGCAGTTTGGAGAAGTCCAGGAGTTATATATGGGAACTGCAATAAGCCTGACTGAAAAACTGCATGGAAATCAGTATCTCCAAGATAATTTGGCATGCTGCAATTATTTTTCCGCAAGGAGACAGGGAGATGAAACATATGCAGCGTTCTCTACGAATTAATGGAAACTTTAGTTCCTCATATGGTGTGAAATATGCGAAATCCTTAGAAAGTAATATGTAAGTTCATCCCATAAGCAGATACATATTGCCCTAAAATCGCTTTCCCTGTGCTTTCTGATCCTCTTCTAAGCACAAGACTGCAGAATGGCCTGAGTAATTAAGCCTTTTTCATGATTTTATCATCTCTAGTGAGTTGGAGAAGAAAAGAACAATCTCTAAAAGTAGTTGCATAATATGAATATGGCCTGCCCTGCTCCAGTGTCTCAGGAACAAAGATGACCTTTCTTCTTTTTTGTATCCTTGGGATGTTCTCCTGGGGCCTGTTAGTGTAATATCAGCAATTTTATAGAAGTTCCTTCCCTCCTTCATTATGCCATACTAGAGCAGTGTGTTGCCCTAGTGGCTCTGCAATGAGATTATTTTCAGAAGATTGCACTGTTTTTTTTGTTTTAAAGAATAATTTCATTGTAAAAGGTCTCCTCGGGAGTAGCTTCAGGTTTAATTTGGGTAAGCAGCAGTGTGATTTAAGGAAAATGCTGAAATGTGGTCCTGTGTCACTTAGAAGGCAGATAAAACATGAAGCAGGTGTGTGTGGTTTGTGTCTCATTCCAGACATGACTGGACATGTATTTCCCCAATGTTTTCCAGGCAAAGTTAAACAAGCAAACAAATGAATACTTTGCCACAAAGCTGAGCAGGCCAGGCAACCAAGCACCTGTTAGAGAAGCTTGGGTTAGGATTATCAGTGTGTTAACAACATAAAATTGGGTGTGTTTCCAGTTTTTCTTTGTTTTATTTGTGGTTTGGGTTTTTTTTATCCAGTCAAATTAAAAAAGAAAAAACAACCACACACTTCAAAATATTGGTAGAACCCCCAGAAACGTTGCTGGGTGTAATCTGCCAAGATTGCTTTGTTATTCCTCTAAGTTCACAAAAAGACTCATGAGGTAGGAATATAAGGCTGCCTGAGTGGTAGCCTGAGGGTGTGTGTATCCTTGTGTAACAGGAACTGACCTAATCTGGGGGGAACATCCTTTCCCTTTTTTTTAAATTAAAAAAGAAATTAATAAATTTCATACATTGATAAAGATGTCAGTGTTCCTGGTATTACTTGTTTTGGGAATAGCTTCCAGAAAACCACAGTGATTTCTGTTGCAGTAATTAAGACCAGCAGACTAACAAGGTTTATTTCATACACTTTGCATGTCCCCAGGACACCCCACATTTTTTCTTCCTTCAACCTAAAATGCTGATGTGCCCAAAACTCTATCAGGGGATCACTCCTGATAAAGGACTGGAGCCAGCAGGGCAGAAATGCATTAGAACAGGGGTTATATTTGGGGTTTCCCAGCTGCTGGCAGAGTCCAGGGTAACCCACCCTGCCCACTGTCCTTACCCTGTACAGTTATTTTCTTCAGTTGTTTTGCCACCAAAGAGCCCCCTCCCCACACACTGCTGTGAAACCCTGAATAGTGTGGTCAGGGATATAACAGAGTGCAAGTTCTTTTTTTCCTCTGCTCCAAAATCCTGGTGAGCACATTCTTGGTTTCCTGTTTTCATGCCTGAATGCTCTGTTCTTCCAGAGCATCTGTGCCTTGAGCTCTACAACCTGCTAAGGCCGACCTAATGTCCTGGAACCCTGGAATTGCAGCTCTGTCATTTAGACTTTCATGATAATCTGGAAGGGATAGGGAACTGCTGTTCCTGTATTTTGAATTTCCTCCTTCTCTCTTGCCTTATTCATTTGGCATCAACATATGTGCAGTGTTATTTCTGCTTTTGATTATAAACTTTTTTTGTTTGTTTTTTTTTTAATGACTGATTCATAACTATTTGCTAAAAAATATTTAAATATTTTAATGTTTGTTTTATTTAGCAATCTTTGGGGTCAAGGTGTTGTACCAAGGAGAGATTAAATAAAAGACACTTTTAATTTATGTGACTACAATGCCATTTAAAACCAAACAAAACAAGATAAATGGCCTTGGTAAAATAGTAAATGCTCTTTTTGCAACATCTTTTCTAAATGTAAGAAATTCTATGGGAAAGGCATCTTTATTTTAGGAAAGATAGTTAAGAAAAAGTACTCTACATTACTGGATTGCTGGCACTATGCCCTGCAGTCCAGGAAGTCCTGGTTTAAGATAAAAAAATCTTAGTGGCATCCTTTAAAATAAAAACTGAGCAAAACAAGTTCCTTTTTTATTTTTTTTCTTCTTCTTAATAAACATGCCTTGAAAACTGATAATGATCCAAATGGGAAATTTGATTCTGGTCTCTCCAGCTGTCCAGACTCTTGCCTTAATATTGTAATGTTGCAGCCAATAGTTTGGAGAGTCTTTGACCAGGAACCACACAAATAAATCATGAGATCCAAGTTTAGGAAGCAGAAATGTAACGTTCAGCTTAAGGGGTTTGTGCTGACTTACGTGGGAAAGGAGTTTGTTTATTATGTCACCAAGATATCACTAAAAATCTATGTGAAAATACCTTAAAAATTCTTTTGGATATGTGATGTTACAGGATGTTTGGTCTTTCAGTTCTACAGAATTAATAAGACAAAAAATTACTTTCTTCATAAACAACTCCCTTTGTATCCTTTCAGAGTAGGGGTGTAATAAGGATGATTCTACCAACCATGATCTAATAAGCTTTTATGAGCAACTTCAGCAGCACAACTCTGAAACTGCTATTAAATCCAACACTGCTAATATGGAAAATATAGTTGAGGTGTAGGTTGTAATAGTTCTAATCATAACCTTTTTCCTGTATCTGTTGTTAGATATATACTGATGCTCCCACACATTCTGTATTGTGGTGACTAATCATAAAAGTAAGAGGCTTACAAGTTTAGGAGATGCATACACTAAATATCTGAGGCATAACAAGTTATAATTTCTGTATTTGCCATTTCTCTGGCCCTCTGACTCATAAGTCTGCTCATACATGTGTGTGATCCCGATTTTGTTTGTTTTCTGCCAGGAATGCAGTTCACTAACATGTGTTTACGCTCATTATTTTGTTTGCTCTGTTCAGGAGAAGGTGTTATATTTGGATTAAATCCTAGTTTTAGTGATTGGGAAAAATAAATGTGTGCAAATAGCCCTGAATGTTTTTGGCAGTAAAACAGCACAAAGAGGTGTGTTTTTTGGCATATAGCTGTCATGCTCTGAAGGAGTTCAGATGGTCAGATGACATGGCACTACATCATATTTTCGTGACTGTGTTTGCAAAATTGCTGAGAGCTGTTTGAAACCCGGTCTGTGTTTGGGAAGACCTGGTGGAATAACAACCAATTATTCTGAGGAGGATTTATGTTTGGGGTTTTTCTGAGGGAGGTGAGTTGAATTTCAGACTAAGGACGTCATTTGCTGTCAGAAGGGTTTAGTGCCAGGGTAGCAGAGGTGTCACCTGTGAGCAGTGGGATGTGCTCTGAGAACCACCAGGAGCAGGAGTTCAGTCCTGTCTTTCTGAAGTTTTTTGAGGATTTGGAGGCTCCTGGATTGCAATCATGGAGCACCCCAAGGGCACTCACACTCCTGATGGAGCACAAATCAGGGCACTCTGGGATTCCATGTGGGATTCACTGGCAAAACTGCTGTCCCAGCCCCAGAGAGCTGCCCCAGAGAGCTGCCCCAGAGTCCAGTTCAGCAGCTCCCCGAGTAGGTACAGCTTTAGAACTGTCAAACACATACAAATGAAGCCAATTCTCCAAACACTGCAGTCAAAGGCAGTAACATATCTAAAAATAAATTCCAAGTATTTGGTTAGTGTAGCATTTGTATTAAGAAAAACGAGCAGTTTTCTTTATTAACTTGAGCTGTGAATGTTACTTATTTTCTCTCCTGTGCTTCTACAAGAGTGTTTTGTGTATATTTATGGTGATAAATGTATCCTTAACTGTGTAATCAGACGGTTGTTCATGTCCTCTACTAATGACCTTACTTTTTACAGGCTTTTGACTGGTTTATCTATTTCTCATTAAAAAAAAAAAAAAAAAAAGAAGGAAAAACCAAGTGCTAAAATAATCCCTGATTTAGTTACTCAGAGAAACATCCCTTCCCATCTTCATTCTAGTTTTCTTGTAAGCACATGATAAATCCAGCTCTCAGTGGGCTGGTGCAGCGAGTCATTAAAGGAGCATTCCTTCTTCTGCCAGAGCCCAGGATAATGTGTTAGTAGGGCAGAATCTCCCTAAAAGAGTTTAGCATGTGCCCAAATTCTTGGTGCAGACAACGATATTTGGGAAATTTTTCTCTATGTTATTGTAGTCTCCAGATGATTTGTTTCTGTTGCATTGTCACTGAGACTGAACCAACTAGGACATCTCACAAGTGGCTCCTTAAAGAGACCCACACCTGAGGAGGAGGCACATTTGGCAGTGGTTTGTGGAATATTCACTAGCAGGACATTCTGTAATGACTCAAAGTGGAGCCCACTGTTACATAAGAACTAAAACCCCAATATAAACCCCTATTGGATATAATTTAAATATGAAAAATAATTCAGATACGAAAGAAAGCTCTTCCAACAGTTGCTACTTGCTATTGTTCAACCCTTAACAAAGACAGTGGGCAGATTTTTTAGTGTAGTGGATGTGAGTTGTTGGAAAATGATTTTTATTGGGCCTTGTTTTCTTTGTAAGATCAGTTTAAAACTAAGAGGGATGTTTTGACTTTCAGCAGTTTTAAGCAGAACTATTGTGATAAAGCTTTGTTTTAACCATTCACAAATATATTATATTAGTCTCATCTCTGATTGTGTAGTTGAAATTTAATTTCATTTTTCTGTCTTCAGTGAGTGCAGCTGAAAAAAGAGCAAAATCAAATAGAATGGTTTAGTTCTGGGAATACAGGAGGCGGCTCTGTTTAGTTTTAAGGAAGTGAATCATCATCCAAGACATTCATCTTCACAATGTGTGTAAATTTAAAATATATGGCTTAGAAATAAAAGATGTTACTGCACTTTCATGAGTTTAAGTTGCCCACTTCTGCCCTTTTAGACCCCAATGCTGCTGTCCCTTGCAGCTGATGTGTTTTGCTCTGCAGTCTGGGTTATTTCCTGCTGTTCAATCTTGTCCCTCCAGGCAGGGAACTCCTTTCTCCCAGCCACTGCATCCCTTCCTGCAAGATCCCAGCTAGGTTTCCAGCCCTTTCAAATGCAAGAGATTGACCAGTCTGTGCTACAGTAAATGGATAGTACTTTTAATCTTATTATTTGCCTGTATTTTGTGCGTGTAGTTCCACTGTTTCTGTGGAATCCTGACTGCATGGCAATGAGTGCCCTGGCACACTTGGCAGGACAAGTCACTTGAGTGCCCCTCTCAAGTTCAGTGGCATCAGAGCAGTGGAATAGCACTTTGAACAAGGAATTGTGGAAATAAGCAGCCTGACAGCACCAGCATTCGCAGGTTTCCCGGTAGATATCTCATGTACCAGGGCAGGAAGCTCCTTCTGGCCTGTGGGACCCGACTGGAAAGGAGCTCAAGCAATTATGGGGAAGCAATTAGTGGATTGCAGAGGAGGAGGGAAGAAGCTGCACAGATCCCTGAAGGCCAGGATGGAAGATTTCATCTGATCCAGCAGGGCTGGGCTCAGGAGTGTGACAGCAGTGGGTAAGAGAGGAGGTGAAACAGCTCATTTTTAAGGTAACTGTGCTCTGGACAACCCAGTTCAGCTTCCAAGCAGTGATTGCTCATGCCGAGTGATTGCCTCCTGACCTCACTCTAAATAGTGCTATCCATCATTTACTGGGACACGCACCTTGAAGATTAACATGAAGTTAATATTGTGGGAGAAGTACTAAATTACACAACTGTGTTTGAACACAGACCTGAGCACAAGGTAAATCACTTACAGAGTGTTCATCCCAGCCAGAGACAGGAGTAGAAGTTCTGGAGTGGATTTATGGCACAAAAATGACCAAGCAACAAAACTCAGCAGCAGCAAAAACAGTGCGGAGAATGAAATTATATATATTTTTTAATATTGCTGGGAAAAGAGTGTGAAGTTAAAAATACACCAAAAATAGATGGCAAAGGATATATTCTAAGAAAATCAAGGTTCTTTTATGCCATACCCATAACCATTATTTTCCTGCTTTTATCTGCATCTGGATACGTCTTAAATGAGACAACATTGAGATTGTCTTGCTTGTCTAACTTGTAACGTGTCTTAAAATCCTACAGAGCAGCTGCTGTTACTATGTCATTGTGTTACAGGATTGTTCTGTATTGTTCTATCTGGTAGGCTGCTGGTTTTATAGCTGTACAACCTTTTAGCTAAATCATATGAATGTGAAGAAAAAGGCAGAACGAGCTAAAACAGCCCAGCATGTTTTCAGTCAGAAATCCAGAGCTGTCAGTGAGGTGTGGGATGAGCTCCTGTTCGCTCAGCTATGAAACACAAGGAGGCAGAACCAATGAACTGTGTGAGTGCATAAATGGAAAATTAAAAACTCAGACCTACTAAGAGCAGCTGAATGTTACTGTAAATTAATCATTAGTGAGGTGTGTTCATTGGCAAGCTCCAGGTCTGGATGGATTAGGAGCTGTTTCCCACTTCACACGTGAGGAACACAGGAGGTTGTTGCATAGCAGCCTGTTCCAATGTTTATGTATTTGTGCCTTTGCAGAAACAGTACATTTTAGGACAGCTCATGCATTGGCAGGGACATCTATTTCTGGAGAGGCAACAGAACTACTCCATTAGCAATTCCCTTCAAACCCTGCTTGTTTTTTCCTTTCAGACCTGCATTGTTTAGTGTTTGCATAATATGATCGAGATGTTTGTTTCAACCTCTGCATATGCCACAGTTCTCCAGGTTTAATGGGGTTTTCTGAGGAACTGTGCCTTCAAGCTGCTGTGGTTCTTCGTGGCATCACTGAGCATCTGCCATGCTTTTTTTTTTTTTTTTTTGCAATTGTGTTGCTTTTTAGCTCATGACACTAAACAGATGTGATGACTCAATGACTCTGTGAAGGCAGGATTTGTGAGACCTTCTCAATGATGTGTTTTGTGGTCCAACATAAATATTGATGATTTTTAACATTAGATTGAAATAGTTGGTTGCTTAGTTTTTCTTTAATTACGTTTCAGATGACATATTTATCCCTTTTCCTCCAGAAAGATTTTGGAACTGTTCTCAGCCAGAGAACTGTCTGAACCATGGAAATTCTTGGTCACCCTTTTTATGTCCATCGCTTTTAAATCACTGGCTCTAACACACGATGAATTTTGAATCTTCTGGCTTAACCTGAAAGGGAGTTCAGAATCAAATCCAATCTGCATAGGATAATTGCTGCAAACACCTCAGAAACTTTGGATTGTCTGGATAAGTTTATTTGCCCACTACAGCAAACTGTGTTTTAATTAACACAGCCCATCATTAGCGAGTAGAGATTGTGAGGTACTCTGCAAATAGTCCTCTCACCTCATAGCAGTTGTGAGAGCAAAATGAACATTTCAAAACTATCCAATATTCTGCTCAGGAGGGAATATAAAAATAACTACATCATCTTGGCCTTCAGGTCTTTGGATTATTAGGAATTATTCATGGTTTTATTTTGTCTGCTTTCTGATGCTGTACATGTGGTTATGTATTTACACTCTGGCTCTGTGTTAGTAAAGTGGGTAAATGTCACTTAAGTGCCCCCATGAAATAAATATCCCCCTAAGTCCTTCCAGAACTTCCAGCACAAGGTTTGTCCACCCTGCAGCCACTGAAAGGCTTCTATTAGATTAGAATAAAAAAATGTAGCTCCATTCCATGTTAATCCTGGGGTTTTTTTCGTGCATTTGCCTCATCCTTGTCCTCTATTTGAAGTTACTACGGCAACCTGTCACCATGTGCCTCTTACAGAGTGTGCTTTAGTTGCTAGGTGTTGAAGTTAGGCATCTTACTCACATCCCCCTGATGTGCCTCAGCTGTTGCTTTTCCCCAAAAATGTTGCACCCACAGCTAATCTGCACTTTTGCAGCCGTGGAAGAGATTCCACCTTCTTCCTGCTTGACCTTAGGGAGCCCTGTTTGTTTTACAGAATCAATCTGTGATTCCTTTCCCTGTATTCCATATACGCTCGACCAAAAGAGAATTTCTCTTACCTTACCCACCACTTTGCAGTGTTTATACTAAAGGCAGTGTTTTGGTTCATTTAAAATATTTTTTTTTTTTTAATGGACAGAGAGTTTGAATGTCTCCTGACATGTTTTCCCCCCTCACTTTCACTTGACTACCTATTTACTCCTGGCTGACCTGCAACGTTCGTACTGTTGATTTCCTTATTTCCTGACACATTTTTTGAAAGGCTGTCAGAGAATTATCTATTATTTAAAAAATAGAATTGAGTGCTGTTTCTGTTATGGGTTCTTTTGTATTTAAATAGAAATGAATGTTTTCAAGTTGAAAAAAACGTATTTTATTAGATCTCCTCAAAGTAGTGCTGACTTGCTTCTCTTTGCATTGTCTCAGCAGTCAAGTGTTTGCTTTGATACATTTATTTTTTATACATTTGACCTAGTTCTAATCAACATTTTCTGCTGTAATTCACAGGATGAGTCCTAATAAGCCAAAGCACAGCTGGAATGACTTGCTAGGGTTTGAACTTCACCTTCTCTGCCTCCTCTGTTATACCATTCAATCCCTACATACAACCTTTGACTTAATAAGTTTTTAAATCACAAACATTAGCTTGTGGTGTGACTCTGAATTTCTCCTGTCTGTCCAGTGAACATGCAGCTGATCCAAGTGTAAGAGCCGGTTCTTGTGCAGGACTGACTGTGTTTACAGGCAGTCCATGCTCTTTGCACATTGCACCAAGAGGCACTTAAACCACAGAGGAGAATTTCAGTGAATACATCGAGATATTTGCAGATCTGATCACAGCTGTGAAGAACCCTCTGTTATCCTTAAGTTGAGCCAGTGAGAATGGCAATGCTGGAAGGGAAGGAGGGAGAGGGCACTTCAGAGATCCGAGGCTGCCTCTGAGAAGCAAATCTTTCTCGCTGGCGTTTGGGGATTAGGAGGGAGGGGCAAGTTTTTACCCTATAAAGATGCTGGCAGCTGATTTCTGATAGCTGAGATTGCTGGCGAGAAAATGCCTCGAGATCAAGCAGTACTTGTGTCTTTTCCTGCTTTACAGTTATATGGAAACGATGGAAGAAGTTTTTGTAGCAAATCATCTTTACTGTCACTTTTTTTTTTTTTTTTTTACTGTATCATTCAGTCCCACTGAGGTGAATTTGACAGGTTGGGTGCGACCACTGCAATAGGTGGTCTCTGCTTATTTTCAAGGCATGCTATGATCTGTTAATTTTTAAATCAGCATACCCAGTCACTCAGAATAGGCATTCATGCTGTACCATAATCACACATACAGACGCATTTTTCGAAGTTGGTTTTAACAAAGGAAATAACCCTCTTAAAGTCTGTATGCCTTTAAGCAACATAATACATCCCTTCAATGCTCGTGAAGAAATGCTACTTATTTCTAGCACTGATTATTTAACCCGAGTCTAGAAAGGCATTCAGCAGTGAATGCTTAACTGCTAAAAACACAAGCTGCTTTTCACGGCAATTCTCTAACTTCTGTTGGTTATCTTTTTTTAAAATCAAGACACGAGAAGGAAACCCCCACACAGTTTCAGCACTGAATCCCTTGCAGCTCATTATTCCTCTCAGCTATGCACTGAACATCACAGAAAAGATTCGTCTGCTCCAGAACTGTAAAAGTGAACTACTACTGCGGGAAACCCAGCATTTCTTTTCAGAAGAGCATCACTACCCGAGAACACACGATTTCTTACCTGAAAGCTTTTGGGTTACCTGCAGAAAATGTGTCTTCTTAGCCTTAAAAAAGTAGGCAAGGCTCTCACGGGGGTTACTGTTACTCCAAAAGAAGGTATATTGGGTCCTTTAGGTTGTAATTTTGGCTGGTTGTAGGCAAGAAGTGCGCTGGGTCTGCTCACGTAGGAATAAATAAATAAAAAACAGGCAGCGCGAACCGAACAGCTGCTCATGGAGAGAAGAACAAGACCTCTAGTGGTCACAGCCTGGAGCTGAGGAAGGAACGATTCCCTCCTCTGGAGCGGGGACAAAATGGTTGGGTGCGACAGTGCAGATGAGAGCTGGTAACGTGTCCCCGATGGAACAGAGGGACAAAGTGAATCAGAGTCAAACAGAGACCCCGAGCAGCTCCAGGGGGGGATAAAATCCTGCTCAGAGGGGCTGCTGGATCAATTCTGACCCACTGTGCTGAAAAGATTCTAGGATATCTGGAAAATTATTCTACGTCCTCAACTTCATTGTCTCATTAAAACGAAGTTTAAATCAGGTTCGCTTTTAAAACCTCAGCAAATTAAAAGGCATCAATAAGGAGGGTTCTTCGCTGTGTGAAAGGAAAATTTCAAATCATTACTATTGCTGGGTGATAAAGGTCTTTGTGGCTTTCAGTAAATTCCCCGAAAACACAGGATTACAAATCACGTTGTGGATTTCAGCATTTTGACTTCGGGAATTGGGAAAAATAAAATATTTCCTTTTGAGGAAGTTTGAAAGAAGTTTTGAGATATGAAGGTCATAAAATTCTGCGGAAGTTTGGAGTTCTGTAATAGCTGCTTAAACACCTGCAAAATTTAAAAAAAGTATAGCATTTATTGCACTATTTCTTCCTTTCAATACCCTATGTTTTTAAAATTATTAGAAAATGTTGATGCTAATATATTTTCTTCCTATGAATTCTGAAGGGAAGACTCCTGGGCATCTTTATGTGCTTTTTAACAGTCTTAAGGTGATACTGAGTTATACTTTATTATATATAAAGTTTTCTTGTCACGATGTGTGTTTCCGTGTGGCAGGGCAGCTTTTGAATGATCCTTTTCGAGTTCTTAGCATGTTTTTTTCATCTGGGCTTGCAAAAGCTTGAATATTATTTAATTTCTGCATGCATAAATGGATTTATCAGGCATTTTGAGTACTCCAGCTTCAGAAGGAGTGCAATCCAATACCTGAAGTGATCCACGTGTGTTGATTTGTGTCTGGTTTGCTTTCAGAGTCATTTTGTGGCGTGCATGACAGCCATCCTAAACCAGATGAGCGACCAGCATTATTCAGTGTACATTGAAACTTTTCAGACAAGCTCAGAGCTAGTGGTGAGTACTAATATTAAGTATTTAATTTAATGTGGAAAAGGCAGTAGTATTTTTGTGGAGTATCTTGTTTGATTCTTCCTAGAATTAATTCTGTTTCTGTACATTTTCTGCCTCTGTGTTATTGTGTTCCCTCCCTCTTCTATTGGTGGCATTGGACAACGCTGTAAATGTTGGGAAGTAATTTGGAAAGACACAAATGTCTCTTGTTGATCCTGGCACCGAGATGGGGATGTAATGATCAAGAACAAGTAATGGGATCTTTGTGTTAAACTGTTTGTGGAGGGAAAAACCCAAACTAACAAAAAACCCCAACAAAATCAATCCTCAACTAGTTGAACCCTCCCTCCCCACTTCACTCACAGTGACCCCTTTCCACTTTTCATTTTCACTGTTGTGCCTACTCCTGCTCCAGTTAATCTCGTAGGATAACTGCAGTAAATTCCCTATTCTTGAATGCATCCTGTTATGCCAGTTGTTTATGGCATAATTTATTGACTCTGGGGGTACATTCTAGTTTGTGCCAGGGGTCACGATGTTCTAGAAGGTTTCCATAGTCTTATGTCTGTCTATTTACACAACTGACATAACTCTGAAGTAAGTCAGAGTGTTGACAAAGGATTTATTGCCCCATCAGTGCAATCTTGGACAGTTTGTCCCTGGAGGCACTACTTGCACTTGTCAAGAGCTGACCACTTTCCCCTCTTTCTTGAAGTCAGAGTAGTACCATTACTGGAACGCTAAATATGGACAAATTGGACTAAATAAAACAAAATCTGGTATTTTTCAAAACTATTTATTCTTTATACCTAGTGAGACTGTTTTCTTAATTAATCTAAAAAAATTCAACAATTTCAGTTGTTTACTACAACTTCTTCCTCAATTCATCCCTGCCTTTATTTTCTAAAGATCCCAAGGTAATGACTTCAGTGTAATGGCTTTTAGCTTTCATTTGGAGACATTTCATTTCTGAGACTCCTGTTCTGCCAGACTGCAGTTCCAACCTTGGCCTCACTGGTATCACCAGGAATTCTTCTGCTGGCTTCACTGGGAGCAAAGGGGAGCAGAAACTCTGTGTTTCACAGCCACAACCTGACAATATTTTGTCATTCTAGGACTTCTTGATGGAAACATTCATAATGTTCAAAGATCTCATTGGGAAGAACGTTTACCCTTCGGACTGGATGGCGATGAGCATGGTGCAGAACAGGTAAAAGGGGGATGGAGGGGCAGTGCTCACCTTCCACCTGCTTCTGCAAAGTGACTCCCTTCATGTCCTGCAAAAGGCTTTGTAGTGCAGTCTAAGACTGTTCCATCATTCCAGTTTGGGGAATGCCAAGAAGTTCATCTGAAATAATGTGCTGATAATCCATTAGATGGCTTGTTGCCTGTGGTTTAAGTCTATTTATGATGGAAAGAAAAAAAAAAAAGTTCTATTTAACAGTAAAGTGGAAGTACATAGTTGGTCTTAATGTTGACAGTCAGCAGAAGCCAAGCTGTCAAAGGTCAATGAGTCTTACATCTACAATTGCACAGGAAGGGAATGTACCCACTAATATGTCAGCAAATTCATTGGGATGCCAAAATTATCCAATATCTGAACCATTATGGCTTGCTAAAAGATCTGATGATAAAGACCAAATCTTTGGGTGCCACACAGTATTTGCAGGAGGAAGTTGAATCCGTGGTGTTTGCTGTAGGTCACATCACTGAGGAAATGTATTGCCGTGCTACAGATGATTTGGGGTTCCATCACTACTCCAGACTCAGGTATATTCCCTCTGCAGATGCAGATGGCATCCAAACAGGAGTTATCTACTCTATGAGAGCTTGTTGTTAATAAGCAGTCTGTGAGTACTTTTATACTCTAAAACTCACTGAAGGATTATCTTATGGACGTAAACTGTGCAGGTTGTACACCTACACCCACAGCTATAATCTGGTTTGGTGTCATCATAAATGATGG
Organism: Empidonax traillii; assembly: GCF_003031625.1. Taxonomy (NCBI): domain Eukaryota; kingdom Metazoa; phylum Chordata; class Aves; order Passeriformes; family Tyrannidae; genus Empidonax; species Empidonax traillii. The sequence goes on along the minus strand of NW_020955435.1, from coordinate 1,069,771 downwards.
TGGGATACTCAAATTACTGTGCGATCTCTGCTCAGGACTGCTCTTGTCTTGCTGTTCAGATTGCAAGCAGCACAACCAAAATTTCATGCCATGTAGATTTTGCCACCACATGAGCTTATTTTCATTTTCATATCATGGTGATACCAGATTGGAAGGAAGAGTGACCTTTATGCAGCTCCATCATTGATAATGGTTTCAGACAGATGGCTTGGGACAGCTTAGCACAGATGGATTCCTTCAGGGTGTCTTTAAATATTGCTTGTTTGAAGAGGGAGGAAATGTTCTTCCTTGAGGTGTGAGTTTTCTTGTTGATTATGGGCATCAGTTTTAGAAATAAATCTTTTGGCAACAAGGAAAGGTGAGTAGATAAGTTACAAGATGGACTGTAAGAGAGTTTGTTTCTTAATAATTGTTCCTGGACTTTCTGAGGTACTGACTTTCTTCTTTTTGTGTCTCTAGTTTAGGGAGATTGGGACTGAGAATGCAAAACCAACCACAAGGCTGCTCTAAGCAAAGTTAGTTCAATTTGTTTATTTGGGGAAGTTGCAGGTTGAGGAAAAGTTTCCTCAATATTTAAACACGTAGAAGCTTTATCAATCATCTGTGTATGTAGGAGAAATGTCATCAAAAATGGGCATGAACATGTGACCAACTTTCCTTGTGAAATTTTATTTTTATTTGCTGGATTTCCTCCTCTTCCTACTTAATGGAAATCATGGCTAAAAATCTCACTGAAAGGAATCTGGATTTGGGGTGGGTGGGGAATCATTTCACTTACATTTCTTGATTTATTTGGATGTTACCTTTACAGCTGAACTTATTCTTGCTTCTTATTCTCAAACAAACACTTTGAATTTAGATGCTGGGCTGGATTATGAAGTGAATAAATTATTTTTTATTTTAAGCAAGACTTCTGTTGATAGTCACCTGTACTATCATTATTTTAGTTTTGTAGAAATGGTGGTAACACTGGCTTTTCCAGCAGTCCCAGAGAGACTGGTCTAAGAATTAGGTTTTTAGTCCTAAAGCACCTGGCACATGGAAGAACATCAAACCTTTCCATGTAAAACTGTTTCTCTGGTCTAGAAAATGCTGTTGACATCTTCAATACCCACAAGTACAGGATTATTTTATTCTATAGGGGTGGGAAGTGTCTGTCCTTTTTCAAAGAATTGACCTTTGGGGCTTGAGGCTTCACTTGGTGGTTCCTTTATTGCCTCAGGTGCTGACAATAAAAATCCCTTTGTGGGACTGTACATGTCCTAATGACTCTGAACTGTGTGGGACAGGTTGATCCAGGCTGATTTTGTTGCTCTAAGCCTCATTCTGTGTAAAGAAAAAGTCAGCATTAAGAAAAACATTATTTAGATCCTATTTAACAGCCCTTCTGTAAACACACTGCTTACCTAGAATGACTTGGTGCTGTTTATGCTCCTTGATTATGCTGCTGTTCTCAAGAATGCATAAGGAAATGAGTTATTGATCTTACTTTCATGTCTTAATTTTATGTTATATCAACAACTGGGAGGGAGGATTTTTATCTGTCTTTATAGGAATTTTGGTTTGGTTTTTTTTTCTTTTTTTTTTTAAGGTGTTTTTTGAAGGAACAAATGTTCTACAAAATAAACTGAAAGCTAATTTAGATTTCTGGATTTGTCTTGTTAACATTCTTTACTCCAAACCAGAGAAGTAGCAGAGGAAAACGTCACAAGGGATCAGACTTGGGTGTCTTGTAATAATACCCAGAGAAGAAAAGAAAATTAAAACCCCCCAAACACAAAAAGCGTCAGCACAGCACAGGTTTTGCATTCTTAATTCCCCTGTTGTGAGCAGGGGGCTCCATGCAGACCTTTTTTCCACTCTGGGGGAGGTGTTTTACCTCGAGTCTCCACTTTCTGATTTTGCAGAAAGCTTCCTTAGGGCTGTGGGCACATCTCCTGTGTCACCTGGCCAGTGGCAGGACGTTTCCTCTGGGCACTCAGCAAAGCCTGGGAGCCTCCCCTGCAGGATCTCCTGCATTTTGGAGCTTGCAAGGAAAGAAGGAGATGTAGAATTCATACATTTATGGAGAAGCAGAGGAAAGGGAAGAGCAAAACCAGAAGTGCAGATTTGGTGCTGTTTGTTGAGCAGGTCACCCTCATTAGTGTCAGATGGAACTAAAGACAGGGTATGAGTGATATCAGGGATATTTCAACTAAAATTTAGGTGTCTGGCATAGATAAGGGGCAAAGAGTGAGAGGATTACATCTTACAGTGTCCAGAGGAAGGGAGAATGGACACGTTCATGTGCAGGAGGAACTGTGGTGGGTGAGTTGAAAGAAGCTTAATTGACTAAACTTACTTAGACAAGCTTCGCATCAGGATGGAATGACTTCACTCTAATTACTTTAAATCACTTTTCTAAATAACCTGCTGTTTGCTTTTAGAGCATGCTCTGATTCCCAAAGCCCATTTGCATGAGGCAGAGGCTGTGTGTACCAATCCCACTGGACAGACAGTGTTCAATGTGCAACAGAGAATGAAAAAGGGGAATGAAATACCCTTTTTTGTTTGTTTGTTCTTGTTTTGGGTTTGGGTTTTTTGTTTGTTTGTTTTTCCTCTTCCAATAACAGCAAGATGGAAAGGACATTTTTTTTTATGCCATGCTTGGTGGGGCAGAACACTTTGGGAAACAACAATATCATCATTGAGGTCATGAGGAGATGAAGTCAGAGTTATTTTTGTGATTCTCTATGGTGGGTTTAATTAACTCTTGTTCCAATTAAGATTGCTTACTGCACACTTCTTACTAGTTGCTACTGCTTGTATATGCACTTTACTCCACTCATGACACTTAGATATTGGCTATTAACTTATTAAAAGCAGTAATTCCTGGGAACATGGCATTTGTGGGGTAGTGCTTTGATGGTTTGGATAATACCATGTGGTCTGTTTATCCTTCAGCTGTTCATAATTTTAATTTAGAGTTATATAATTCCTCCCAGGAAATTCATGTACCTTATTGTCAACATGAAGTGCACAGGGAGTCAGATTCACTGACTAAAAGAACAGTCAGTGGGGTGAGCATCTAAAGGGAAAGTATTCAAATCCCTTTCTTCTCTTTCTCTGGGATTTGAACTGGTAATTGCTTGCACAGAGTCTGAAAGCATTTGATCTTATCATAATTAGTACCTGGTATCAGTTTGGTCCGTGTCCAGTCTGAAGTGGCCTTAGTAAGCACTTGGATTTGTGTCCATTTGGGTTGGTTTTTGAGCTTTGCCCACATTATATTCAGGCTCTTAAAAATAAAAGCAAACAGTGTTTCACCAGTACATTTCAAGGTCGGTTCCTGCTTGCTGAAAAGCTCCTGTGAGATAACACTGGAGGGTATTTTCTACCACCAGGAGTTTGGCTTTTTCTAAAATACGTTTTCATTACCTGTGTATCTGAGTGTTTTCAGACATCTGTCAGAGTCAAGTCTTCCCCAGCGCTTTTTAAGTCTTAACTTGAAAGCTTTAGCACTGCAGGTATTTGGCAAAAGAGCTGGAATTGTTGTCAATTTTCTTTCGTTATATTTACTAAAAATAGCTGCTTGCTTGCTGATTAAATGCTTTGTAACACCCTCAAGACCTGGTTCTCATGTTGGAGCATCATTAATAATTCAGCAAAAGCCCACTGTGGTTTCTAAGCAGCGTCCCCTGCACCCCCAGGTACCTCAGCAGCTCTCACACTGCAGGTTCTCTTGGTATCCTAGTCCTGGCCAGGCAGCAAAGTGATTTCTGTTTAAAGAAAAGGCGGTAGGGATTCCAGGCCTTTGGGTTTGGGTTGTTTTGGGTTTGGGGTTTTTTTCACAGCTCGTCTGTGAATGACCCTGTGAAAGGGGACTTCTGAAATACGTGGTTTCCACACTAAGCTTATTTATAAACACGATCTTTGAAGAGAATCATTTCCCTGGAAGGGTTAAATACCAGGTTGGACAGGGCTTGGAGCAACCTGATGCAGTGGAAAGCGTCCCTGCCAATGGCAGGGGGTGGAATTAAATGGGCTTTAAGGTCCCTCCCAACCCAAACCATTCTGTGATTCTATGACTTCCAGTTATAAGAGAGAAAAACCTCAAAACAACTAAAATATTAGAACTGCTCCTCCCTGTCTATCTGCAGGTAGAAATGAAAGATTGTCATATTTCCAAAAAAAAGAAACTGCAACACAACCCCCAAATGAGTAGTTTGGGTTAGTTTTACTCTTCTTTTCCTTTTTTCTTTTTTCCCCAGAAGATGTATTGGAAATTAAAATTCATTTATGTAACCAAGGTTGGGTGATGGTGTTGCAGTTTATTTTGCACAAATAAGGTCCAATTTTGAAGGCTGATCTGCTGCATACAAGTAACTCTTTTCTTTGATCTCATTTTCCTCTGCAACTTTTGACTGACTTAAACATTCTTGATAGGAATGGAGTTGTTTTCACAAGGGCTTGAATTTTCAGGTGGGCAGAACACATTTACATATGGGCTTAGGGCACATTGCAGACCTTTGTAAGTTCACTGCATGAAAAAAATATTTTAAACTGCAAGTATAAATGCTTAATGAAAACATTCCTTTGTGCACACTTGCACAAAAGAGTATATGAAGTGTTTTAACAAATTCAGACAGTTTTTACTGTTTAGTCACAGGTTTAACTGTGTTTAGTAATAGTATGTAGTGAAAGTTTAGTAATAGGTTGTGTCCTTGGACAGTTTGGTTTTGCTGTGGGACAGTTTTGTTTTGCTATGAGACTAAAGATGTCCTTGCTGAAGTGCAGTTTCCCTATTAATATAAAGTCTCTTCCAGAGGGAAATTTATTTATTTACTGTTTTCCGTGCCGGGGTATTTGGTATCAAGCTCCTCGATGTTCTTAAATTTGTATCAGCTTTCCATTAAATTCAGGTTATTGTTTCCTCAGTGCTCTCAGATTGGTGCCTCCTTCCCATCACATCCAGGTTTCTCTGTTTCCTGGGTGCCTTTCCCAGTCTCTTCAGCAGTCAGTGCTTGCAACGGGGCAAACGGTGTAAGATTAGTCCTGGGAAAACAGGATGAGGCAGGTGAAGAGAGCAGGCAGTTGTTTCACTGCAGGCTGTAAATTTACTCCCTCGGAGAGTTGTACTTCCAGCTGTGTCTGATGTGTGTGAGTGGGTAAATGCTTTGCTGTGAGCCCCAGGCCTGGCAGAGAGCAGCCCTTCCACCTGCCTTTCCCCGCTCTGCCCCGTGGAACTCTTGCTTTTCCAGCCCTTGCATCTTTTCAGCACCACCCCCTGCAAGATGCTTATTCTGCACCAGCTCTGCGTGATGCCCGTTGTTACCCATGTCGTGGAATTATCTGCTTACCAAGAATCCAAACACTTAATTATGCAGTGGTTGCAGCAGATAATCCTCCCAGCAAGAGAGGCAGTTGCACATCACGGTTGTGGTACACAGTGGATGCCTGTTAGGTTCTGACTGCAGTCATTTATTTAGGCTTTTATCTAAAATGCAGAGAGCAAACATGCTGTGAGATATCCCATTCCCACTCCCACTGCAGAGTATCTCATTTTTCCTGCTATCAACTGCTGGGATGCTCCTGTTCCTTGGCTACGAACCTTCTGATCTAAAAGAAAAGTCTCCAGTGGAGAGAGCAACTCAACCCACAAAAAACCATCTTGGTAATCTGATGTTCTCAAAAAACTGTTACTTTCCCAGCTACAACTTTTTGACCTTCATATAAAAACCCTTTTGGGTTCTTTGCTGTGTGGCTGCAATAAAATATTGTTTGTATGCTTTCAAGCATTTAAAGTTTAGTAAAACATATGGGTGTTAAGACAATGAGGAGTATTTTCCTTCTGTGGAACATATGTGCAGATTAGTGAAAAAAAAAAAAAAAAAAAAGATAAAGAGTTACCCACACAAACTGTTCTAAGTATGTCGTGTCAGAAAAGACTGAAAATTCAGTATTCACAATTTTCATTAGGTGTTGTAAATGCAGTTGAGAAGTTTTCTGTGCTCCCCCCTTTCTGATTAACTTTGACCAGCGCATCATATCATACGAGATCTTCGGGAAGTCAAATATATGCAATTTTCTCCTGTTTAACATTATTTTAAATGGTTCTTTTCATGTTTTTGAGTAGCAGCATTTCAAAATAACCCTGCTTGTGTTGTATTATGCATTTGCTGCATAATGATCTCCTTTAAAAGATATAATCTGCTGATTCAATGCAACTTCTTCTGTGTTGATGCCATTTGGGCTGGGAAGTGGTGAGCTCACAGGAGCAGCTACTAGACAAAAGGCAGATTCATAGGTACCTGTAATTATAGATTATTTTCCTAGCTTCAGAAAAAGCCAGGCTTTCCTAAAACTAAAGAAGTTATGTTTTCTCACTAAATATTTTCAACATGAATATCTGAGAAATCAGGAGCACATGGATTGTGTTGAACTATAAAACAGATTTAGTGAAGGGGTTTCAAGCACAGAAAGCTTATGGAACAGGGGAAAGGAAAAGCAAAGCCCAAATTGCATTTTACTTTTAAAGTTTTATGGTGAGATTATGAATAAAATACAGAGCAACAGGAGGAGGGAGAGGAGAAGAAAAAAAAAAAAAAGAAAGGTTGGTTATCCACACTGATTTCATGTAATTCTCCAATTTAAATCCTTTGATTTGTGAATAGTCCCTAGAAATACCCATGAAAATATGTTTAGAAAGTATCACCCATGCACCATTCTTAGATATAGAGAAGTGAACACTAAATGGTATGGAAACGATACACAAATATGATGTAAATGGTGAATTACTGCCAGCAGGTGAAAAACAAAAGTCAGTGGAAGAATGGAGAAGGAATTTCACAATATCAATTCAAGCCTCCTTCAGAAATGAAGCCGTGGGAGTTTATTAGTGTGTGACATCCTGATGGAGCCACATAAAGTCATTACATTCATCTTTTAAGAACTTGGTTGCAGTTTTGTGTCTTATTCCCAGGCTTGATCTGGCTCTGAAGACAGCATGTGATTTTAATTCTTTTTTTTTTTTTTTTAAATTCAGAATATTTCTACTATGTAAAAAATTGTCTGGGATGCATAAAAAAGCAAAGGAGACTGAAGTGAGAGGAATCTCACAACATAAGAAAAATTACTGAGATTACCTTTCAGACTCAGCTACATGGAGCCCAAATAAGCTTTTTGTGTGCTATGACGTTCCTTAAACCCTGCAAAACACCACATTTTGAGGAGTTTGAGATAATTATGTACCTAATATGCAGTTCTGACAATGCATTTTGATTCCTGAATGAGAGCTAAGCAGTCTTTAAAGCCTGGTTGAGGTGGATGCTGAAGGAAAAGCTGCACACAGAGCTTTTGGCCAAGTCAGGAGATCTCACAGGGAGACTTCACTTGTGTGGCACAAAGACTTTGCACATTCCTGTCTTTCCCTGGGATTTTATTGGCGCTGCTGTCAAATTAACTCTGGCACATTCTGGAATGCAGTGCATCAGATGCTTGGCATGGCACTCAAGGTAAATTTCCCAATCATGCTAATAAGGAAAATGAATTGTACATAAACAATTTCTAATTGAGACGAGTAGAGGGAGAGCAGAGATTTTGCAGCAGTTATTTCCTGACCATATTCGATTACACTCTGGCTGTGCACTGGAAACAAATGTAGGAACGTGACAATCACTTGATCATTAGAATTCAATAGGGATGGTGCAAAAAATTATTCTTCAGTCTGTAGTGAAACTGAGGTGACACGAGGGAGAAATATGATTAAATTACACCTCTTTCTTTGCACCACTGGCCATATTTTTCCAGTTACCATGGAAGTGGTATTGCTTCCTAAGTGTTGCCATTATTGTGCTCTTAATAACTAGGTTTCATGTGGCCACGAGGTTTTTAAATATTGTTTCCATCTTGAATTGTCCTTCCTTTCTAAATCAATGATTGCTTGCCATGTGATTAGGAGATAATTTCTGCTGTTGCTTTGTAAAGATTTTATTATTATCTTTTATCCTGAGTTCTGAGACTTTCTCCTGCTGCTCTCTGTTGGTACTGAGATAGTACCTGTGTGGTTTTAATCCCTTCTGTCACACTGATTGCTTGTGTGATCTCTCTTTTGTGTATTTTTCATCTTCCATCATTAGTTTAGAGTTGCTGATCAGGGTTTCAGTCCTGGACAATGATCAGCATTGGGGATTGGGATCTGACCCACTTTAGGATCTTCTCTTTATGTAATGTGCCTTCTTCTGGCTTGGCACATAAGAAGGAAAAGGTGACAGAAGCCTACAAGGGAATTATTTGACTTCAGCTGCTTTGCCCTTGTGTTTGCTTTATATAAAAATACCTGTCAGGTATGTTCTGCACAGAGTTTTATGAAGATGCTACCAATAAATCAACATAAATTATGTGGGAGCATTATTTTGGCTCTGCTATTCCTACTCCAGATTTCCTAGAATTGGCATAGTGGCCAAGCCAAGTCTATCAGGACTCAGAAAAGATCTTCAAAAGTAACAGTCAGTACCTCACCCAGGCTTTGAAAGGACTTCCCTCATACTCCTCATCTGCTCAAGCAGAGGATTCACTGATGAACGTGCTGATTGATCAGCTTTGGGGATTGCAAAAAACACCTGCCAAGCTGCAGTTAATGTAACTCCTTCAAGGACCAAACTCCTTCAAGGTAAAGCATTTGGGGTTTGTGGGAACAAGCTCTGAGTTGTAAAAACTGTCTTTGCTTTCATCGGTTTTCAGATGTGATTTTAAAAAACCCAAACAGTATATATGCCAACATTTTAATGGTTTCTTTCAGTAAGAGGTTTCAAAACACAAGAAATACATTCTTTTAAGCCTTATCTCTATTTTTCTGTGTCTGATTATCCAGTAGAAGTTTGCACTTGGTTTCTTTTTTCCACCTGTCATTACACCACTTCAGTCACAGCTTTAGCAGACACAGCAAACATGAGGTTGAGATGATGCTCCTAAATACCTGAGCGAATTAATTCAGCCTTCACCTCATTATCTGGGTTACTCACCTCAAAGCTGTAGCAGTGAACTCCCAAATCCTACTCATGTGAACCTGAAAAGACTTTAAAAGCATCTCACTGGTGTTGGGCCACTGCTTTAAAAAGAATTCTTGTGTAAGAGTCCGAGGAAAGGTCTATTCATGATTTTGGAAATGTTCTGATTCTGTATCTGATTTATGCACCTTTTCTAGAAGAATTTTGTGGCCCCAGAAGTGTTTGGAACAAGGTGCAGGAACAGGCCAGTTTTTGCAAAGCCACCTAAGAACATTCAGTGTGAATTTGAGGTTTTGTTTGATCGGGTTTTGGGGGGGTTTGTTTGTGTTTCAGGTTTTTTTACTGCAACCATCTCTTTGTTTTATGCTGCAAGGAGCTGATGTACCAATTCTAACTAGTTTGCTAAAAATAACTTGAAGTTCCAGATCTGCAGTTTAGGTTTATCTCCTATTTACACTTCAAAAGCAAGGACAACATGCAGACCTATTTTACTGTTAAACAGAGAGTCATCATCTTGTAAGGAATAGCCTTGAAATCCTACTTTGATCCACATGTTGTTTATGGATACAGAATTCTCCCCTTGCTCCATCCCTGTTTTATTTTGTTTGAAGGAGAATCAGTTAGAAATCAAATCCTTATCTTGAACGGGACTTGTGAATTATTTTTTTGTCTGTCACAAATTATTTCTATATGTTAATGATGGTACCTTTCTATGCCTGTTCAGTTGTAGAGTTGCACAAGATTCTATTAATTGGCCTTTCTTTCAGGCCAAAATTTGTTAAAAATATATTCTGACAGCACAGTAAAGTAGAAGCAGCAGGAAAATCAGAGAGATAAAGCAAATAAGAGCAGCTGATCCTTGGCAATTCTCTGGCTGTCTGAAGCCAAAACTTTGCATCCCCAGATTTAGCCAAGAGACTTTGGGCTTTGAAAATCATCCATGAATCTTCAGGCCCAAGAGTTTGGTATGAACTGTCCATTAGAAGCATCAGTCTCCATAAACTCAGGGTATATCATGGGAGTTACTGAGGGGAAAGGAATTCCAACATTTTTAGATCACAATTATTTAAGCTGATGAGAAATTAATTCCGTATTAAGTGGGTGTAGAAAAGCTATCATGATTCAATACCCAGAAGAACCTATTTGTAGTCCTGTGGGATGATTAAAATTAAAGGAAAATGTGAATATTAAACAGAAAAAATCATGGGATGCCCTTTTCTGTGTGACAAATGAAGAACCTGTGCTTTGGTCAGTTCAGTTCAGTATAACCTTGCAAAACAAAGCACTGCAGCAATCCCTGAGTTGAGAGGAAAGGTAAACTCCAATGTTCTGTTACAGAAACAAGGGAAATTCAGTTATTTGACACTGGGACAAGATCATCCCTTTCAGTAATTTGCCTCAATCTCTTCTCCTGCAGTCAGACAGGACAAATTGTGCTCTTCTGAGCTGCTCTGGGACACTCTTACCATCTCTTTTCTACCTCTATCTTCTCCATTATGTCACTTATAATTGAGAACTGATGTCATGAATAATCATAACCAGTCAAATGCCTTTCTCTCTCTCTTCTTGGATTCAATGTTTAATTCTTTAAATACGAATATGTTGTCAGTAACAACTAAAACTATATTTTCTCTTGTTTTCATCAAAATCTCAAACTGTTTTATAAATACCTGTTTAGTTTCCTGCTTGTGGCTACTTAATTAATGGCCCTTTTTGGTGAAAGGGGAGACTGAGGCATACAGAAACAAAATCACTGAGGCAGGACACATGGCATTGGCAGGAGCCAGGAATAGAATTCAAACCTACTGCCTAAGTGACTTCCAATGACAGGAATAGATACACCCTTTAGGCAAAATACAGATGCATGAAAATGTTTGGAACTTGACAGCCTGGAAATATTGCATGCTCCCTGAAAATATGTCATTCCAGTCTGTCAGACAAAAATATCTGTGAGAGGGAAAGGGATGTTCACAGAAGACAGCTTACATATCATGATATTCTATAGAAACCTGGAAATATTTTTAATATCATCAGTAAATTTTACTGGGCATTAAATACCTCAGTATTTCTCAGGTGTCCTTGAGGCTTTTTATGTATGGTTAACATTAAACCACAAGTTCTTCATGAAAATTTTAAGGTAAGACACAAAGGAATATGTTCATATTATAAAATAGATGTGCACTGATGCTTTTCATGAGTGTGTAAGTTATGATTATTTCTACTATATCTTGCATGCTATTTCCATGCTAAGAGTAAAGTGTGGGATTTTTTTAATGCACCATCCCAGAGTCTCCCAAATGGGATATTTAGGTGACATGTTTCACCAGGAGTGTTGGAGTAGTGAAAACACGCAGAATTTGGGAAGTAAAAAAAAACCTTTGGAAATGGAGGACCCTCCTCCTACTCCAAGCCAAGACTTTGTGAGTGAAGAGAAATGCTCCTCTCTGAGCAGCTGGAGCTGAAGGACTTGTAAATTAAAGGATCCAGAGCAATACAGTGCTGCAAGAAAGACACAACACTAAAAAAGCCTTGCCCTAAAACTCCTGTTGGGAAGAGTGATGAGGGTGATGACACAGAGTAACGTGTGGGTGTCTGTGATTCTGCCTCGTTGCGTGGTTTTTTGGGCTGCCTAAAGCAGGCCACTCTTTTTAGAATCCCCTTTTTTCTGCAACATCTTAAGCTGTTTGTGTCAAGCATCAGGCAGCTTTGAGGAGATAAATGTACCCGTGTGAGTGGAGCGTTAGGGGAGAACGTGTTTATTTTCCTGTGGGCAGCGTGGGACAGTTTGCAGGGGAAATCACATTTCCCACAGTGAGACCTGATCACATAAAAGGTGGAAGAGCAGGTCCAATAGCCTGGGGAAACAGCAGTGGGTGCACAGGGCGGCTCTGTGAGTGCACAGAGGTTGTTTAGCAGAGTGGTCACAGCCTGCAAGGACAGCATTGAACAAAATTAGATTCCTTGAGCTTGAGGTGATTTGATGACACTCAGCTTTTCACAGATCAGCCCCTTAATTCAGCTGGCAAGATTAGCTGAGCTAGTGTTAGTTGAGATCAGTATGCCCTGGACCCTGAGAGGAAGCTCAGCTGGATGTGTGGGATGATGCAGTGGAGTGACACAGCACCCTTGGAACTCTGGAACCTCCCAGTGCCAGCTACTCTGTGTCCCCCGGTCACATTAACAAAAAGGACTGTGCATGAATTACTTTATTTCCTTGATCACATCAGCCATACAGAGGAATGTCATATGGAGGAAAAGGAAATCTTTTAGTTCTTGCAAGGAGTTTTTTCCTCCTGCAGAGCCTAACAAGGGGTTTCACTCCGGTCGCTCTGGTGCTCTAACGAAGCCGTGAGCTCCTCTGGGTGATTGCTAAATGGGATTCCCTGTCATAAGCCTGCCAAAAGCTGAACTTTTGCTTTCCCTCCCTCGTTAAGCAACTGAATTATGCTTTCAGGGGTTTTTTTAAATTTTTTTGTGGTAAGACTGAAATTCATTTGCCTGCCTGTTCTGTTTCTGTAGTGGCTCAGAGACTGCTGTCTAGGGACGAGTATAACAGCAGAGCTGGGAAGGACTAACATGCTTGCTGTGTTCTGCCAGCCCCCAGTGACCCAATGGCATTCCATCATCCTCCCTGCAGTTTTGTCTTTGATGTGTCTAATCACTTTTAAGCCAGTATAAAATGTGGGCATTTGCAGCATCCTGTAGCAACGAGTTGCAGAGTTGAGCAGGACGAGCGCAGGACTTGGTTTCGCTTATTTTGAATGCACATTTTAATTGTGTTCAGTGCCCTCTGGTGCTCCTCTGGGAAGCTGGGAACGCTCAGCCTCTCATCTCCACGGCACTTTCGATTTTATAGATCCTGCCACCTCCCTCCTCAGTCACCGAGTGTCCCCTGACTGAGGAAAGCAGGTCTAAGCCACAGCCCATTAAAGGTGCTGGATCGTTTCTGTGTCACATTTATTTGCTTGTTTTCTTTCCTCTTCTTTCTATCTGTTTATCTTTTTTGAGATGAGACACCACAAGGAATCCGACCCAGGGACACGGCATTCCTTTGACAATAACACATGGATATCCTGCAGTCTCTTAATCTTTTTCTAAGGATTCTAATTATTGAATTATCGCTTTCTCTGGTGATACTTGGGGGATTCTGGACCCAGCTGTTATAACTATCAGATCTTTTTCCAGATTGGGAATAGCTAATTGACAGCCAGTCACTGTGTTTGAATGCTTAGGATTGGTTTTCCCTTGTCTTCACCTTTCAGACTGCATCTGTTTGCCCCCACAGTGTTTGCTATAGAAATATTTCCACTTAGTAGTTTTAAAAAAAATATGCTCTGTTATAAAGCAGAGGCAAAGGGATCACTTTCAGTCAATTTACAATTTTAAAAACAACTGAATTATTAAAATAAACTTTATAAATATTTAGAGAAACAATTGATTTTTGTTTAACAAATGTCCCGTGGGGAGTCAGACAAAGAAATTAGCTTTAGAAGCGTGGCTTAATCATGCTGCATTAATCAAGAGCTTAACTAGGTGCTGCTTTTCAGGCTAGAGGGGTAATCTTCATGCTTTTCCTCTTGGAGGAAATAACTGTCTAGTAACTCTGATTTGAATGTGTTTTTATAATCAGTCTGAAGAGGAAGGTGGGCAGAGATGTCATCCTGCCCTCCCCACCTGTGAGAAAGCTGAAAAGCTGCACTTTATGTCTTTAAACTGGGAAAAGTGCAGTGGCAGCTCCTCACTAATAATGTGAGCACAGGAACTCCTTGAGCTGTCAAACCCACGGGGAGGAGGAAACGACACCCTTGTAAATGATTTGGTTCTGTCAGAAGGGAACAATGTGTTTGGAAGGATCGCTCTGTTGTCTCAGGAACGCAGCGTAGTGTGAAGCAGAGGGAAGAAATTCCATTGTCTGACTTCTGCAACAGAGGTGGAGGAACTTTCTGACAACTGTGTGTGTCGTTTTTAATTTATGGGGACCAGGCTATAAATCCCCTGCCAGGGCACACAGTGGGGAAACTTTCCTGCCTTTGGGTGTTCAGTGCTAAATGTGCTTCCACCAACATCCCATGTGTTTGGCATTGACTGCCAGAGCTTGCACTCATTTATCTGTACCCCTGCTTTGCTTTTCCAGGGTGTTCTTGAGAGCCATCAATAAATTTGCGGAGACGATGAACCAGAAATTTTTGGAGAATATGAATTTTGAAGTCCAAGTAAGTATTTAGGGGTTTCTAGCTGGATCCACCTTTGCTAGGACATAAGAACCATGCTTTGATTATTTCTGATAAGGCACCCAAGCAGAGTATTTTAGTCTGTGATTCTGTCAGGACTGGCAAGCAGAAAACTCATTTTTTGTCTTAGCCAGCCACGAGCATTCAGAAAGTCAGACTTGGATTTAGTGCATGGAGCCTTTACAATGGCAGTATGTAGGACAGAAAAAGCTTAACTTTGTTTGAATCCTGGAGTATTTAACACTTAGAATTTATTTTTAACTTGTAGTCTTCCCTGAAAAGTCCATCTTTATTTCTTTATTTCTATTAGTTTGCTCTGAAATAATTTTTAATTGAGGTTCAGGATTTTTTATGTTGCTTGAAATCATTCCTTGTACCTTAAATATTGGATAGTGCATTTTACCATGTTTGGCTTTCTTTAGATAAAAATGTCTGTAGTTTTCACACTCATGAAGTTGTTATTAAAATGGAAATACAGTTTTTGATTCAGGATTTGTCACTAAGTGCTGCCTGATAGAAACAGATAGAAAATATACTGACAAAGTATGGTATGAAAAGTGATTCTCTTGCACTTTTACCATGAATTTCAGGATTTTGTCTTCTTGCTCTCTTGGGGTTCATACTTTACAGTTAATCTCACAACTTGCAGTCTGTTTTAGGTGACTCCACTGTGCTGCACATGAATGTTCAGGCTCACTGTTCTAAAAACTGTTTGGGGTTTGTCTCTTGGTCCTCAACACAAACCCCCTTGGTCACAAACAGGTACAGAGCAGCCACATGAGGGGTTGCACAGGAAGAGTTTAAAAGACAATAGTAAAAAGAAAGTTAAAACACAATTCCCAAGAATGAAATGTAGAGCTTTTACCTCATTTGTACTTTCAAAATATGTGACTTTGCAAATATATCTATATATCTATTGAATTAATTAGGATTTTTGAATGATAGGGAAAGATGTTTCTTCTGACAAAATTTGTTTTTAGTAAATATCCCTGTTGGAAACTCTCTTTGACATATTTATGATATAATCTTTCTTAGGCTCAATCAGTTTATTAACAACCAATTTATAAGCTATGATTTCTGTAGCCCTTGATCGCTTTTTACTGAACAATGTCCCAGTAATTTTTACAAGCAGGTATCAAAGGCCTGAAGGACACCACTCTGTGCAGGCTGCCAAAACCACCCAGACTTTAAGGAATGTGTATCTGTCCAAGTTCTATTAAGCTGTGCTCTGCCTCTCTCAGAGGGGAGAGCAGCAGTTTTTCTCGGAGCTTTCATTTCAGCTCCTTCCCGTGGCTGTTCTGTGTGTTCCAAAGTGTTACCAAACAATTGTGGTTCAACCCCGCAGTTCAAGGGGATGCATAAATGCTCTTTTATTCATGGCTTGTCAAACAGCTGCAGGCTCTGAGTAAGCTAAACAATGTTAGAGTAAACAAGGAGAGCCTTGTAAAGAATTGTAGTACCCTCGTAGTCTTCACAAGACACTTAAAATCATGAGCCAAGCAGAGGCTTTACTTTTCTTCCATGAATTGAAGCTCTGCAAACCTTCCAACAGTTCCCTAAATATACCTGTTTAAAAAGCTGCTGCTGGGCTAAAGAGGGTCTGAATAGTGCAAAGCACATTGTCTTACTTTCTGAATTATAAATTACAATTTGATTTTCCACTGTATATATTCTTTTATATCAGTATATCTTGACTGTAAGGATACAAAAGCAGTGGTTAACTGAAAAGGCTCACAAAACCAGTAAAAATAAATAGATGTTTCTTCTAAATTATTTAGTTTTAAGTCACAAATAAACGTATTCCAGTATATGAAAGAGATCATTCCTGAAGTGAAGGCCTCACATGAGGATACCATATATCCTGGAAACCAGCTTATTGTTTTTTATGCTGTTCAGAGGTTCCAAAAGGTTGTTTCTGGCTAACCTTGTTCAATAGCTGTGCTAACTACACGTGGCTTGCAGTTCTGCATACTTGCAGGAAGTTTGCAAGTGGCATTTTTCTCCAAAATCAAACTAATGAACCCATTATCCATCTGAAATGTGTTATGGCTGCTGGTCTCCAGGGGCTGAGCTTGCTTTCACTAAAATATTTCAGGAAACAAACAAACAAACAAAAAAAAACCCAAACAAAAACAAAACTGTCACCTTGTCTGTTTTAGGATACGCTTGAGTTTCTTTTGCATCTGCAGTGATTTGTCAGAAATTCAAAAGGCTTGCAAAGACTTCATGTTTCTCCTACATGAAAGGATTCTTTTTCCCAAAAAAACCCCTGAGCACAGATATCTGCAGGGCAATGGCCAAAGGGTGGCCTTAATGCATGAGAGGTCTTTGTTTCAGAGGTGTGTGAAGGAGGAGGCAGCAGCCTTTATTTATGGAAGATTTTTCAGGATAATTATCAAACCTCCTCTTTGTGAAATGCTTAGAAATCTCTTACCAAATCAATTCCACATTTTCCAATTGGGCACATGCCCAAAACATCTTGGAATGTTATTGTGGGCTTAAGAGAAAACAAAATGGGTCTCATAAGGAAAATTTTTTGCATTTTTAAAATCTGTTTCTATCTGGTTTTACCTTTGAGAGGCTTATTTGCCTCATGGAGTTTTAAAGTCAGTTCTGGTACTTAAAAGCTTGCAAGTCCTTAATTTGAACATGCTATGAAATAAAAAGGATCCTATTTCTTCAACCATTTTGGGGTACTCTGAGGACAAAAGGAAATGTATTTTATAAGTCAGGCTATTGAGTTTACGTACTGTGTCTCTCTGACAAAGGTGGCACTGTGCTTGGAGCTATTAAGTGAATAAATAGACCAGTATCTTTAGTAATAAGGCTTCATTTTTCTGTCTATAATCTAGAACGATATGAGAAATTTTCCATTTTGGGATAATTGACACATGCCAAGTGAGTGCCCCACACCTCAATAAACACACCTTCTCAGGGGGCTGACAACTCTGCACTGGTCAAAATAATAATTCAATATATTTGGTAAGAGAGGAAAGGAGGACTTTTGGGGCATAAATGGCATTTATCCTGATGAAAAAGGCCCTGGATGAGGATGGTGTTGAGTTGATGTGTTTGCAGCAGGGCCAGCTTTGAAATTATCAGCTCTGCTAAGGAGAGCTTTGGTTGGGCCTCAAAGGGAGGAACAAATTTAACTGTAGGATCTTCTGCACATTATAGACAAGAATTCATTTAGGAAATGTCTGTGGTTCAATGTGTGTTTTTGTGTGTCAGTCTCTGTTTTTCCTGAGAATTTACACACTACAGTTTTCCAGGCTAGAAAGGACAGGGGTCACTCCAGTTTTTTGATGGAACATTTTATTTCCAGTGTGGGTTCCCAATCCAGGGTTGTGTTGCACCATACAAAATGAAGAGCTCTGTTACAGGTTTTGTTTCAACCCTTTAAATTACCACTAAACATATTTACCATTGCCTTTCTATCTCCCTATGATACCTACAATTATTTTCCAGATGCAGCTATGACTTTAAGTGCCTGAGGCTGTTGCTGACTGCTTAGAAGCTTTTGAAAACACTATTTCCTTCCTTAAATTTGTGTTTCCTAGTCAAGTTTCTCTTTTCTCTTTCCCTTCTTTAACATGGGAGAAGTACTTTGATTATCTGGAGAACAAATAATTTGCTTTCAGGAAGGAAGGGTTCTGCACTGGAAGTGAGAGAGGGTTTCATCTTGTTCAAGTACATGACATCGGCAGTCATTTAGGGCTGTGTTTTGTCCTTCTTTCATGTAGAGAGCTGTTCACAAATTATATTGGAATTTCATACAAATGCTGGTTGAAGTAGGATCTGAAGAGGAGACAGTGGATGCTTTTTGAAGTGGTGCTCAAATGCAGTGTAATTACAGTGGTGCCTTCAGCTCCAAGTTAAGATTCACCAGTGTTACTGTGTTTCCCCAGTCCTGCCTCGGTTCAGGGTTTAATGTTGCTGGCTAATGAATCTCCTGTGAATCTTTTTTTTTAGCAATATTTATTCAGCTGCTCTGTTATTAAAAGCAAATGTGTAGTAGTGGTTATTAAAATTCATCTTTCTTGCTTTTCTGCTAATTGCATAATACTAATGATGTACATCTTTGCACAATAGAGAAATCTCATATTGCTTGCACCATTTGGTTTCATAAATTATTCTGCATTATGCATCATTTAATATTATTCCTGCTCTCCTCAAAATTATTATAATTTCCTTATATTCAATTTACAGCTGTGGAACAACTACTTCCATTTGGCTGTGGCTTTTATTACCCAAGATTCACTACAACTGGAAAACTTTTCCCATGCAAAATACAACAAAATCCAGAACAAGTAAGTGAAAATGTATATTTAATTTGTATCTTTAGTTCTCTAGTAAAATTATAAGAAAGGCAATGAGAAAAGCACCTTTTGTATTTCTTTTTTCCCCAGATATGGAGATATGAGGAGATTAATTGGCTTTGCCATCCGTGACATGTGGTACAAACTTGGTGAGTGCTTAGACCACTGAATCTGTCTCATGTTTCTTAATTCATTGGCAAATATCTGACATGAAGTGCTTTTGTAAATATTTCTGCTATTTGAACTTAAAATATGTTTTCACTCCTGTGATTAAGCTTGGAACTGTCATGAGATACAGTCTGACTACTGCCAGTTTTTTATCTCCAAGAGAACAACCTTCTCTCAGATTTCAAACGAGGCTGAAATCAGATTTCAGAAACCTTATTTTGTGGAATTGAGACTGGAGAGATTTTCCCTGGGAAGGTTCTTGCTCAGCCTGAACCTGCAGTTCCAGAGTTGAGGAGACTCAGACTTGCAATCTGTTTGGATTAAAATTCCAAAGTGTTTTTATGTTTCCTGTCCAGCCACATTCTGTTGCTCCTCCTTTGCAAGTTTCTTATTAACTCCTTTGGGATCGTTTCTTATTAACTGAACTACTGAAGAATATTTGTTTCATTGTGTGGCAATTGTGTGGAAAATCAGCGTGGAGAGGAACATCAGACTCAGGATACTTAGTTATGGAACAAGTCTAATCACAGTTGTTTACGACAATATTTTTATCTCCTTAGAAGCTTCAGGCAGTATTGACAGGTCATTGGGTTTGCTGCTAGTTTGCTGCACATCAGACAGCGTTTGAAGAACATCTTGGACCTGGCTGAGGGTGTTTTTTTGCAGATTTGGGTGTTTGATGGCAGCTGATCCTACAGTTGTGCTACAGGAGAATTCTGTGTGGTTTTAGGAGTCGAGGTGACGACTGCAGGTGGCAATTGGGGGTTGGAAGCATAATGGGTACAACTTCAAGGACTACTCAGTCCTTATCTGAAGGAAATATTCAGATACCAGCGTGGGGTATGAAAACTTCTTCCTGCTGGACGAATAACAAGAAATCATGTTGATGGCTGATGTGGTCAATTGAAATGACACCCTGCCCTGTGTACCCAGTACCAAAGAAATGGATGACAAGGAAGCAGCTGTGGGACAAGGGGATAAATGCTGTGTAGTCAGAGCTCAGCCCTGGAGTGTGGAGCCAGAAGGGAAGAACAGTTACAGTTTAGCAGAAAGTAAATCTCTCAGTTTTATTTAATAGGAACAGCCTTCTTGAAGCCAGGAGGAAATGAGTTTGTTGTTCTTTGAAGCACCCTGGGATGAGTCAGGCTGTGAGTGTGGCTCAGGAGGGGTGGGAAGAGCCTCAGCTCTGGGTGCTGGAGGGATCTGTTGCCCGTAGCCAAAGGAGAAAGGACCCTCAAGAAGCAAGAGCCCAACCCCACACAAATGTGGGGACTGGTCCTACTTACACGTGGGAGAGGTCAGACCTTCTGAGCATTGCCAAGCTCAGTTATTTTGTGTAAAAGCCACAGAAAAAAAAATGGACCAGCCCAACTGGGGCACTACTGAGTTGTGGGGCACAAAAGAAAACTGGGAGAGTTCTCCAAGGTAATTGCTAAGAACTACTGGCTTTTGTTTTTTTAGAATCTCACAGTTCCTAGCTGGCCTCACAGCAGGTGATTGTCATCTGGTTTTAGAAATAGAAATACACTTGAATTGATAAGCTTCCAGACAGTCTTGTGGCTGACCACTTCTATTTAGTGCAGTTTGGATGCATTGCTTGGTTTGATTTATTGGTTGCAATGTCTGATGTTGTTCAGAAATGAAAGCAAGTAATGGTTTTCTCCTTCATAAGCCAGAAAGGTTGCAGAGTGTGGCATTGCTGTGTGGCTCTCTCCTACTGAGAGAATCTGGGGACTTCGCAGGTTTATTTATTTCTTTCTACTCTAAATATTTATAAGGAGGTGTCAAAAGCTGAAAAACTGAAGTGTTCACTGACAACTGTCAACTCAACTCATATGAGTTGGCATGAATAGCCAATCCAAGCCTATTCCTGGCACTGAATTCTTTCACTTTGGAAGGAGACAGTGTCCATTCACATTCTCCCAGCCTTTGAGAAGGAGCAGACAGGAGCTGTAAGACTTTACCAACACAGATGGCTTAAACAGTGCTTTAAATGATTGCATGTCCTACATGCTTTCCTAAAAGTATTTTTTTTTTTTTCACCTCAAATATCCCATTTGTGGTTTTGCTTCAGGCCAGAACAAAATCTTCTTCATCCCTGGGATGGTGGGGCCCATCTTGGAAATGACTCTTATTCCAGAAGTGGAACTGCGAAAGGCCACGATCCCAATTTTCTTTGACATGATGCTGTGTGAATATCAGAGGACAGCAGAATTCAAGAAGGTAATTAAAAACACTCTGTGTGGAAAGGCATTAAAACATCATGTGCTCAGTATTTCTGGTTAAATGTGTGTCATGTGGGCTTTTCTGCTCCCGGAAAGTCAAATCCTGAGTATTAAGAACCAAAGGAATGGCTTTGTGCAGCAAGTGTGGGCTCTCCAGAGTGATTTAGTTGGCCTCAAGTATAACTTTTGTTGCAGTGACAGCAATAAGACACTGCAATAGGGGCCCAGAGAGGTTGCAGGATCTTAATCCAAATTTTCAGAGTTTTACTGAGAAAGCTTCAGAGCAACAAGACTTACACTGAAGGCAGCCCTTTGTTAAGTAGGAAGTAGAATTAAATGACCTCTGGGGATCCTCTATAATCTAAATTTTTCCTTATCCCCTTTCCTTGTGAGATAATGATAAGCCAAAATGTCCAGTATTTAGTACAGAGTATGTGACAGAAGTAGCAGTGAGTAGTTAATTCCATATTATCACCCTTCCCAGGGAACTCTAACTTTGCTAAATGTTTATTGTGAGGAAAATAACCACTGTGAAGAACTGACATTCCTGAGGGGTTCTCTGCAGTCATTTTGAAAAGAAAAAAGAATGTTTAAATCACAAGGATGAAATATTTTTGATTGATGGAATAGAAATAGGGATGGTGGGAGAGGGCACTTGGAATCCACTGCTTGCTGTGCCTACCTGGGTAGAGAGTATCCATTAGTTTTTTCCTTATCTGACATCTCCATTCTCATTGGCCTCTTTGGGCATGGACTCACCTTATTCTATGTTCCAGAGTAACTTTTCCCAGTAAATTTTGAACTGAATATTCAGGCTTTGTAATTACGCAAATAATTATCTCAAACCAATCTGTGTAAGGGGAAGTGACAAACAAAAAGGCATCATTTCAGGCACATGTAAATATAAATATCTCGTGTACCCAGCTATGTTTAATACTCTAAATCATTTGGGGCATTTCTGTGTCAACCAAGTGTGGAACAAACGAGCAGATGGGATTTCCATTTCGGTCCGTGTTCCGCAGTGCAAAGCTTTTGGTTCAAGGCCAAGATTAAAAACCACTTTGCCTCTGTGCATCTGTTCCCTCCGTGTCCTGCTAGTCCTATATTTGCTGTCTTGAAAATGTTTTCCTGCACATGGCTTATACCTCATCCCCTGGGAGAGGCACAGAGGTGTGTGCGGAGCAGAGATCCCGAGGACTCATCCGTCAAACTGCCCAATGAGCAGGAGCAGCAGCTTGGGAGCCTGGGAGGTGCCAGACACTTCAGCGACCCTTAAATCACCTCTCAGGCCAATAGAAATAAGTTTCAGGTGGTATTTTGCAGTACCAAGGAACAAGGACGTTTTACTGCAGTTTAAGAGTGAAGAGGTAGTTTTTATCTTTAACTGTTTCATAATCTCTTTAGATTCTAATGTTCTGCTCTAGGAATTGCAAATTATTTACTGGCCAGGAATTGTGAGTTTTATTCTCTCCTTTCCCAAGGATGAGATAATTAAGATAAATAAACTTGACTCTGTTAAGTTTAGCCCTTCTGGTGAATTTTTAAAAACATATATTTTAAAGGAAAAGCACATTAAGATTTATGGTTTAAAATTCATGTAATCTTAATTAAAAAGGGCAAATAATTAATAGGAATGGATGATTATTGGATGCACAAACACACAAACTCTAGCTTCTGCTAGTGCACAATTCGTATATGCAAATTGACATTTAGAGCACAAAGGATATTTTCTGAAATCTTTAGTATAAAATGTGGAGAACAATAACATGTTATTTCCAGAGTGCCCGTGGCACTCAGGGGCCCAGAATGATATTCGGTTAAAACCCCATTTTGCAAAGTTTAAAAGATAAATAATTTATTTCTAATCTAATCTTCTCTAATGAGAGAGGGGAGGAAAAAAAAATTAATTCACAAACAGAAACATCTTTACAAGCTGAGCCTGTACCAGCACTGGAACCAGAGCTTGTCTGGTCCTTCCACATGATTTAATAACCTTTCCCAAAATGCCTGTTTCTCTTAACATTCCCTGGACTTGTGCTGGGCAGCACTATGACAGGGCTCTGTTTTTGGGGGAGGGAGGCACACACTGAAAAGCAAAATTCCACTTGTGGTTATCTCAAGAATGACATGTTATACACACATATTTAACAGGTTGGAATCTATTCGTAGCTGTTTGACACAGTCAGGCATTTTCTTCCAATCCCTTCTTCTACTCTGCACGTGTAACTTCCATTCACTCCAAGCAGTGTTATGTAAGTTTATAATTTTAACTTTAATTGAAGATGTAGGGAGGGAGCCATTATTAGCTACTAATTTTAGCCATCAAGGATCTGTCTATCATGAGCTCAGAGAGCGAGGAATCTTGGAAAGGCAGTTTATCCAAGTTACTTTCAGTGTCTGTGGGTAGAATTAGTCCTGCAAATATATCCCTTTCTCCATCAGATATAGAGGGAAGCTCGTTGTTTATGTGTTGGACACATGGTGTTTAAAGAGTCCCATCCTCCAACTGTTGGTGACCCACCTTTCCTGGAAATATCAGGGTGTGCATTTTATTAAGGCTTCCCAAAGCAAAACACATCATCGAGCAACCTCGTGCTCTTTGTTCTAACTGTAATCTGAGGCCAAGAGCTTGCTTTAAAAAAAAAAATAAACAAGCAAATGAAAAAATCAAACTGAAAAAAAAAAAATTAGCTCTTTGCAGAGTAAATGAAAATATCATTGAAATAAGCAGGGATTCGAGTTAAGTTACGGATTTAACTTGGCTTAGGAGAGATTAATTCATCTGTGTTTATGTTTTTGTTCAAGTAAGTCGCTCTGTTTGTGTTTGGGTTTTTCCGTTTAGCATCTCTCGTGGGTTCTGCCAATTGCTGGAGCCATCTGGGGGAGTTCTGTGTGTTTGCTTTCCTTCCTGACTGCTGTGGGAACTGTCAGGAAGCAGTGCTGGCTGATGGGGTGTTCTGGGACTCGCAGATTTGTTGGAGGACAGATGCTCATTCCTGGCGATCCTGGTGCAGCGTCCCGTCCTTCTGAGCTCAGAGCTCTCACAGGTTGCTAAATGAGTATTTTACCTCAGCAAGGTTCCCCCCTGGTGCCTGTGATTTATCACTGCTGTAAATAGCCTTATTTCTGGCGCTCAGCTCTTGAAACTTTTTTGTGCAGGAAGATTTCAGAAGGACGGGAGATCCTCCCAGCAGCAGAACCCAGATTGGTACAGGCTGGTTCTTCCATGGGGAAACATGGACCTGCTCTAGGTTTGGGATTGAGGTGTGCTCAGAGCTGGGGAGATTCCTTGGATATATTAGACAGATGAGCAAGTGGGTCTAAAGCTAAACTGGTGCCAATGACAGGAACAGTCTGTTAAAGTTAGAGGAGTCTTTAATTCCAGGGCTTAATTTTGGCAGAGAAACACTAAAACTTAATTCTGTATTCCTGCCAGTTTTTTTACTTGTTTTGGTCCAAGCAACTGGTTCTTTTTTTTTTTTTTTTTTTTGCAGCTTGTTGAGAAACTGCAGGAAAGATGCTTAGGGAGAGTTTTTTTGTTCAGATCCAGCAAAGTGAAATTATTGCCTCTTCGAGAAGTAATCAATTCTCTACCTGCTGAATAAGTGCTAGGAAGGATTTAAGAGCTGGACAGTTTTTAACTGGTGCTTGACTTGCACTAAATTCACAGATTTCTGTCTTACTGCAGTAAATCCATACACTTCAGCTCTAGAAAATCGCTGGATTGGGTGTTCTTGTTTAATATTTCCTTGTCGTGCTCTTATGTTATCCACATTACTAATACATATATAAACCCTGATACTCATACTGCTCACACATAGGAATTAATTCAGACCCCTTTAAACTTCTTTTTTGGTCTGCACTAGACAGAGTAATTTTATTTTTCCTGTTAAGCTATTTTACAATGATAGCTCTTTATTCTCTAGTATTAGTACAGTATGTACTGTTCCACAGGCAATCTTTAATTTGTATTCTAATTACAGAGAAAGAACTAATATTGGAGCAGCAAAACCTGCAAGTAACAGGACCAAGAGCTGAAAAACAAACCAAAGTCCTTTTTGGACTGTACAGAAAAAATAAGGCCCTCTCTTATTTGACACTTCTATAAAAATAAATAAGAAATAGAACTAATGTAGAAATCCTTCTAATGAAATCAGAAAACAGGCCTGACATTTCTACTGAACAATTTATAGTTTACTCTGAGAACATTATAGGAAGTGGTTCTTAGACGGACACTTTCAGATCTAAGTCATGAGGTCTCTTGAGGAGCAGTGGGGAGCTCAGTGCACCACATTCACTGCTGATTTCTGCTCAAATCCTGGATTGCTCAGTGCTGCTGTTGATATACCTCAGGTACATAACTGTAGAGGTCTCCAAATTCACCCTCAGGAGTGAGCTTTTCTATGTAGGCATCTCACTGGGTAATAAATAGCAACATATTGTCTCAATTTTCCCCTTCATCAGAGGTTTGAACCATTCCCTGACCATCTAGAACAGCGCTATCCATGTTTTCACGAGCAGCTCTTTCCTCCTCGTTCACCTTAAGCTGTGCTGTCCCTGGTGCTGGGCTGCAGGAGGGGCCTGTCTGTGCCATGGTGTGGTGTTTACACAACTTGGATCCAAAATCCCGTGTCACATTGACCCCCTGGATGTGTTTACCCCCCTCAGTTTGAAGCTTGTCTGTCTGGGGCTGCGTTATGACCACCTGAACGATTTTGTTTCCACGCTTTTACTGCTGTGGGTTTGGTTTTGTTGTTCTGAGCTGGTTTGAGGAATATGAAGTGGTGGAAGTTGCTGCTTCCTCCCTGCCCCCTTTGAGAGAAGAGAGGAAAGTACCTCCTCTGCCAGCTTCTCTGCACCCAGGCTGTGTGAGGAATGTCAAAGTTTGGCTACTCAAGGCGCTGTTTCAAAGCTCCTTGGAAGGAGCAACACCCACCTCAGTGTTCTATGAAAGCAGTTTGCAGGATCAGGATGGATAATAGATCTGGTTTGGATGCCGGAGAACAATGGGCAACGTTTGGCCTTTGCTCTTGAAACGTGCTGAGTAATTTTTCTGGGTGGAGAGTTTTAATCATGACCTCCTTGAAGGAAGTGCATGGAGTAAAATGTTTTCAGATGGAATGTCATGTTCTTTACAACTGAAAGAGCTGTCCCTTCCACAACACATCTGGAGAGATGTGTGACCTGTTTGGTGTTCTAAGGGAAAGGACTGTTTTCACTTGCGTAGCCCTTGGCTGAACCCTTCACTGAGGATATATTAAAGTAAGGTAAAAAAAATCTTGCCTTGCAGTTATCTGAAAGTACCTTACATAAAATACTACAGTAATTCTTTCCACTGTGAAAGGTTTCCAGCTCTCTGACAGGGTGATCTGGATCCCAGTCTGCCAAAGCTCTCAATTACACAGAAATTCTCCAGGGAGAAACAGAATTATTCATGTAGGACAACTGTGTCAAATTTTGTGTGAAAGAATAACGTGCAAAGTTGCTGTGTTAGCACAGTAATGAATTCTGTCATTTTTACAGAGCTGTTAATAATTAGATAATTAGATGTAAAGCAACAGAGCTTTATTTCACTGTAGGTCACCACTAATACTTTCTCTGGGCCTCTCAATGTGCTCATGTGTACAAACAGAACTCTACAGAGGTACGTTTTCCCTGCCATGTTGAAATGTGTTTGCCCTCTGGATAGCTGCTCAGTGGTTTTTTTTTTTCTTGCTTTGATAGTTTGAAAATGAAATCATTCTGAAGTTGGATCATGAGGTGGAAGGAGGACGAGGGGATGAACACTACATGCAGTTGTTTGAGTCCATGTAAGTAGTGCAAGAGAATAAATGCCTTAAGAATATGTTTTTATCTTATTATTCCCAGTTACCAGGTTGATAACCTCACATAAAATAGAATGTCTGCAGCTTTTTTCCTTCAAGGGACTGGAAGCAGCACACTGCTTCAGTACACCTGGTCTGAATTGTAGTTTTGCTCATCAAAATGATTTTTCTAGTTGCTTTTCATTATTTTGTGCTTTTGCTAATTTATGAAGAAATGATACCTGACCTGCATTTCTATATACAACTTTCAAGCATAATCA